>NC_080571.1:163464372-164064372 GCF_030247185.1 Malaya genurostris | reverse complement strand
AACCGTACATCACGACTGATAACGACATTTCCAGTCTTCGTATCGAGCAATCTGTACGCTTTGTTCTCTGATGAGTAGCCAACAAAGGTCATTTTCATCGCTTTTATATCAAACTTTTTACGTTTTTGAGCTGGTGTCCAAACAAACGCTTCACAACCAAAAATCCGTAAATGTTTCATGTCAGGCTTTTTGCCAAACCATATCTCGAACGGCGTTGTCGTAATAGCTGTAGAAGGTAGTCTGTTTTGCAAATAAGTTGATGTATTTATTGCTTCTGCCCAAAATCGTCTGGGTAGACCAGCATCCAACAACATGCACAATCCCATCTCGTTCAAAGATCTATTTTTTCTTTCAGCTACTCCGTTCTGCTGAGGAGAGTATCCAGCGGTATATTCAGGTTTAATTCCTTCTTCTTTGTAAAATTCGCGCAAACTTTTACTGCTGTACTCACCACCTCTGTCCGAACGAATAATTTTTGGTTTCTTTCCGAATTGGGTTTTTGTAAATCGTACGTAATCTTTAATTCTTTGTTCAACTTCGCATTTTTCTCTCAAAAAATAAACCACCGTGTATCTGCTATGGTCATCTATCATGGTCATATAATACCTACAACCACCAGGAGTCTCCGTCATTGGTCCGCAAACGTCGCTATGAACTATGTCGAGAATTTCTCTTGATGTCTTCTCGGCTACTTGAGGAAATGATGGACGGGACATTTTTCCTTCGATACAGCATTTGTACGTAATTCGAAGTCTACAGCTTGATACATTAATACCGGACGCCAATCCCTTCCGTTCAATGACATCAAGAACATTCGGATCGCGATGGCCAAGTCGTCGGTGCCATACGTGCTGACAATCGGTATTGTGTTGTTTGTTGTTCACGACGAGAGAACGTCCGTCTGCGACATTCAACCAGTAGAGACCACCAATTCGATCAGCAGTTGCAATCACCTTTTTATTATATATTAATTTACAGCCCTTCGAATTGAAATCTGCTTTAACACCTTTTTCTGCCAATTTTGCGACTGATATCAAGTTAGTCTCAAGCTCAGGAGCAAAAATAACGCCTGTTAAAGTGATGGTCACTTTTTCTTCGCTACTTATTAAGCACTCAATCACACAGTCGCCGATACCTTCCGTTCGTAGGGTTTTACCATCCGCCGACGAGATAACTGGTCTTGCACTGTTGTCCAACCGTACGAATGCATTACGATCTTTCACTAAATGAGACGTAGCACCTGAATCAATTATCCACGACTTTGCATTTGGTTGATTTGAACATACTAAAAACGTGAACGACTCCTTTTGGTCGTTTTCGCGCACTGTTTTTACCTTTTCTTTAGGTTTTTTCTTCTCATTTTTTCCTGCAGAATTTCTTTCCGCCAAAAACAGCTTACATTCTCGCTTCCGGTGCCCCGGTTTTCCACAAAAATAGCAGCTAATTACCTTCTGATTGTTACTAATCTTCAGTGCCAGTTCTTCCATACCACCACCTCTTTGCTTTGGTTGTTTCTCGGCCTCGTCCATGAGCTTGATTTTCACCATTTCGAGAGTCAATTCATCCTCGTTCCGAGCTTCCAATGCTGTCGTCAAAGGGTTGAAAGAATCTGGAAGTCCACGTAGTATAAATGCCACCTTTAGACACTCCTTCATTTCAAATCCGGAGTTCTCAAGCCTAGCATACTGTTTTTCTATATCAGCTAGGTATAACTCCATGTTGCCTCCAATCCGGTAATTCTGGTTGGTAATAAGCCTGAGCAGCGTAACTTTTTGTCCCAAACTAGTTTTATTGTGATGCTGTTGTAATGCATCCCACGTCGTCTTGGCTGTCGGTTTGTTCCGAATAATAGAGTATTGGCTCTCATCCACTGTTAATTGAATTGTCGCCAGCGCCTTTTCATCACCTTCTGTCCAAGCAGCAGTCAATGGATTCGGGGGAACTCCTGGATCGATGAACTTCCAAATCTGCTCCCTTCGCAATAAAGCTTGTACAGAGAACGACCATGCTGAATAATTGGAATTATTCAGCTTCGGCAATTTTCCCCACTCCATCTTGAGCTTCACGACTTTTACGGTTTTTCAGAAAACGATTAGATCTTCAATCTTCTATATTTGATCCTCCTGTACTGGTACTGGGCCCATAACCTGTTCGAGTACTCAGTCAGGAATATCGGATCAGAAAGAAAATACGTCTGGCTTGAACGAGCTTCAGACAACTAATGAGAAAAATTTTATTTGTTACTAATAACTAACATATTGCTACGACACAATTAGTTTCCATGGCATGTTGTTATCGTTGCTCTTCTAGAGTTGATCGTGGCAACGTGGTTCAACACTCCTGCCATACTGAGCCTTCACCAGATCCGGCCAAAAGCCATCATTCTCTTTCGAGGACGAATAGCGGCTTGGGCATTCTCATCTCGCTGATCGTCAGCTACAGAAAGACCTTCTTCAGGAACTTGATATCAAAAATACATTTGACGTCAACGATTTCCTTCTGGTGGGATACGTTAAATATCAGATTCTCTAACAGTTTTCGTGTTTAGTTAAAAAAAAGATGTTAAATGTTCTGACTATTATTTTCGGTTGATGTTTTGACCGTTATTGTCTGTGGTTCAGAATTCGAGTATCGGTATTGCCAAAGTGATTGTTTTTTCGTGCATCAACTAACAAGTTTTTTGAATAATACGCTCTTCTTTATATCATACTAGCTGAATTATCCGGCGTTGCTCGGAAATGTTTCGTAAATACAAGGCCGCAAAAACAATTTTTGGAATTGTTCTGACCATTGAAATACTCAGAGCGTAGTGAAACACAACCTATTTCCACGTAATCGCTCAAGACTGTGATAATAATTATTTGGTAACGAAAGGCTGTTCATAACTACGTTAGATAACAATTTCTTTCTATAGAATAACGATTCAGTTAATTCAAATGTTATCGTAAACTTATTTTCATCAACTCGGTTCGACAGTTTTCTCAATTTACATGAAAAAAATGCACATTATTGTATGATTTCTTCGTCAATTCAGATCAATTTTACCTCCCTTGGTTAAGAATATTTATTCTCCCTGCCTCTTGTGAACATTTTTGTGATTCTTACTTAGTTGCTAGAAATATGCAGTACTGGTCAAGAAGTGTCATTTTTTCATAAAATGCGATCAATTCACTTTATACTTCCCATGTTTGGGGCACTTGCTACACTCCTTCCTTGAAATAACCCTTCAATCTATAGGGTGATTTTTTAAGAGCTTGAGAACTTTTTTAAACAATAAAACGCATAAAATTTGCAAAATCTCATCGGTTCTTTATTTTAAACGTTAGATTGGTACATGACATTTACTTTTTGAAGATAATTTCATTTAAATGTTGACCGCGGCTGCGTCTTAGGTGGTCCATTCGGAAAGTCCAATTTTGGGCAACTTTTTCGAGCATTTCGGCCGGAATAGCCCGAATTTCTTCGGAAATGTTGTCTTCCAAAGCTGGAATAGTTACTGGCTTATTTCTGTAGACTTTAGACTTGACGTAGCCCCACAAAAAATAGTCTAAAGGCGTCAAATCGCATGATCTTGGTGGCCAACTTACCGGTCCATTTCTTGAGATGAATTGTTCTCCGAAGTTTTCCCTCAAAATGGCCATAGAATCGCGAGCTGTGTGGCATGTAGCGCCATCTTGTTGAAACCACATGTCAACCAAGTTCAGTTCTTCCATTATTGGCAACAAAAAGTTTGTTAGCATCGAACGATAGCGATCGCCATTCACTGTAACGTTGCGTCCAACAGCATCTTTGAAAAAATACGGTCCAATGATTCCACCAGCGTACAAACCACACCAAACAGTGCATTTTTCGGGATGCATGGGCAGTTCTTGAACGGCTTCTGGTTGCTCTTCACTCCAAATGCGGCAATTTTGCTTATTTACGTAGCCATTCAACCAGAAATGAGCCTCATCGCTGAACAAAATTTGTCGATAAAAAAGCGGACTTTCCGAATGGACCACCTAAGACGCAGCCGCGGTCAACATTTAAATGAAATTATCTTCAAAAAGTAAATGTCATGTACCAATCTAACGTTTAAAATAAAGAACCGATGAGATTTTGCAAATTTTATGCGTTTTATTGTTTAAAAAAGTTCTCAAGCTCTTAAAAAATCACCCTGTATTTTGATGTGAAGGTAGTATCTGTATTAATCAAGAAGTATCGTTTCTCGTCCAATGAATTTTACATTAAACTCCTCTTTTGTTAGTGAACTTGCAACAGCTCTCTGCCCTCTGAGTAGTGTAAAAAGTATCTGTGCTCGTCAAAAAATGAGAGGGGGGGATGAAAATTGATTTTCCAGACTCTTTTCGCCTAGTCTATATCCTCCGGCTTCCCTCGTTTGTCGTCAAATAAGATAAATTTAACAATAAACCTCTTTTTAGAGGCACTTGCTACAAACTCCAACCTTTTATTCACCTGTGCAATGAATATCTGATCTCGACAAGAAAAAACAATTTTATTACCACCTCTGAATTGCAAAAAGTACCTCTACCAAGTTTGGTGATAATTTACTGAGTTGTTATGGAATTATTCCGATATTTACGAACAATTGAACTGAGAGCTTCTTCAATAGACACTTGCTATCTTTTCACGCGTATAAATATTCTTACGATCATCTTTTAGTTGTAATAAATATCTGTGTCTGTCGAGGAATTTCGATTTCGTAAAACTCGAAACATTTTGACTCAAATTCCCCCTGTTAGCAAACACTTACTGCAACCACCACCTCTCCCACCCCCCTCCTCATTAAAATATCTCCTATAAGAACCTATGAAGAGCAAGAATTACATGTGCCAAGAATGTTAATAATCAATTGAGTTGTTTTGGAGTTATGTTCGATCATATATACAATTTATCCTTAGCATGTTTGAGTTTAATCTCCTGTTAAAGACCCTAGCTAGGCCTCCTTCCCCATAAAAATACACTTATGACCATCTCTGAAGAGCAAGAAGTATCTGTGCTAAATTTGATAGCAATCCGTTCAGTTGTTTCGGAGTTATAACATTGGAAACATTACACCCCCATTTTCGAAGGCACTTGCTGCATTCACCCCTCGTCAATTCTAAGGTATGCAAAATGTTTCGATGATCTTCAAAACGTGTCGATTCTCGTCAAGTTATGTGTTTTTTTTCATAACCACACAAACTACCTCCCCCCCTCCCTTTTTTTTGTCCCAACCCTTTAAAAACATCTCCAAACAGTTTGAATATTTGACTGCATTTTAGCGCCACCAAATCAAAGAATTTTATTAACTCCAATCAACGACGTTATAAATCATCATGTTTCAGAGATATAGCTTAGAGAACTAATTCGAAAACCCTATTTTCCAAATAATCAGATTTCCATGATTTATCTATGTTTTACCCATTTTATCTGAAGCAAGCAAATAAATTGCTTAATGTTCGCTCCGAAATTAATCTTCATCGAATGATCCCGAATTTAAGTCTACACAAGAATTAAAAATTTGTTAAATCAGTGTGATGCTGTCTGTGAGCAGAAGTGAGATACTCGTTAATTGTCCCAATTAGTCGAAATAAGTAAGATATTTTTTTGGAATCGAAATAACATATGATCTGAGATTGCTTATTGTCAGATTCCTAATTCACGTTTCCAGTAAGCCTTTGCTGTAAAACCTAAGCGCTCGCTCTCCTGAGCCTAGAAATTCGTATTTCAAAGTGATTACATACTCGAGTAGAGTGAGATCAAATAAATAACTCAATTTGATGTTATGATGTTCATATGCTACAGTTTCTGGATACGAGAAAGACAAAGAGCACATTTTCATACTTATCAAATAGCCGCACTTCCATTCACGATGGTTGCGGGACGGATGCGACGAAACGAGTGTGCGTCGGCTAAAACTACCTGTATACAGCTTTGTGAATCAACACTGCTTGTCATATGATCGAAAATTCTTCATCTACTCACAGCTTAACGTCACAGTCCATAGCATTCGCAGAGAGTTCGGAATCCAAATCACCTAGGTTCGAAACCCAAGTCTTTCTCTGTGGGAGGTGTTGGTGCTTTTGACGCTTTTTTTATTGTTGCTAGAAATATCGCCTAAAGATATACTATCCCGGGTCTTTTGCCCAATCTATTTTTAGCTTATGCTCGCGACGTGTTTGTTTTCAGTAATGTCTTTTTAAAGCAAATCAATAACTGATTATGCATTCCAGTTTAGTTTTCGTTGTGTGATAATAACTTCAAATTGAAAACTAGTTTTGCTATCAACAAGAAAAAATCTATATCTTATTTAGATTTCAGTTTGCTTTCGCTTTTGATTTTGATGTTTTGCCACTTAAAACGACCAAAACAGCAGCAAATTGAGTAATCGATAAATGCGAACATCACAACATCAAAATGAGTTTTCAATTTGATCTCACACTCTGCTCGGGAGGCCTATTTCATATGCAAGCAGAGGTCTAGTAGGTGCTGAAAGAAAGTACCATACGATTAAGAAAAAAAGGCGGGTGGGTAATGTCAGAGACATAACTGGATGTCGTGAATACGAAAACAACTGACATGTTCCTTAACACTTCCGAATATCAATTAGTTGATCAATTGTATGAATTATGCAAGCATTCCCCTTTGCACATTTTCCGCAAAAACAAAGAAGGCTTCACTTTTTATTGAGAGGCTTGTTTCTACCTGATTCCGTTTGTAGCTTTTTCACTAATGGGCGGTCCTAACGGCTATAAAAATATCCGCATTCAGAATTTTAATGTTGATTATTTCATTTCGGATTTGCATAATTTATTGAAAGAAACTATCAATATGCTGAAGGGACTCGTTTCTAGCATTCAGAAAGGTCAAATTGCGTAATTCTCTACGACATTAAACTCTGGAACATTTTTCGCAAAAACAAAGAAGGCTTCACTTGATCTCCTTTACTGTGAGTTTCACACAGCGAAAAGTGCACAAATCTAAGCAAACTGTTCTTGATTTGCAGTAAACTGAGGATATTTCCCTACGATTTGCGAACAACAAATCCTAATAGTTCTTTAGAAAACTTTTAGAGCCATTAGAACGGCTGATTTTGTGCAATGCTCTCCACCGTTGTTTTTTCATCAATGCTAATGACTGGCAGCTGTGACGTAATCGCTCTTGTCGAAAGCGAAACTAATTGTGCAGACGACACAAAACACATTTGCTCGCAGTGGCGATAGAATCCAAACTGATTGAATTTTTGTTAAGAGATTTCCTTTTATGTGATTTCGTTTGTAGCTTTTTCACTAATGGGCGGTCCTAACGGCTATAAAAATAGCCGCATATAGAATTTTAATGTCGATTATTTCATTTCGGATTTGCATAATTTATTGAAAGAAACTATCAATATGTTGTCGGGATTGGTTTCTAGCATTCACAAGGACCAAATTGAGGAACTCACTGCGATATTCACCACTTCTCGGAACATTTTTCCCGGACGATTTGTTGTACAGCAGCAGATATTTCGTTCTCTTCCTTAGAACGCGTTCTGATTGGCTGGTGTTGACATGGATCAAATGAGACAAGTTTTTCAATAGTGTACTATTGAAATACTTAAATGCTTTTGCTATACACGTTTAAATTGAAAAATTTCGATTCTATTGGTAGTTAGATTATATAAATCCTTTCACAGATCACTGAGCTATGAGCTTTAAAAATACGAGAAAGGCAAACGCGCCATATGAATTAACCTCTTCGATACTCGTTTATACCAAACATTTCAGAAAAGTTTAATTTTGAATTATTTGAGACTATGACACAAAACTGAAAATTTTATCATAAAATTGTGATCATATTTCCGATGGCATGTCGCAAGAATTATGTTGATTCATTAGATACAACAATAGATATTCACGATCAAAAACTTATCACTCTCTCAGAGGATAAATTTTGAAAAGGCACCCCATAGTAAAGTAAGTCGTATTCACGACAAAAGTTTTTGTTAGCCATCGTATGGGCAGTGAACCGTTTCAAAAATTTCATTTATAATCAGAGATTTATTGTATACACTGATCATAGACCGCTAATTTCAATATGGCATTTAAAAGAAACTTCGCCTACGCTAACGCGTTTACGTCTGATACTTCAAGGGTTGGAAATGGATATTCGCTATAAACAAGGCAAAGACAATGTTGTGGCAGACTTTTTATCCAGACTGCCCCAGCAGGCCGAGCCCTTACACCCTATTTCAATAGTCACTAGACAGCAAAAGCGTCAACAGCAGCAAATAGAGAAAAATGAACTTGCGAAGCGGAAAGACGCGGAAAATAAAACAACTTCCCCAAAACAACTGAAAGACGAATCAGGCAGGTTTACGTTATTAAAATATAAAAAAGACAGAATGGAATCCGCACATGGACGGATTAGAAAACATCGATTTTGGATGGGACGAAAAGGATGATTTGGGAGCACTCTCATATTTCGAAGAATATGAAATATGCATAAATAACAATGACATCAAATTTGATCTGCTGAAATTTTCAAAACAAAAAACTAACGAAAGTGATTTTGATGGTACTTTCGTAATATTAAACAGTAGATCAGCATATAAAGAACTAGCCGAGCTGATACACTTACCACACGGTTTAAAAGACTACCTAAATGGAAGAGTATTTTCAATTCCAGATCGTAAAATATGGGGATTGGTTCTAAATGGCTCGAGTAGATCAATAACCGATACAAAAATTCTAATAGATGGGTTAGTAGATGCATTCACTAACTGCCCTGAAGACCTGAAAAATGCAAAGAACATGCAAATTATCTCTTTTCGAAACATGCAGAAAACTCCTGAGGCAAATGTGTTAAGATTCATTGCCGAGAAAATTGATAAAATTTTCACCCTATATGCACCGGAAAAAGACAGGATGTGGGTGCCAGAAAAAGAACGCGAAACCATATTGAAAGAATTCCACGATGCTCCTCTAGGCGGACATGTTGGAAGCAAACGGATGTTGGAAAGAATGAGTCCACTATTCCATTGGACTAATATGCGGAAGGATATCGAAAATTATGTTAAACAATGTAGCTCGTGCCAGAAAAACAAAATCGGTCGAGCGAACAAAATTCCAATGAGAATTACCACGACATCGTCCGAACCGTTCGAGAAATTGTATATGGACATAGTGGTAATACCCGAGTCAGAATGGGGGAACAGATACGGACTTGTGATGCAAGACGATCTGACTAGATATCTAATTGTAGCACCGATGGAAAATCAAGAGAGTGCCACGGTTGCGCAAACTTTCGTGAATAATTATATGTGTAAATATGGACCACCCGCCGAATTGGTAACCGATAATGGAACCAATTTCGTTAGTTCTCTTATGAAAAAATTAAAAAAATTACTACGAGTACATATCATCCACAAGCAAACTTGGTGGAACGATCGAATAGGGAACTAAAAACCTATTTAAGACAATACGTAGGTAACGAACCGAAAACATGGGATCAATTACTCCCATTCTTCAGTTTCGAATATAATACCACTGTAAATTCCTCAACGGGTTATACACCGTTTGAATTATTATACGGAAGACGGGCGAACATCCCAAACTCCGTCTACAAATACAACAATGATGGAATGTACTATGAAGACTACGGAAATGAGATGCGATCATCATTCAAGCGATTGCATCATCAGGCTTGAGAAAATTTAATTAAGTCCAAAGAAAAACGTAAGGAGTTGTATGATAAAAACTCGAACGAATGGCAACCAATGTGGGGAGACTTAGTGTTAGTAAAAGCCATTCCCACAGGCACAGGACAAAAATTGCAATCACTTTGGAGAGGACCGTATGAAGTAGTTGCTCTTCCTAGTGAGCAAACAACAACTATAAATAATGGGAATAGACTAGAAAAGGTTCACAATAACCGATTGAAAAAGTATACGGATTGAGAAACTGGAACCTTACCACAGAATATTGAGATAATTATGAAATTATCCGAGAAACATTAGAAGAGTAATAAAAAGATTCAAAATGTATACTAAGTGATACGCGAGAATAAACATAGTGTATTAAGAGTTTCATCGGAAAACTAAATGAAATGGAATAATATTAACAATATAAGGGAAACTGAAATCCTGAGAGTAATTGACATAAGGAAAACTAGGATGATGATGATGGTCCCACCTCATACCCCTACAAAGGTGTGAGCAGAACGAGTTATCTAAATGATAATTAATATTTTTGCACATATCTTAACCAGTAAACAAAAGAAAACGATCTGATTAATCTAGCAGGTATAGATTCTTCTTCAAAAGAACGACTGACCACAAAATAACATTCAAATATCTCGGATTTACTATCCAGGGTTAATCAAGAAAATTTCCAACCCGGGAAGATCCTTGATCACATCAGGAATCGAACCCGATATCTTTACCAGTATCAGACAGTAATTCACCTGGCCCTTCCCGCCGGACCAGTTCATCGCTACACACATCAGCTACGATGGAGTAACGAGACTGCGGATGAGCAGAGCCAAGCCCAATTCCATCAACAACTGTCGATCCCAATTAATCTCCCGAATCAATTCCTTAAATTATTAATCAAACCATGCGATCGAGGTCAAGAGCAAACTTAACACACTGAATGCTAAGGCTCTTCGGCCAGTCCTATTCGCTTTCGAAATAGTCACTACCTGCTTCGCGCGCGAGGCTCAAACGTTTGTAGACTGCTCATTATTTTTAACTCTCAAACAAACTAAAAATCCATCATCATCATACCGAACATAGTAACTTAATTCGTCTCACAATAATATATATAAACAAAAAGAAAAAGAAAATACAATCTTCGTAATACGTAAAAAAAATAAAAAATCTAAAAAATTTGAACTAACTAACTAAATATTTGCTTACAAAGCGGACTTTATGTGTGAAATACATAACCTTTTGAACTCCACCAATGTCGCTGCGCGTTTGATTTCTCTTGGCATCGAATTGAAAAAACTTATTCCCTTGTACAACAATGAGTTTTGCGATCTGGCTAACAGAAAGCTTGGTGTTCTAGCATCAGATGCGTTTCTAGTATTGTACCTATGCAAATCAGTTCCTCTTTCAATTCGATCACACAAATATCGAGGCAGCATGCCGTTTAATATCTTGAAAATAAATACCATGGTTAAGTAGTAAATTCTCTGTTTCACTGAAAGCCATTGTAATGCGTTCAGTAGAAAACCTGACGAGGTATATCTACTACATTTTAGAATTAATCGCATGATTTTATTTTGCAGTCGCTGTAATCTCAAGATTTGTGTGTTATTAGCAAGAAACAGAATGGATGGGCAAAAGTCAATGTGTGGTGAAATGACTGTTTTATACAAAAGAATCTTACTATGGGTCGTTAAGTCATTTTTCAAACGACATAATACACCATACTTTTTGGCAATCTTCTTGATGACGTTATTGATATGAGATTTGAATGTTAACTTTTCATCAATTATGACTCCAAGATACTTCATTTCTCTAACGCGATCAATAGTTTCACCATCATTTTACACATTGGCGTCATGACCGGTGCTAACAGAAGAAATAACCATATATTTAGTTTTCGCGACGGTTAGTTTCAGTTGCTTAAATTTTAACCATCGAACCAGCGAACCTAGATCCTCGTTTAAATGTGCAACAGCTTCATTGAAATCTTTAGCCGTAATGAACAGAACAGTATCATCAGCAAACAAATTTATATCACAGAAACGTAAGACTCGCTTCATATCATTAATATACATGATAAATAGAATAGGACCTAACACACTTCCCTGAGGCACACCAAGTGAATTGCCGAGGGAACTAGACATTACATCGTTAAAAACAGTCTTTTGAGATCTACCACATAAATAGTTTTCAAACCATTCATGTGCCATTCCCCCGATGCCAAAACGCCTCAATGTCTGCAACAATAAAGGTCTTGAAATTGTTTCAAAGGCTCTCTTCAGATCCAAGAACACAGCAAAAATACTCTCTTTGGATTCGATTTTCTCCTTCCATTTTGCCAATACTAGGTTCAAAGCGGTTTCACAAGAGTGACCCTTACGATATCCCGATTGTTCCGGTATTAACAAACTGTTAGAGTTCAAATAGTTAATCAGCTGATCTTTAACAACAAGTTCCAAAATTTTTTCCAGCGTGTGCAGCATGTTAATGGGACGGTACTCCTCGGCTTTATCCGTTCCAGTAACCTTGGGGATAGGAACAACCAGAGATTCTTTCCACACTTTTGGCACGTGCCCCGTGTACAACGATTCATTTACCAAATCCAGTAGATCGTGTCCGATAACATGAAAGCAATTCTGTATCACTTTTGAGTTTACATTGTCAATACCCGTCGATTTTCCCAAATTAAAACAAATATTTTTCAATTGTTCAAAAGTGATTGGTTGAAATTCATCAAGTCTACAATAGTTATTCATCGGCTGTGTTATTTCAACAGGTTCACCTACCAATTCAATACTTTGATTGATCTGCTGAACACTGTTTATGAAATAACTGTTGAACTTTTCAGATATAATTTGTTCTGTGTGTTCTTCTATACCGTCAAAAGTTATACTTTTCGATGCACTATGTGTAGGCTTGATAAGCTGTTTGAGAATTTTCCATAACTCTCTACTGTTTTGTTGATTTTGATCGATTCTCCTCTGTATGTATTCATATGTAGTCTTCTTCAGGGCCCGTGAATAAATATTTCGTGCTTGTGTATATCTACTCCAGTGACTATCATTGTTAGTTCTACAGAATCTCTTGTACTGTTTATCCCTCTCCCGTTTTAACCGTAAGAGGTCTATTGAGTACCAACTACTCGAGCTGTTCAAACTAACATACTTTTCAATTACTAATTCATTAGTACACTTTTTCAGTATGTCAGTAAGAATAGATGCCCTGTGATCCAAATTTCCAGTCAACTGTGTACAACCCAAGCTTCTTGATACAAGTCGAGATATGGTTTGCTTTGAATAGTTTTTCCAACACTTGATTTTCACCGTATCTTCCTCATTTCTAGAGCTACTCGTTACGGAAATTGCAATTGTTTCATGATCTGAAATCTTGCAATCGGATTCCACATTTGAATAAACACCGTCGAAATTGGAATACACGTGATCTATCAATGTTTTACTGTATCTCGAAATTCTTGTAAATTCATTCACAGTTTGCCTCAAATTGAAGAATTCTGCCAACTGTTTCAATTGATTCGAACCTTGATCACTGAGCCAATCAATATTAAAATCTCCAGTAATAATATTTAGTTTACCAAAATCGACGAAATTCTCCCACCAGTTTTCTAGAATTTCCAGAAACTGGCGGTCGCTTGAACTTGGAGAGTGGTAAACGACTCCATAATTTCCCATCTGCATGCCTCTTTCAACTGATATACCCAAGAACCAATTATTTCCAACTGCTTCGTTTGATTGAATGCTGAATCTAATTGACTCTCTGGCGTAAATTGCAACTCCACCCGTGTGCCTGGAATGGGACAAACAAAAAGCAACAGTGTAACCCGGAACACTGAACTGATCGAAAGCGTCAGAATCAACAATATGTGTCTCTGAGAGCAAAACTAATGAAGGATGTCTATCCTCTATAAGATGACGCATTGCGACATAATTAGAAGACAAACCGGCTATGTTCAAATACAAAATATCTGAATGCCTCCCATCGATTAGTTGCTATTCCATTGACATAATGTTGTTCTTTTTCGTTTCAAGCAATCTCAGATATACAGGACACTGCTTACTAAATGCTGGATGGTGAATGTCTAAATTCAATTTCCTTTCTTTGTTCATTTTCAGACAATTAACGCATTTGAATTCAGTTGAAGAACACTCAGATGTTCTATGTGCGGAATTACATTTGGAACAATTTTTACTGTTTAAACATTCGGTGCTCTTGTGACCAAACTCACCACACTTGAAACAGCGCAATACGTTGAACGACTCGAAAACCGAACACCTATCCCAGCCGACGCAAACCATACCGGCGGCCATCAAACTAGAATAAGTATTTTTATCAACCTCAATTATAACACTGAATTTGTTATATTTGAAGCGTGGATTCTTAAAGTCAGCAACAACTTTTACATCTTCAATCGAAATTTCCTGATTTTGACTTTTCAATAGGTCAATAAATACATCAGAGGAATATCGATCCCTCATCCCCAAATTACTAATTTTATGTGTTCTTGGATCCAACCTACCCTTTAAAAATTGTCTCGTGTCATCACTTGTTTGCGAAGACTCAATAGGTTTAATCATAATAACCGAGCGAGTCTTACGTTTTCTGTTATTTTTCGTTCTATTTCTAGCTAATTTACCAGAAAGAACATCCGCGTATGACTTTTTATTATTTTTATCAAAAACTTCGTCATTACTATTGTTAGCACGGCGAACTTGGAAAATGAGGGAATGTGATTCGATTAGAATTCTGCGAATTTGGTGCAACTGTTTATTGACCCGAATGTCGATATAAGTATAACGCGGTGTTCACTTCATATCAATTTTATTCTAACTGATCTGATACTCGTTAACACATAGGTTTATATGGGAATTCAGTATAAAGGAATCGGCAAAAGGCCTATCCGAAATTGGATTCTTTCGCTATCGTGAGATAGTGATAAGAGAGATCGTGTTATTGAGATTATTCCAATGAGTAGAAATAGGATAGACATATCTACTATCAATTTAGTACACTTCATCGAGCTTAAATCTAGGGTGGCTCCAACATATACCGGCCCCTGTTGAAAGGGTGAGCCTTTAAACCCATTTGATGAGATGATTCCGATCTGATTCATGGCTCCGTTACGGTTTTGTAGCATTTTTTTGTGCGAGCTTCAAACCGGGCGTTTCATCACGGCACTTGGTTGCTCATCCTTCAGGGCTTCGTGGTTGGTCGCGCTCGTCGATTATCTTCATTTAGCGGTTGGGCATACTCATGGTTGAGGGTTGAAGTAGCCATAGATGCACAGCACATGTCGGAGGACGAAAATTCTTTAAGTTTTTTGCGAAACATTATATTATAATACTTACAGGGTTCGGAGGCCCTTAAGGCCCCCGATCGTTGCGCAACCTGTAAGGCTGCGATGGAAGATACTATGGCACAACTGCGTTGATGATGCCTGATTCATTCGTTTCGGTTGTGGATTGATGAATGGGAAGCACGCAGATCTTATTAATAGCACGCCGATATTCTCCATCAACAGTGCGGACGTCGACTACCCGAACATTTTTGTCATCGCCATAAAAGATGTTGCTTACACGACCGTAACGCCATTTTAAGGGTGGCAGGTTATCTTCTTTTAACAGTACCATGGTGCCTACCATGATATTATCTCGCATTCGTGTCCATTTCGTACGGGGTTGAAGTCCAGACAAATAATCGATCGTCCATCGTTTCCAGATTCGTCTGAGGATTTCTTGATTCTCCTGCCAACGCTCGAGACGATTTCGAGGAATATCGGATAAGTTGGGTTCAGGAAAGCAAGTAAGCGAACGATGCACAAGGAAGTGCCCTGGTGTTAAAACTTCCAAGTCATTCGGATCTGTAGAGAGCGGTGTCAGGGGTCTAGAGTTGAGACAGGCTTCGATACGGGTCAGCAAAGTAACAAATTCGTCCTGAGCCAACACATAGTTTCCAATACTCCTCTTTAAATGTTGCTTAAGTGATTTCACCGCTGCTTCCCACAAGCCTCCAAAATGCGGGCTGCGGGGGGGAATGAACTTGAAGGTTATACCCTTATTTGCGCAGTCGTCAATCACTGCACCTTGGTGTTGTTGTGAAGCGAAATGTCTTGATAATTCTGCTAGCTCCCTAGCGGCTCCCTTGAAGTTCTTTGCGTTGTCACATTGGATGAGGTTCGGCTTTCCTCTACGAGCGACGAACCGATGCAATGCTGCTATGAAGGCGGCCGTGGAAAGATCGTAGACCAGTTCTACATGGACCGCTTTGGTGACGAGGCATACGAAAATGGCAACGAAACACTTGATTGAAGGTGCTTTTCTGGTATTACGGTACTGGAACGGGCCGCAGAGGTCGACACCAGTATTGAGAAAAGGATACGTTGGTGTTACTCTTTCTGGAGGAAGATCTCCCATGAGTTGCTCCAAGTTATGTGGTCGACAACGAAAACAATTTATACAAGAATGTACCACCTGTCGTGCCAAATCGCGAATACGAAGAGGCCAAAACCTTTCTCTAACGCA
This sequence comes from Malaya genurostris, assembly GCF_030247185.1. Classification (NCBI taxonomy): domain Eukaryota; kingdom Metazoa; phylum Arthropoda; class Insecta; order Diptera; family Culicidae; genus Malaya; species Malaya genurostris. The sequence goes on along the minus strand of NC_080571.1, from coordinate 164,048,163 downwards.
GGCTATTAGAAGCTGAGGTCCAGCGTGTAAATTGGTTTTATGATAATGTATCATGATAGCTTTAGTTAATGGATGACGTGCAGGTAGTATCATAGGGTGTTTTCTGTTTTCCGAAATGGCTGCGTGCCTGAGTCGCCCACGAACTCGTAAAATGCCATCAATCAATATTGGTACATGCGATTTCAATTCGGAATTTGGTCTAACCTGTCCATTGTTTTGTACTGCTTCAATATCCTTAGAAAATATTTCTAACTGTGCTAGTCGAACCAGAGATTTCACTGCGTCCTCTATTTCAACGGTGTTTAGAAAGCCTAATCTTCGATTATTACGATTTTCTGGTTTGAGATTGTGATTAAACCACAACAAAAGTGCTCCGAGTCGAACAAGAGCGGTAAACGACGATCGAAGTGAGAATACTTCATTTGGAGGCTGCACGTGAACCGGTAGAGATACTAGTCTTTCTTCCAGATTATCACTAGGCCAGCAGCCAGATGCTTGGGGAGTCAACGGTGGCCAGAAGCGGGACGATTTCTCCAGCCATGGTGCACTATCCCACCAGATTTTCATCTCCTTCAGCTGGCTGGGATACAATCCGCGAGAAATTAAGTCTGCCGGATTTTCGATGCCCGGTACATGTGCCCAAATGCCACCAACCGTAAGGTGCTGCACTTCGGACACTCGATTTGCGATGAAGGTTTTCCATCGAGACGGTCGTGAATTGAGCCACAACAGCGTTATCATCGAGTCAGTCCAGAAAAATGATTTGATATTAAGTGCAGTGCTTGTGACAACCTTGTGGTACAAATGGCTCAACAGCAGCGCAGCAGAAAGCTCCAACCGTGGAAGACAGATACGTCCTTGTTTTTTCGAATTACCGAGTGGTGCCACCTTCGATTTGGCGGCCATCAATCGTACCGAAATTGATCCATCATTTGAAACTGTTCTTAGATAGAGACAACATCCGTAGGCCTTCTCGGATGCGTCACAGAAACCGTGAATTTCAACTAGTACTGGGGCACTTGCGCTTGTCACCCATCGGGGTATAGATATAAAAGCCAACTCTTCTAAGCTGTTGCGAAATTGGAGCCAATATTGCTGCTGGGCGTTGTCCAACGGGTCATCCCAGTTTTTTGATGTGCGCCAAAGTGATTGAATGAATATTTTTGCCAACACTACGACGGGACCAATCAACCCAAGAGGATCGTAGAGCCTCGCAGTGTCCGACAAGACGACACGACGTGTTATCGTACTTTCATTAGGCCAGACAGGAACGGAGAAGCGAAGCTTATCATCGGACGGCTGCCACTGTAATCCCAATGTTTTGATTGTCATCAAAGGAGAATCAAGCGAAAACGATGTTATTTTGTCACGCAGTTCAAGGGGAATTTTCGACAAAATCGTTGATGAATTGGATGCCCATTTGCACAGGTTGAAGCCGGCCGATTTCAGCAATCCTAATAGTTGATGACAAAGTTCTTCGCCCTTTTCTTCATCACTGACTCCCGTTAGCAAGTCGTCCATATAAAAATCCTTCGCCAGGACCGGTGACGCGAGAGGAAATTCATTCGAACCATCTTGTGCAAGCTGTTGTAGACATTTTGTCGCTAGATACGGTGCAGAGGCCGTACCGTAAGTCAATGTCGTTAGTTCGAAGGTGCGAAGAGGCTCAGAAGTTGTAGCACGCCAAAGGATTCGTTGTAGAGGATAGTCAGAAGGATGTATTCGTATTTGGCGATACATTTTTTCGATATCTGCAATAATTACAAACCGATACATCCGAAATCGCAGAATAATTGCCAACAAATCGTCCTGTATGATTGGACCGACCATCAACGCTTGGTTCAGAGACACTCCACTGTCAGATCGACACGAGGCATCAAATACTACCCGTAGTTTTGTTGTCGTGCTGTCCGCCTTTTCAATTCCGTGATGAGGCAAGTAGTATGAAATACAATCGTCAATCGTTGCACTAGTCTCCTCTATCTCTCGCATATGATTCAACTGATGATACTCGTTAATGAACCTTGTGTATGCTGAACTACGATCTGGTTTGGATAAAAGCCGACGCTCTAAGCTAAAGAACCTTCGAGTGGCAATTTCCTTCGACTTTCCTAGTTGTCCAATAATCGAGGATCGTTTCGGTAAACTGACTACAAAACGACCAACTTTATCACGGAATGTGGTAGAATTAAAGTGTTCTTCACAATAAGTTTCTTCTAACGAGAGCGTACTTTTAGTCCAACACGATTCTATCTCCCAAAAACGAGAAAGTTGTTCATCTAGGGTTGGCACGTATGTTGCATGAGCTAACTTAGGTGTTGATTGTGAACCTTGGATTAGTCCTACTCTTCCGGAGGCAACCCAACCCAAAACAGTGTTTTGGAGAACTGGCCGTTCAGGTCCCAATTTCTTAAATCCTTCCAAAAGCAGATCGTAGTACATATCCATACCAATCAGGATATCAATAGGTCCAGGTTTGTGAAATTCTGGATCAGCTAAGATGAGGTCAGATGGGATACTCCATTGCGAAGAATCAAGGCATTTCACTGGTAGTTCACAAGTAATTTTACTCAGAATATGGCATTTGGCTTCAGCCATGAAATCTGTACAACGAGAGCCGATACGAACGAAAACTGCATGTGAAGAAACGACGATTGAATTTCCTACACCTCCGATTTCTTGACGATCTGAATAACGTCTTAACTGAAGTTTTTGTACAATGTTTTCAGTTGCAAGACTCAACTGGGACGCAGGATCTAGTAACACTCTAGCCCAGTGTAGAACTCCATTTGAATCGAAAACTTTGATTATCGCTGTCTGTAGTAATACCGTAGCAGGAACCTTTCGAGAGCGACCGACGAGAGAGGTAGAGATTAGACTGGAAGCTATGGCTGTTGGTGATTGGGATTCTGCAGGCAAAATCGGCGGGGGGTCCGAGCGAGTTTGAATCGATGAACTGGCTTGGTTATTCTGAGCAATTGTATTAGAAGAATTCGACGAAGTTACTTTCAACTGAGAGCGATCGTTAGGTTGTTGGTGGAGCATTGTGTGGTGCCTTTGGTTGCACACTCTGCATGTACTGGATGAGCAATTGCGCAAAAGGTGGGACGAGGAAAAGCAATTGATGCAAAGATTTTTTCTTTTTACTTGCTCGAACCTCTGAGCAACTGACAGTTTTTGAAATATTTCGCATTTAAATGCTGAATGTGAAGGTTTCGAGCAAAATGGACACGTGGTGGATGATGAATTAGTAATGGTGTGGACTGTATTGAATTTCATTTTTTGATGTCGTGATGTTTCGGGTTTTCCATGGTCAGGCGAGCGAAACTTCGATGGTGCTAACGACTGAAGCACCGTGAGGTGTGTTCGGAGGAATGCGATAACATCTTGGTATTTGGGAACATCGGTTGACTTATGATATGTCTCCCACTGCTTTAACGTGGACGAATCTAAGCGACTGCAAATCATGTGCGCAAGTAAAACACTCCAACCGTCCGTTGGGATGTCCATCTTATCTATCATGCACAGGTTCCTTTCGAAATCATCCACTAGGCTGATGAGAGCCTCATAAGACTCCCGTTTCATAGGATCTATAGCAAACAGTGCATCGATGAACGTTTTGACCACGAGTTTCTTATTGTCAAACCGTCTTTCCAACAGGTTCCAGGCAACGGAGTAATTTACAGCGGTGAGCTCGACTGATTCGATTACCTTCCGTGCTTCCTTTGAAAGCGATGCTACCAAGTATGAGAATTTATCGATTTGGGATAGTTGTGAGTTTGAATCAATTAGCGATTTAAATGTATCCCGGAAAGTAATCCATTCGGACACTGTTCCGTCGAAGGTGGGAAGTTTTACTTCAGGAAGTTTGATTCGCGAAAAGGAGCTTTCGGTAGTCGACATTTGATTTACAGACGTAGATGGGATTGCTAAAGGCAGCATATAGATCGATTTTCGAAGTTCGTTGGTAAGAAAACTACAAACCATTATAAAGTCTCTTTCAAACCCTTGACGAACAAGACGATTGGCTTCCTCCGTGACTCGCTGTCCTTCTTCGTCCGTCTCGAGAATTTTAACATCATCATTTTTAATCTCAATCTGAAGACGATTCGCCTGAAAATCCTTATATAAACCTTCTACTCGTTGCTTCCATCCCTCGAGGTGTCCTTTATCACGATCCTCATTGTAATTTTCAACAAAATGTTTCAAATTAGCCATGCTGTCTAAATAAAACCTTTCTTGGCGAACTAATGTTCGTAGCTCAGGCATCTTTCTATTACAACACCTTTGCTGTGCTCAAATTAATCAATTTTTCTCAGTAATGCACTCAATGCAACAAACCTACTCGGGATGAAAGCACGTGGAGCAATCGAAAATGTATCAAGACACTCAGATACAATAGCAAATCCCACAAATGGAATTTTATTTGTTCAATTTATCTCACTCACATGTGGTACTTACAATTGCTCGCAAACAATACCGTTGTCTTACTGCCTGTGTGCGATAATCTATTGTCACTTGATCGCAACGCAGATCCCCGCCAAGCCAAGCCTGTCTGGTGTACCGATGAACGATGGCCACGTTGATAACACGCGGTTTGCGAATTCCTTCGAAGATCTTTATGATTTACTAACGAAAACTGACTTAGTTAATGCGGTCTTTCGCGCACCTTTTAACTGCTGACACAGTCCGATTAGCAGTGAACACGTTTAAGTTTTTTTTTACAATCGGTATGGCACCGGCGACGGTATGGTGTACAACGAAATAGTTCACTTTCCACTCATGGGAATCGTTCCGCGAAACACTGGCTCAATTTTAATCAGCGGTTTACACTCTCAAAACGCGTCTGATCCGGCTCGAAGGACCAAAATGTTAGCACGGCGAACTTGGAAAATGAGGGAATGTGATTCGATTAGAATTCTGCGAATTTGGTGCAACTGTTTATTGACCCGAATGTCGATATAAGTATAACGCGGTGTTCACTTCATATCAATTTTATTCTAACTGATCTGATACTCGTTAACACATAGGTTTATATGGGAATTCAGTATAAAGGAATCGGCAAAAGGCCTATCCGAAATTGGATTCTTTCGCTATCGTGAGATAGTGATAAGAGAGATCGTGTTATTGAGATTATTCCAATGAGTAGAAATAGGATAGACATATCTACTATCAATTTAGTACACTTCATCGAGCTTAAATCTAGGGTGGCTCCAACAACTATCATTATCATCATTTTTATCATGTGGTTCATCATCAGTATTAGACATAATTTTTCTTTTGCGTCTGGGATTTCCATCTGACTCCGAATGAGTCTTTCTATCTGCAACAATTTTCTTTCTCTTCATTACGACCAATTCATTATCATTGCGCTGATTATTCTTAATCACGAAACTTTTCAAATCTTCCAACTTTTTGGCCACACTGTTTTCTAAACAGGCCATTTTGCTCTCCAGAGCATCATTGGAAGATCTGATCAGTCTCTCGATTCCACTCTCTATCGCGATATTAATATGTGCCTCGATACTCTCCCGCACAGCAGCAAACGAATCAGTGATGGATTTGAATTTCTCCATCTCCTTCTTCATATTACTAATGAGCGAAAGAACATCATCCTTTGGCATCATATTAGACACCGCGGCACCTTCCAAACAATCAGCACATTTAAACAAAAGCGCCGGTGTATCTGAAACCCAACCGGCCATGGCTCTCGTAAGCCCAGTACAGCGCTGGTGATAGCCATTCTTGCAAACTGAACATGTTATTCTAATATCTGATATGGTTATTTTTTCCTTACACTTCACACATTCACCCATCATTCATGCACAAACCAAACCGGCCCGACACACAGCTGGGGGAGAAATTAAAGCAAAGTGAACCATGCAAAAACAATAGACAATGCATTCAATATACCACGGTACGACGCCGCTTTGTTTGAGCGATCGCCGCACGGCGATTACTGACACAATTTACAGCACAAAATAGAAGTATTTACAAAACACTTTCTACTTATCTGTTTAAAGCACAATTAGTCACTTGCTTAGTCGAAAAAATTTTCACAAAAAGCCACCTATTTCACACAAAATTTATCACAATTTGACTCAGCACTAAAGACGCACAAGTTACCATGTTCGCCATTCAATACATTCACAGTTACAATTATAACATAAATTAACAGCAAATATCATTCAATGATACGTTGACATATGAATACAACGCAAAAAAAAACGTAAGAAAAAAAAATACTTTTTTTTAGTATGGAAAAATCACCAAGAAGGGATAAATAACAGCGAAATATGTAAAATGAATCAATTCAAACACGAGAAAAATAAATAAAGGCGAGTAGAAGGATATTAAAACTGTTAAGACGATAAAATAAATATGTCTTACGATGTTACGACTAGAATATCCAAGAAAGGGAGAAAAAAAATTTTTTTTTCTTGGTAGCGTTTTAGTTGGGCCACCGAACATTTAGAGACAGACAGGCAGAACTGTTTTTGTTGAGCTTAACGTAAGATTCGCTCTATGGCTTAAATTTCAATACATGGACCCAAAGGATAACACGAGTACTGGTGTATTAACTCCTCATGTTCGCTTCACTGTAACAGAAGTATTGCATTCTTCACATATTGATTCTCTGGCCTCGCATCGCGATTCGAAAAATAAAACCCTTGTAATATTACATCTTATAATATGTACATAAATGGAACGTCGCGTCTCACGTAAACATACGATCAAGAACATGTACAAGAAATTCAACGAAATAAAAGAAAAGCTATAGACAGTTAGAGCGGCGACTTGACCCGAGAATCATTAATCGGCTGAGCCATGAAAGCGCGCATCAGCTTTTCTTACAAATAGGTTCAAGCAGTATCATTTGCTAGCCGAATAGAAACGACATTCGGGATCAGTAAAATCCAGTAGTAAGCCATCGAAGATAAATAAAACTACGTCCATCTGAAAAAAAAACTCACAGAGATATATTCTGACATGGGAGTCATGTCATACATAACAATACCTAGCAGGTCGAAAGAGAACAAAAAGGGGAAAACAAGCGGCTAAGGAGAAATACAAAGAAAAAGGATGTCATCAACGCCAACTGAAAACGACGTGGTATATGGTCTTAGATAATTATATTTGAGCCATTTAAGTCATCGAAGATAAATAAAACTACGTCCATCTGAAAAAAAACTCACAGAGATATATTCTGACATGGGAGTCATGTCATACATAACAATACCTAGCAGGTCGAAAGAGAACAAAAAGGGAAAAACAAGCGGCTAAGGAGAAATACAAAGAAAAAGGATGTCATCAACGCCAACTGAAAACGACGTGGTATATGGTCTGAGATAATTATATTTGAGGAAAAAAATCCCACACTTCGTCGCGAAGACGAGAGCGTAGGACAGCTAATTCTATACCCGGAACCCGTAGCTCCCGAGTCCAGGATTTCCCTCTTCGCATGAAGCGACGAGAGGCTTCAAGAACGGAGGTTGAACCGGGCAAAGAATACAATTTGCCCGGTCCAAGAACATCAATCAGAAGACCCAGCTCGTCCGGAGTAGGGGGCCAGGTGTCCGGGAGTAGTTCCATCGACGGCGAACCCAAGCCAAAATCTCCAGCAGCAGCTCCTTGCCGGACACTGCGCGATATTCGCCGAGGGCGATCCTTCCGGCAAGTATCCACCAATAACTGATGGTGTACAAGAGCGATGGGCTCACCCATCGATTCAACACAAGCGCCTAGAAAGAAACCGAAAAAAAATAAGTTAGTTATGTGGTATTGTGCATTGAAAAAAAAATAGGAGTATACTTACGGTTAGAATGGCGGTAGGGTGGGGAACATCCCCCACCGCCATCCTATCGACCGAAGTCGGCACAAGATTATTATTGAAAAAATTCTAAAGTCCAGATTTTAGTTTATTTTTAGAAAGGAAAAACAGGAACACGTGCCGAAAGAACCAGCACAAGTAGTGGGGGAGAGAAGCTGCGGCATGAGCACTACACAACCGACCAGTATTAGAACGGAAGGGCGACTTCTGAAGCTATGGAGGCAAGGATGGTAAGACACCATTGAAATGAACACGGTATAGTAGCTAGTTGCGGGAAAAATTTAGAAAAAAAGGTTTAGAAAAAATTCATTATAACCTGCAACAAGCATTCGCATGCCGCAACTTTAATAACAATTTTATTTCCATAGACAGACGTTCTGTCGACAGACGGGTTGTCGACCTATATCTACGGGTTAACAGGGTACGAGGTACCTCAACAAAACAAAATATAAATAAACATAAAAATTCAACTAATAGAAAGAACATGTACGATAACGAAAAATTGTATACGATGTACAATGAAATTATGAAGAAATACGTATATAAAATAATAATAATAACACTCATAGAATAGAAAATAGATTAAATTACAGGCACAGAATCATGCAAAACGAATAGGAGTTTTTTTTTGGAGTCCCAAATTGTGTGTGTGCCCGAAAATTAGTCGTCGCAGAAGGATGTCAGTAGCTTAGCCAAGCTACCTAAAAGAACAAGAGGGTGTGATCGGATGCGGTGGCAAGTTGAAGACAAAGGGATCCGGCGAATCACCAAGATGTCAGAAGGAAGACCAGCAGAGTTGAAAATCGAGGCAATTACGAGTTGAAAAAAAGGCGGGTGAGTAATGTCAGAGACATAACTGGATGTCGTGAATACGAAAAAACTGACACGCTCCCATCACTTTTCCGAATATCAGTTAGTTGATTGATTGTATGAATTGTGCAAGCTTTCCTCTTTTTCACTAATAGAATTTGAAGCGATACACCTACATTAAAGTACAGATTAGTTACATTAGACAGCTACTATTCTACAACTACATATTCCAAACTTGAAACAATTCCTTTTTAATTTGCTAATATAGAAAGCTAGGTACGACAAATTTGTAGTTTATTTTGATTGAAGCTATGAAGTTCGAAGATATCTGATTCTTCTCGAAATTTCAGTACGAGACAATTGCAATGGCCTGGTCTGAAATGTATCTACGATCTTCGGTATGCAAGAGTGATTCTAATGATAATGATAGTAATAATAATAATACAGATTAACCTGTATATATGGCAACCCTGTTTCGCATGGCATGTTTTCACACGACCCCATACTAGTATAAAGATGTGTTCAACATCATCACTTTCGCTTTCGCATTGCCGTTCGTAATTGAATGTGTTAGTGACGGTACAAATCTGCTTTTCTACCTGTTTTCAGAGCCATCGTTCTGACGGTGTCTCGTACGTACAGAGTAGCTGCTTTAACTTAAATGACGCTATTTCTCGCATCACATTTCCTTTTATACGTGCTAGTGGTATCACGGTAGGACGTCCCCTTTGTTAGAATTCCTTTCCTATACGCAGAACGGGAAACAGTGAAACGATATAAAAGAGAGAGTTAGCATAGCGGCAGCCAGTAATACTGAATGGGTCGTCGAGCTGTTAGCAGCATATTGTGGAGGAACAATTAAGGGCAAGGTAAAGTCCCGCTCAAACCGTGCTGGTCTGAAGTGCCCAGTTGGCGGCAGAATCCATCGTTTGCCTCGGAAGGGGAATTACGCCGAGCATGTCAGTGCTGGTGCATCGGTCTATCTGGCGGCAGTGATGGAGTACTTGGTTGCCGAAGTGATGGAGTTGACCGGTAACGCTGCCCATGACAACGAAAATCATCCCTCGCCATCTGCAGCTGGCCATCCATTGAAAACCCCGTCCTTTTCAGGATGACCACATCACTTTGATAAAGAAATATTTAGAATTGCTTTAAGTTTAGCCAGTTCTGATACGCCTGGAAAGTAGAATGCGAATCAATTGGAAACATTTGTTCTAACAATTTTTGTTTTCGGCCGCATACTAAAGTACTCGCGACAAAAATACATATTGATCTGTGGCAACTCTGTTTCGCACGGCATATTTGTAAACTAGTATAAAGATGTGTTCAAAATCATCACTTTCGCTTTCGCATTGCCGTTTGTAATTGAATGTGTTAGTGACGGTGCAAATTATTTTAACTCCCATCTTGATGAATCTTTTGGTAGGAAATATTGAGATCTGAGATGGTTCTCGTGTGTGTCTTGTTTCGGTAATGGGCCTTGCTGGACTTTTTGGCTGCCTTTTTCGGTGTCATTGTGCTGACGGTGTCTCGTGCATTCATATCGGGAAACAATGAGACGACAGGTCCTCGATGTTGCTGTCGTGTGTCTTGTTTCGGGAAGAGTTGCTCAGCAAATGATAGGAAAAGTGAACCATTCAACTTTTATATGGATGCTCTTGTATAGATACAGACATCTCGCGTTCTGATTGGCTGGTGCTGTCATGGGTTAAATCAAACAGGTTTTTCAATAGTGTACTATTGAAAAACTTCAATATTGTTGTAATACACGTTCAAGTTGAAGATTTTCGATTCTATTGGTAGTTAGATTATATAAATCCTTCTACAGATCACTGAGCTATTAGCTTTCAAAATACGAGAAAGGCAAACGCGCCATATGAATTATCCTCTTTGATACTCGTTTATACCAAACATTTCAGAAAAGTTTAATTGTGAACTATTTAAGAATATGTCACACAACTGAAAGTTTTATCATAAAATTGTGTGGCGTGTAGCAAGAATTATGTTGATTCGTTAGATATAACAGGAGATATTCACGATCAAAAACTTATCACTCTCTCAGAGGGTAAATTTTGAAAAGGCGCCCCATAGTAAAGTAAGTCGTATTCACGACAAAAAAAATCGAGGCAGAAAAATTACGAAAAAGTTTTATATGGAAGACGTGATAACAAATCGAAATAATGACAATGCTACAAATTGCTACATCAACAAGTATAACTGATAACGAAACAAGAAGGAAGCAAATGCAGTCAACACAGTTAAATATGACTTGCATGGGTATGCCACAACGTTACAAATTGCTACCCCATATTTTATTCAGTGAGCATCGGCAAAAGCTCAACTGAGTAATATAAACCAATATATGAAAATCAAAGCTTATTAATACGTGAAAAAAATTAAACAGTTGGTTGTTTAAAAATACACTACGAAGAAGATAACCACGAAATCAAATGCAATGCATAAAAGCTGCTAGGAGCCTCAACACATTGTACCAAACGAGAAGCCATGATGAGAAGAAACAATACAGAATACCAATATTACTACTGACAGTAATCCCAATGATGTCGAAAATGCAAAGGAGTCAACGATCAATTTTCAACTATGCCCAATGAAGCGAGTACATAAACAATGAGAAGCCCTAATACGTATCACCAACACAGAAGAACGAGCTATTAGGAACGAGACCGACACGGAACCCAGAGTCCGAGACTAGCAACCGTTCAATCACTCCCACAGATAAAGCAACAATAGAAGCATACCATGGAGCAGGATGGCGTCAGAGGAGAACACACACACACGCGGACCATCGTAAGGTTAGGAAATTTAACTAACGTATAGCCAACAACGAAAAATAAACCAATTGGCATTTGTAAATACGGAAATTTGTGACCCAGCTACAAACTTTAATGTTATAAACCAACGCATCCGACTTGATGTTTACCCTTCAGGTAACATCAAGCTCAGTAAGTAAGGGGGCATGCAGCGCCCTTAGCAAATTTTCTTTCGAACATGTTAGTATTGTGAATAAAATAGGGAGCCATGAAGGAATAACGACATTGCAAGAACAGCAACCTAGTCGTGAAGGAAAAACTCGTCACCTTTCAGGCAAGCCTTCATGTCAGCGTAAACGCGACGAGCAAAAACAAAGTTATTTTCACGGACACTAGTCACTGCCTCTGGCCTAGCGACAGTGGTCTCGACTTTCGGTAGAACTTCGGGAGAAAGTCGGATGAACTTTCTACTTGAAATCACAAGCTCGGCTTGTACTAAAATCTTCGGGCTTCACCCGAAAGTAAATGTTATTAGCTTAAAAACCCATAGTTGGGAAGAGTTAGGGACCATCATCATCATCACTCGCCATTTAGTTCAGTTTTACAGAGTGCGGTAACTAGGCGCTAGTCTCGGGAGTCGACCCGTAGACAAATTACGTAGTTGTTATTAATTCGGTCGTCGGCCCGTGGGCAAGTTTGTGTCCAGTTCAATTGCAAAACGTTAGAAAGATAACAAAAGCGGTCGGTATTAAGTAGTTTTTGCTTCGAGTATTCGGGTTAGTTCAGTAGCGGAGTATGATACAGTATGCATAGGAATATGTGTGCATTGTGAGGCTGGAGGTAGTTCGTCGAAATTACACAAATGATTCGCATTATAATTTTGTATTATGGTTCAATTTCGACCTATTGGCATTAAAGATGATGATGATGATGATGGTCCCACCTCATACCCCTACAAAGGTGTGAGCAGAACGAGTTATCTAAATGATAATTAATATTTTTGCACATATCTTAACCAGTAAACAAAAGAAAACGATCTGATTAATCTAGCAGGTATAGATTCTTCTTCAAAAGAACGACTGACCACAAAATAACATTCAAATATCTCGGATTTACAATCCAGGGTTAATCAAGAAAATTTCCAACCCGGGAAGATCCTTGATCACATCAGGAATCGAACCCGATATCTTTACCAGTATCAGACAGTAATTCACCTGGCCCTTCCCGCCGGACCAGTTCATCGCTACACACATCAGCTACGATGGAGTAACGAGACTGCGGATGAGCAGAGCCAAGCCCAATTCCATCAACAACTGTCGATCCCAATTAGTTTCCCGAATCTATTCCTTAAATTATTATCCAACCTTGCGATCAAGGTCAAGAGCAAACTTAACACACTGAATGCTAAGGCTCTTCGGCCAGTCCTGTTCGCTTTCCAAATAGTCACTACCTGCTTCGCGCGCGAGGCTCAAACGTTTGTAGACTGCTCATTATTTTTAACTCTCAAACAAACTAAATATCCATCATCATCATACCGAACATAGTAACTTAATTCGTCTCACAATAATATATATAAACAAAAAGAAAAAGAAAATACAATCTTCGTAATACGTAAAAAAAAAATAAAAAATCTAAAAAATTTGAACTAATTAACTAAATATTTGCTTACAAAGCGGACTTTATGTGTGAAATACATAACCTTTTGAACTCCACCAATGTCGCTGCGCGTTTGATTTCTCTTGGCATCGAATTGAAAAAACTTATTCCCTTGTACAACAATGAGTTTTGCGATCTGGCTAACAGAAAGCTTGGTGTTCTAGCATCAGATGCGTTTCTAGTATTGTACCTATGCAAATCAGTTCCTCTTTCAACTCGATCACACAAATATCGAGGCAGCATGCCATTTAATATCTTGAAAATAAATACCATGGTTAAGTAGTAAATTCTCTGTTTCACTGAAAGCCATTGTAATGCGTTCAGTAGAAAATCTGAGGAGGTATATCTACTACATTTTAGAATTATTCGCATGATCTTATTTTGCAGTCGCTGTAATCTCAAGATTTGTGTGTTATTAGCAAGAAACAGAATGGATGGGCAAAAGTCAATGTGTGGTGAAATGACTGTTTTGTACAAAAGAATCTTACTATGGGTCGTTAAGTCATTTTTCAAACGACATAATACACCATATTTTTTGGCAATCTTCTTGATGACGTTATTGATATGAGATTTGAATGTTAACTTTTCATCAATTATGACTCCAAGATACTTCATTTCTCTAACGCGATCAATAATTTCACCATCAATTTCCACATTGGCGTCATGACCGGTGCTAACAGAAGAAATAACCATATATTTAGTTTTCGCGACGTTTAGTTTCAGTTGCTTAAATTTTAACCATCGAACCAGCGAACTTAGATCCTCGTTTAAATGTGCAACAGCTTCATTGAAATCTCTAGCCGTAATGAACAGAACAGTATCATCAGCAAACAAATTTATATCACAGAAACGTAAGACTCGCTTCATATCATTAATATACATGATAAATAGAATAGGACTTAAAACACTTTCCTGAGGCACACCAAGTGAATTGCCGAGGGAACTAGACATTACATCGTTAAAAACAGTCTTTTGAGATCTACCACATAAATAGTTTTCAAACCATTCATGTGCTATTCCCCCGATGCCAAAACGCCTCAATGTCTGCAACAATAAAGGTCTTGAAATTGTTTCAAAGGCTCTCTTCAGATCCAAGAACACAGCAAAAATACTCTCTTTGGCTTCGATTTTCTCCTTCCATTTTGCCAATACTAGGTTCAAAGCGGTTTCACAAGAGTGACCCTTACGATATCCCGATTGTTCCGGTATTAGCAAACTGTTAGAGTTCAAATAGTTAATCAGCTGATCTTTAACAGCAAGTTCCAAAATTTTTTCCAGCGTGTGCAGCATGTTAATGGGACGGTACTCCTCGGCTTTATCCGTTCCAGTAACCTTGGGGATAGGAACAACCAGAGATTCTTTCCACACTTTTGGCACGTGCCCCGTGTACAACGATTCATTTACCAAATCCAGTAGATCGTGTCCGATAACATGAAAGCAATCCTGTATCACCTTTGAGTTTACATTGTCAATACCCGTCGATTTTCCCAAATTAAAACAAATATTTTTCAATTGTTCAAAAGTGATTGGTTGAAATTCATCAAGTCTACAATAGTTATTCATCGGCTGTGTTATTTCAACAGGTTCACCTACCAATTCAATACTTTGATTGATCTGCTGAACACTATTTATGAAATAACTGTTGAACTTTTCAGATATAATTTGCTCTGTGTGTTCTTCTATACCGTCAAAAGTCATACTTTTCGATGAACTATGTGTAGGCTTGATAAGCTGTTTGAGAATTTTCCATAACTCTCTACTGTTTTGTTGATTTTGATCGATTCTCCTCTGTATGTATTCATATCTAGTCTTCTTCAGGGCCCGTGAATAAATATTTCGTGCTTGTGTATATCTACTCCAGTGACCTCAAAATCAAGTAAGAAATATTGTTTATAATGGGATATAATAGATTTCTGAAGGCATCTAAAGAATTGAGTGAAAGATTGCTGTAATGAGTGAAGATTTAACAGTTTCATGTGCAGTGTTTGATACTCATTTCCGAGGAAAAAAAATAGTTAGACACAACCATTGCTCGTGTCAGGGTAGTGTTGATAATATACGACAACAAAAGTATGAGTTGAAGAATAACTTCTTTTATTAATGTAAACAAGTAAATGTTGAGACATATATTCGACGAGATCACCATGAAGTGTTGTGAATAGATTTACAAACTCGTGGAGTATGCAATAGAACTATGAGCCAAATTAAAGAATAATTGCACAGAATTTACGGTGAGAGGTAAGAGGTTGCAGTTCTAATGCAGAGTCGGTGTGGAATGGTGTAAACGTGTTTGTTTTTCTTACTGTAGTAGGACTTACGTTCATATGTGCATACACCTAATGATATGCCGAGCTTAGTGAGACTGCGTGAAGTGTTAGCCTTATTAACAGTCGTTAGTGACTTTTGTTAGATTGTGGGAAAGAACTCCTAAACCAGCCTAATCCTTCACTATTGAGAATAAGTAGCTGTCAAGTGAAAAGCACAAAAAATTGAAACTCAGAAAAGGTGAATTTCGTGATATTAAACTCAAGTACATGGATGAATCAATACAATGACATAAAAGAGAAACCGAATTGAAGAGTGTTACTCCGTATAGAACTGAAAGAAACATCCTCTCCGTTATTCTTCTCCCGCCACCGCTCGACCGGGAGCTTGCACCTGTCAGCATACGAGAAAGGTGCCACCGGGGTTGGTTACCCGATCTTTCCTATGGTTGCTTGTACCCCAGCCGGCACCGCGAGGAGGTATGGACAGGAGTTACTGGACAATAGGCTAAGAGCCACATTGGGGCCTGAATTATGCATTGTCCAGTCGTTTACCAACCTACAACAATAACAAATCCTGAAAATTCAATCTCAGAATGCAAAAACTCACATTTGTCTAAGTGAGACTTAAGATTTGCGTTACTTAGTGTTTCTAGAACAATTTTAAGATTTTTCAAATATTCATCTAGGGTGCAGCGCCCTCACAAAAGACTTTCACTGAATCTCATTGAACTTGCAGCATTGAAAGAATAGCAACCCAGCCGTGAGCTTGAGCTTGAGCGACCACCCCTGGTTGCTACTCCGTTACTGATCGGGATTAGCTGAAATTGTACAGAGAGTTTCTAGAAGATCCGACCTGGGACTGGTAAACCATCCTTCAATGTACATCTTCTGATAATCCCAGAATTCATTGATCAGTACCGGCGCCGGCCAGGCCCGAACGTAGATCGTCTAAGGAATGGGAAAGGATGTTAGTCCTACACTTGTTGTTACTAGAGGCCGTATATACTACTGCGCACTCCACAAGTGTCACGGGAGAAGGATATTTGTTAGTAAATATTTCAGTATTGGTATTATTCGCGCACGACTCAGTATGTTCCGGTTTCAAGATGCTCGGATGCACCACTAAACTCACTGACTTCCCGAGTGAACGTTTCAACAATATCCTATAGTAAAGTCCCGGAAAGTCTTGATTCACCGCTCTCATTCGAGGAAACTGAAGAAAAATTTGCAATACTATCGCGTAAAATATAAAAACTTCCCTATTTTTTATAAATGAAATTACGTGATACAAAATAAACGAGTGAATAGGATTCAGACAAAATAACAGTTCGGCTGAAAAGTTCGTATTGTTTAATAGAAACACACATTTCTTTTGCCAAAATTCGTTTTTATTATTCAACATAATCGCCATCAGAAGCGATACAGCGATTATAGCGATCTTCCAACTTTTCGATACCATTTTTGTAGTACGATTTGTCCTTTGCTTGAAAAAAGGCCTCAGTTTCAGCGATTACCTCTTCATTGCTTCTAATTTTTTTACCAGCGAGCATTCTCTTGGGGTCTGAGAACAGGGGGCCAAATCTGGAGAATACGGTGGATGAGGGAGCAATTCGTTCAATTTCAGCTTGGTTTTCATCGACTTGTGACACGGTGCATTGTCTTGATGAAACAAAACATTTTTCTTCTTCAAATGAGGCCGTTTTTTGAAATTTCGTCCTTCAAACGCTCTAATAACGCTATATAATAGTCAGTGTTGATGTTTTTTCCCTTTTCAAGGTAGTCGATGAAAATTATACCACGTGAATCCTAAAATACAGACGCCATAACCTTACCGGCCGATTGTTGAATCTTTCCACGCTTTGGGTTCGGTTTATCGCTTGCAGTCCACTCAGCTGACTGTCGATTGGACTCCGGAGTGAAGTGTGGCGTACCATATACCATGTGACCTTAGTCATACTTATCCCATCACTTGTATCTTCCTTTTCCCGGCCACTCCATATCAATATTTGACCCTTCCAAGTGTTCTGATTTCCTCGGTCATAAACCTTTTAGAAATGCGCTTCCCGCATTTTTCAACATAAGACAATGCCAGTCAGTCACACAAGTACCTCAGTCAAAATTGACTACGATAAAACACAAGATTGCTTGTGCGACAAAAAGTGGAGTTCAATACCCAAATTCCAATTCCGTTCACTCACGTTTCTCTTCCCTTCCGCTCCCGCTCACGAACCAGATAGGGCTAGGCTTAAGTTTGGATAATTAATAAACGGCAGAAATGATTGTGCCACAGAACCGAAAGCTCGTGTTTGAGTAAAAACGAAGATATCACATGGCGAACCGTTGACAAGTGTCACGGGCCTGAAGTAAAAAGTTATATATTAACATAGTGCGTTGGTGCGATTCAAGTGTACTTGTAGGTCAATAGTGTGACTGTGTGTAAAAACTACGTGTAACGTTCGGGAAAATTGCCGCCCGCTAGGTCAATTTGCGACACTAGCAGTAACAACGAGTTTATACGTGACATTTTTCCCAAATAAGTTCTGAAATGGGAAACAACAAGTCCAAACAAACGCATCAAAGTGGTGATGCTCAAGTTAACATTCTTAACGAACTATCGAGTCACTCAGAATTTCACGAAAGCAGTGAAATCAAGCTTACCATAATACTGGCGATGGCCGCAATTCAGCTGTTCATGTCAGCCTACATAGTACTAAAAAAAATTATGCGCCAACAGGCGCTCAAAGCGGCACGATCCATTGCCAACATAGACCGTGTGTAACCGTGTGTGACCGAAAAAAAACTATCCATCAGGGAACAGTGGTCCTTCGGGACAAAAGAAAAAAAAAACTTTCTACCCATAAGGGAACAGTGGTCCTACGGGACAAAATAAGAAAAATACTACAATATTCGTCAAAGAAGAGCTTGTGGATCGTGGACTAGCGGTAAAGGTGCAACATAGTCAATGCTATCTCCATCGTCCGATTATTGAGTAAGTAGTAGTCTAATGTAAAAGAAGTGCTTGAAAAATGATTGAGAGAACTTGTTGAGTTTAAAAAAAAAATACGAATCTTACAGTGCATTATATTGTCCTCTTATGAAAAAAAAATAAATCGTCAAATATCCAAGATTTTTTTATCGCATGTTAAATTAGCTAGGTGATGAATGATTATGAGATATTAAAAAATCTTTATATCTACTGCAAAAAGGCAGTAAATACATCTGTATCTAGGGAATTATTAGAAAACAAAAAAAGAAAGTGCACAGAAGCATTTACAAACTTCGAGCTTTTTCTAACAGAAAATGAGGATAAAATCCCAGATCAAGAATTTTACAATTTAGTAAAAAATTCACGACTTTGGCATAGAGAAACGATAAAAATTATTGAAATAAAATTGGAGAATTGCCCTATAGATCAGAGACAATCCACTAGTAAAATGACAACACAACAGTTCGACATTAAGACTGCCACTTCACTAGTGCAGCCGTACGACGGTGCACCAGCGAAAGTAGAAGCGTTCATCGACTCGGTGAACTTATTAAAAGAACTAATTACGCCGGAACAAGAAAACGTTGCTGTTAAATTCATCAAAACGAGACTTAGTGGTAGAGCCCGAGCGGCATTAACTCCTACCACAACTACTATAATAGAAATAATCGACATAGTACAAAATCAGTGCAGCGATAAAGAAACAGCCGATTCAGTCATAGCCAAACTAAAGGCACTGAAACGCAAAAATGACAATGAAGAATTTCTGCAGGAGGTAGAAAATCTTACAAGTAAATTACAAACAATTTATTTACGGGACCAAATCCCACTTGGGGTCGCTACCAAAATGGCAACCAAAATAGGAGTGGATACACTAATACATAAAGCAACCGATTCAGATACCCGTGTCGTTCTAAAGGCTGGCGAATTTGCATCAATACAAACGGCCATTCAGAAATTTAACGAAATAAATGTATCATCACCACAAGTCCTAAGCTTTCAAACGCGAAATCAAAATTATAGGGGCAGACATCAATACGGAAATCATCGAAATAGTAACCCACGCCCTCGATTTAACCATAAAAATCAAAGACAACAATTAAATAATAATTTCAATTTACACCCGCGAGGAGGTATGCACAATACTCCTCGTGGCCCACCAAATAACTCGTGGCCCACCACTCGTTATAACAACTATAGAAATAATTCAAATTTCAGTTATCAAAATACTCTCAACAGAAGATCAAATCAAATGTTTTACACCGCGACTAACCAGATGCACGAAACGTACCCACCGAGCCAGACTCAAGGCCAGCCAAACATAAACGTACAGCAACCACAGCAGTATCTGCCAACGTTGCAAAACGTAAGTCAACCAACTCACAATAATTTTTTAGGTACAAACCATGGGCAGTTTTTACAATAAACGTAACTGCATCCAATTTTATTATTCTAAAAACAAACGCTTCAGACAAAATATGTACCTTCATAGTAGATTCAGGCGCTGATATATCGGTTCTGAAATTAGGAGCTCTGCGAGGATCGCACTCATACGATCCTCGTAATGCTTGCACTATCAGAGGTATATCAGCAGACCAAATAAATAGCTTCGGAACGACTAATTTGGCTTTGACAATTAACGAAAATGACGTTTACAACAACTTTCATGTGGTGGAAAATTCGTTTCCAATACCAACTGACGGAATATTGGGACGTGATTTTCTCACTAAATATGGTTGTAACATCAACTACGACACTTGGATACTTTCAATAACCTATCGAGGACAAATACTCGAAATACCGATACGTGACAATCTACATGGCAGCTTTATGCTACCTGCCAGAGCAGAGGTAATCCGACACCTTAGCAGTCTACATATTTCCCAGGACGCGATTATCGAATCAACAGAAATCGCACCTGGAGTATTTTGTGGAAACTCGATTTGCTCAAGAAACGCACCTTATGTACGTTTTATTAATACATCAGATAAAGATGTACTTGTAAATAATTTTAACCCAAAAATTTATTCCCTAAGCGATTATCATATAGCTAATGTACAATATAGTAACGATATAAGTAGAATCGAAAACTTGCATGAAGAATTAAATTTAGTGAACGTACCAAGTTACGCAAAAACCCCTTTACTTAACTTATGCAACGAATATAACGATATTTTTAGTCTGAAAAATGACCTGTTAAGTCACAATAATTTTTATAAGCAGTCCATAAACATGAGTGATACTTCACCAGTCTATATAAAGAACTATCGCAATGCGCAAAGTCAGAAAGAAGAACTTTGTCGGCAAGTCGATAACCTAATAAAAAATGACATAATCGAGCCATCTATATCACAATATAATTCCCCCATACTATTAGTTCCTAAGAAGTCGGAAAATTCCAATAAAAAATGGAGATTGGTGGTTGACTACCGCCAACTCAATAAAAAATTATTAGCAGATAAGTTCCCACTTCCAAGAGTTGACGATATATTTGATCAACTTGGCCGTGCAAAATTTTTCACAACTTTAGATCTCATGTCTGGATTTCACCAGATAGAGATCGAACAAAATTCTAGAAAATTTACTGCCTTCTCCTTACCAGAAAGAGGACATTTCCAATTCAAACGCCTACCGTTTGGACTCAACATTAGTCCAAACAGCTTTCAACGGATGATGTCAATCGCACTAAGCGGTCTAAATCCCGAATGTGCTTTTCTCTATATTGATGACGTTATCGTTATAGGTTGTTCAGTAGAGCATCACTTGAAAAATTTACGCAAAGTTTTCAATTGTTTTAGACAATGTAATCTAAAGCTAAACCCTGCTAAATGTTGTTTCTTCAGAAACGAAGTTGTATTTTTAGGACACAAAATAACAGATAAGGGAATTCTGCCAGACGACGCAAAATTTGAAACCATTCGAAATTACCCAATTCCTCAAAACGCTGACCAAGTCAGAAGTTTTGTGGCATTTTGTAATTACTACCGCAGATTTATACCAAATTTTGCACAAATTTGTGCAAGTTTGAATAATCTTGTTAGGAAAAATGTAAATTTCAGTTGGACTACTGAATGTCAAATATCATTCGATACGTTAAAAAACTCATTAGTATCTCCCAAAATCCTACAATATCCCGATTTTCAAAAAACATTCATTGTGACTACAGACGCTTCAGATTATGCCTGTGGAGCAGTACTATCACAAATGCACGGATCTGATGATCTGCCTATTTCTTTTGCCAGTCGCGCGTTTACAAAAGGTGAAAGAAATAAACACATCATCGAAAAAGAACTAGCAGCCATACACTGGGCTGTCATGCATTTTCGACCATACCTTTATGGACGGAAATTTATAATAAGAACTGACCATCGACCACTAATATACCTTTTTGGAATGAAGAACCCTTCATCAAAATTAACTCGTATGAGACTAGACCTCGAGGAGTTTGATTACGATGTAGAATTCATTCCAGGAAGATGTAACGTGGTAGCAGATGCTCTTTCTAGAATAGCTATAAATTCGGATGACTTAAAAGAAATGACTATATTACGAGTACAAACGAGGTCCATGCAAAGCAAACCTTGTTTAGTCAAAGAAAGTAATATACAGAAAAAGCCGGAGCCTGATCAACTCCGAGTATATGATGCAATTTGCAGTGAACAAGTGCACAATATGAAAAAAGTTGCCTTTACACTATTAGAAAATGGCACACCACCGGTCGGTTCATTAATGTTGTTTGAGAAAAATTATAAAAGAAGCCTTACTCTAGCGTATGGATTCAAATTAATAAGTAAAAATCTTCCAGAAATATTCCGAAAAATCGAAGAGGGTACCCTACCATTAACACAACTATTACAGATAAATGGTAAATACAAACAAAATAATGAACAAAACAATTCCAAAAACAACACTGTAGCTATTTCATCGGAAGATACTATATTTGATTTCGTGAACATAAACGACTTTAAGGAAATCGGAAACAAAGTTCTACGAAACGTTAACATTATAATATACAAACCACCTGAACCAATACAAGACGAGACAAAAATTCAACAAATCCTTGAAACTTACCACAACTCACCAACAGGAGGACATATTGGAATCACACGACTGTATAAAAAATTAAGAAACTTATACTATTGGCGTAACATGAAATACATGATCACCAAATATGTAAAATCATGTAGTCTATGTAAACAAAACAAACATTTCACACCAGTACAACAAAAATTTACAATAACCTCTAGCCCCCATAAAACCTTTGATATAGTATCTATCGACACAGTAGGGCCATTCACTTTAACTTCAAAAGGAAATAGATATGCCGTAACCATGCAGTGCGATTTAAGCAAATATATTGTAATAACATCAATCCCTGATAAATCAGCCTCAACGATAGCAAGAGCTATTGTAGAAAATTGTATTTTAGTTTATGGACCAATGTCAGCAATTCGCACAGATCAAGGCACAGAGTATAAAGGAATCTTCGATAACATTTGTGATATGCTAAAAATTAATCATGTTTGTTCTGCCGCATATCACCCACAAACAATAGGAGCATTAGAAAGAAATCACAGATGCTTAAATGAATATTTAAGAATTTTCGTTAATGAACAAAAAAATGATTGGGATGACTGGATTCCATATTACAGTTTTTGTTATAATACTACCCCCAATTCAGATCATAATTATTCTCCATTTGAACTGTTATATGGAAAACAAATAAATCAATTTGAAAATGTAAATCTAAACCAAGTAGAACCAGTTTATAATTACGACTTGTACACCAAAGAGCTAAAACACAAACTACAGAAAATTCATCAACACATTAGAGAAAAAATAATCAAGGTTAAAACCAACAGAACAAATGTTTCCAACCAAAATATAAAACAAACAGAAATAAAATTGAATGATACAGTTTACTTAAAATCTGAAGGGAGAAGGAAACTAGACAGTGTACAATCAGGACCATATACAGTTATTAACGTAGAAGATGTAAATTCTCTCATTAGAAATAAGGAAACAAATCAAAATCTTCTAGTTCACAACAGTAGACTAATAAAATTCCAATAGAAAATTGTATAACTAGTAAAAAAATTTTATCTAATATAATCAAATCATTGTTATCCAGAATGGCTATACCACTCTTCTCCAAAAGGAGGGAGGTGTGGCGTACCATATACCATGTGACCTTAGTCATACTTATCCCATCACTTGTATCTTCCTTTTCCCGGCCACTCCATATCAATATTTGACCCTTCCAAGTGTTCTGATTTCCTCGGTCATAAACCTTTTAGAAATGCGCTTCCCGCATTTTTCAACATAAGACAATGCCAGTCAGTCACACAAGTACCTCAGTCAAAATTGACTACGATAAAACACAAGATTGCTTGTGCGACAAAAAGTGGAGTTCAATACCCAAATTCCAATTCCGTTCACTCACGTTTCTCTTCCCTTCCGCTCCCGCTCACGAACCAGATAGGGCTAGGCTTAAGTTTGGATAATTAATAAACGGCAGAAATGATTGTGCCACAGAACCGAAAGCTCGTGTTTGAGTAAAAACGAAGATATCACAGAAGTGATGGAGCCATGTTTCGTCCATTGTTATATATCGACGAAAAAAATCGGTTTTATTTCGATATAACAGCTCCAAACACTGCTCAGAATCATCAATTCGTTGTTGCTTTTGATCGATTGTGAGCTGACGCGGCACCCATTTTGCACAAAGCTTTCTCATATCCAAATATTCGTGAATAATATGTCCAACACGTTCCTTTGATATCTTTAGGGTGTCAGCTATCTCGATCAACTTCACTTTACGGTCATTGAAAATCATTTTGTGGATTTTTTTCACGTTTTCATCGGTAACAGCCTCTTTAGGACGTCCACTGCGTTCATCGTCTTCGGTGCTCATATGACCAGCACGAAATTTTGCAAACCACTTACGAATTGTTGCTTCGCCCGGTGCAGAGTCTGGATAACACTCATCAAACCATTTTTTGGTATCAGCGGCACTTTTTTTCATCTAAAAGTAGTGTTTCATGAACATACGAAATTGCTTTTTTCCATTTTTTTTACAATAACAAAAGTAGCTTCACTCAAAATGCAATATCTCACAAACTAATAATCAGACGGCTGTCAAATTTATACACGTATCTTTTGAAGGTTGGTACTAACTGAAAATGGTATGGATTCAATTCTAGTGGCACCCTCTCATAGAAAAGATACGAACTTTTCAGCCGATCTGTTAGTTGATTTATTGCATTGTTTATTTGTTTATTTGGAGCAGGGAAAAGCCCGGTGGAGTTAGTTTCTGTCAAACTTGCTCTCCAACAGGCATACAACGTCCTCATCTTTAGCATCAACAGATTACAATCATCCAAATGATACATTCTAAACAGTTCTTATAAAATCATTTTAAATCACCAAATAAAGGTCAACAGATTTCACGCGAGTCTTGATTCTGTATTTTTTATTATTTTAAATATTTATTAAAATTATTAATTGGTTACATTGGTTGATCTGGGCAGCCGGCAGCCGAGAAAAATTATAATTCATTGTTTGAAATGATATTATCAAATGTTTTCTTACTATGTATTCAATATACCGATATATGTCATCTCTGTTATTAACTTTGTAATATCAACGGATTTGCGAAATAGTTGATTTTTATCATTCAATTAATAATCCTGAAAGACAATCAATAATATGGAAGAAGAAAACATTCCAAATAAAACTATTCTCCGCAGCTAGACGGAAATTGATAGGTTGAATGAAGAGATAATTTAGTAAAATAGAGTAATCAGAAGTGAAACATTGAAAATATCTGATAACTGAAATGAAAAAGAAACTCTTGCAATTGTCGCCTTTTACGACATGGAAGTAGGAACCCAGTGGATCTATTCTTGGTTCATTTTTTTTCCGCCGGATTCCACACGGCATCTAGGCTTGTACTGTCCGGAGAGAGCTAATAGGTACTATCAATCTCCTAGTGGACCCCAGCCCCTTGAAGGAATAGCAACCCAGCCGTGATAGAAAAACTCGTCACCTTTCAGGCAAGCCTTCACGTCAGCGTAAACGCGACGAGCAACAACAAAAATATCTTTTCACGGGCACCGGTCACTACCATTGACATAGTGACAGTGGTCTCGGCTTTCGGTAGAACTTCGGGAGAAAGTCGGATTAACTTTCTACTTAGAATCACAAGCTCGGCTTGTACTAAAATTTTCGGGCTCTACCCGAAAGTAAATGTTAGGAGCTTAAAAACCCATAGTTGGGAAGAGTTAGGAGGTAGTCAGTCTCAGAGTGTCCGTTAGTCTCCGGCGTCGGCCCGTAGACAAGTTAGTTAGTTGGGTCCAAATAGTTGACGGTAAATAGCCGTTAGTAGTGAGTCAGCCTCAATCGATTAATCGGAGGTGTTGTCAGTTCCGAAGCGCCAACGTGATACGCGATAACCGATCGTGAGTAGCGTGTTCAATAAAGTGGCAATCACGACAAGCGGTCGAAACCTGACAAAAACAAGCAAATTTGATTTAATCGCGCGCGAGTGTTCTGAATTTCAGACTTGTAGTTTTGTTTTGTTGAGTGTGAGTTCTCATTTTACCAGAAGAAACCAAGTCTATCAATTAACTTCTGCTATAGGTAGATTAAGAAACGAAAAGTGCATCTCAACAGAAATGCAAAGTGCATCTCAACAGAAATGCAAAGTGCATCTCACCAGAAACGAAAGGTGCATCTCACTCGAAACGAAAAGTTCATCTCACCAGAAGAAAAACAGTCAATCAATTAACTTCTGCTATAAATAAATTAAGGTAAAAACTGAACGAAAAGTGTAAAAGTTCCGGTATTAAATTGATTTAAAGTATCATTCAATAGTGTAGCCAAATAGAAGTGAAGAAATGCAAAAAATCGGTTTATTGACAAAGAGAGTTATGATTTTCCGTATAGAACTGAAAGAAACACCCCCTCGCTTTTTCTCCCGCCGCCGCTCGGGGCCGGAAAACGTTTGTAAGTGGTGACAGCGGTACGCGCGATAACGGCAAGGATACGCCAGGAGTATGGGCGAGGATTTCGAAATTGAGGATGTTTGATGGAACAGTATTAGTATGGTGAGTCTACGTACATTTTCCTTTTTCTTGTTTTTCCATTCAAGCATGAGACAAAGTAGCTCGATAACGGAATGAAATTGATTCCGTCAGTGTGTTGTTGTTTGTCAGTACGGTAGCAGATCGGAGCTGGTATGAGCCCGACCGAGTTTCAAGTTTCCTTGAAAACTGCGGAAGTATAGATTACGTTTAAATTTGATTTGTTTACGTTTTGACCACAGTCAAAACAGAGCACATGTACTAGGGGCACATGTCTTAAAGAGAAAAAAACCGCGATAATATTTACAAAAGTGGCATGAAGGTCTAAGAAGTTTTTTTTTCCTTTTTGTTGTCGCCTTCTTTGAAGAGACAAGAAAACCACGACCAGCTGAACAGTTAGCACTGGTGTAATGTAACCACATGGAAGCAGGAACCCAGTGGATCTATTCTTGGTTCATTTTTTTTCCGCCGGATTCCACACGGCATCTAGGCTGGTACTGTCCGGAGAGAGCTAATAGGTACTATCAATCTCCTAGTGGACCCCAGCCCCTTGAAAGAATAGCAACCCAGCCGTGATAGAAAAACTCGTCACCTTTCAGGCAAGCCTTCACGTCAGCGTAAACGCGACGAGCAACAACAAAAATATCTTTTCACGGGCACCGGTCACTACCATTGACATAGTGACAAAGTGCATCTCAACAGAAATGCAAAGTGCATCTCACCAGAAACGAAAGGTGCATCTCACTCGAAACGAAAAGTTCATCTCACCAGAAGAAAAACAGTCAATCAATTAACTTCTGCTATAAATAAATTAAGGTAAAAACTGAACGAAAATTGTAAAAGTTCCGGTATTAAATTGATCTAAAGTATCATTCAACAGTGTAGCCAAATAGAAGTGAAGAAATGCAAAAAAATCGGTTTATTGACAAAGAGAGTTATGATTTTCCGTATAGAACTGAAAGAAACACCCCCTCGCTTTTTCCTCCCGCCGCCGCTCGGGGCCGGAAAACGATTGTAAGTGGTGACAGCGGTACGCGCGATAACGGCAAGGATACGCCAGGAGTATGGGCGAGGATTTCGAAATTGAGGATGTTTGATGGAACAGTATTAGTATGGTGAGTCTACGTACATTTTCCTTTTTCTTGTTTTTCCATTCAAGCATGAGACAAAGTAGCTCGATAACGGAATGAAATTGATTCCGTCAGTGTGTTGTTGTTTGTCAATACGGTAGCAGATCGGAGCTGGTATGAGCCCGACCGAGTTTCAAGTTTCCTTGAAAACTGCGGAAGTATAGATTACGTTTACATTTGATTTGTTTACGTTTTGACCACGGTCAATACAGAGCACATGTACTAGGGGCACATGTCTTAAAGAGAAAAAAAACCGCGATAATATTTACAAAAGTGGCCATACTGGCATGAAGGTCTAAAAAGTTTTTTTTTCCTTTTTGTTGTCGCCTTCTTTGAAGAGACAAGAAAACCACGACCAGCTGAACAGTTAGCACTGGTGTAATGTTTATAAGGTCAACATGACCAACCGAACCTCACGCGTATGAGCGAAGAAATCGGTAATTTGGCGCATCATTTTGCGAATAAGCAAAGGTAGCCGTACTTGGACTGACATAACGAAGCAAGTCAGCGAGTTAGTCACCAGGAGTGCATGCCACAAAGTATATAGGTGGTGGTGAACCAACCCGTATGGACGAAGTCTACGGAATAATGCGTTGCTAGGCGACACACCAAAACAATCGCGGCCATGTTTGCGACTAAAAGTCTGGCAACCGAAATAAGAACAGAGAAAGGAGAAAAGAAGCGGTACAAGACAATAATAATAATAAGCCGACATTGACTTTGAGTCGCGTACGGTAAACAATAACGGTAAACCACGAGTATGGTATGATGTTTTGTTGCAGCATATGCCGTCAACCATTATAGCAGAATTATTTTTGTCTAGATATGATCTTGCAGTGAAATCAAGAGCATTGGTACAGTGGTACTAATAAAAGTGGATCGCACTCATATATTGGGGTTTCGGACAACAGTTCGCAATTTTGTAAGGGAAAGTACACGTAACGTATCGGCACTAACACAAGTTGCAAGCACACCGCAACAGAAATCAAACGGCTCCATCGAGCCTGTATCTGCCTTATCTAACCTATGTTTTCTCGCTATTCTTTTCTCTCGGACGTATATATGACAGTATACTGATTGCGCGACTGGATTTAATTATTATTATAGTTATTAAGAAAGCTATTTGATTCAGATGAAGTAAACAAGTATAAAGAACCACTACACTTTTCGCCATGTGTGTGTGTGTGTGTGTTTTGTTTGTTTTTTTTTCTGTTTGGGAATTTTGATGAAGAAAATGTGGGTCTATAGCGAGGACTCGTGAGAAATTTAGAGGTGTCCTCGCAAATGGACAAACTGAGCGAAATCGAAGAGTACATGAAAAGAGAACACGATAATGTGTACAAAAACAAAACACGACCGAGATCATTACAAGGCGTGTTAGGAAAAACTCAAGCGCTGAAAGAAGCCTTCGAGGTATATACCAATCTAGTGGAGCGTTTCGAATTTCGCTTAACAATTGATGATTGGAACAATTTAACAGATCGATATAGTAGGATATAGGAGAAGTATAACTCCTCGATAAAGATATTGGGCGGTTCAATCGTAATAGACCCAAATCCAGACCGCCAAGCAACACGCAGAGGAAGCATACCTGAGGAAATTAGCAGGAAAGAGGCGCTAATAGAACGGCGGAGAACTCAGTCAGGTGATGGGAGTAAGAAATTGCAACACGAGCAAAGAAACAGTAGTAGCGAAAGCGGAAATAACAAAGATAAAGAAGACAAAATGCAGGGTGTAAACAGAGAATATAGTTTCCTAAGCAAGAGGCGATACAGTGTATTCGCTGACGAACTTGAGACGTTTTTGGTATAGATACAATATTTTGCAGATGATATACCGGAAGGAGAAAGCGAAAGACCACTACTTAATGTAGTACTAATGAAATTAAAAGGTAAAGCGGCAACCTTTATTAATAGAATCAGAGCCGACACAGTAAAGGATATGTTCAGGAATTTAAGAGACGTATTCGGTTTGAAAATCACAGTAGAAGAGATTTTTATGAGGATCGAAATACTCGAACAACAATATGGAGAACTTTTTGAAGAGTACATACGCTGAAAGAGCGCTACGACTAATGGAATATATTGACACTCAGCAAGGGAATCAAGGCCAAGAAAAAGTACAGAAATCCTTAACAGAAAGAGGATTAACGATTCATTTTATAGCAGGATTAACGAATGATAGCTTAAAACATTTAGCCAAAATTCATAGGCAGCTTAAGTTTCAAGAATTAATAAGATTCCTAAAAGAGGAGGCGGAGTTCATCTATTTATTATCAAATATTGAAAATCGGCTGCTATCCTACCATGCAATTGATAAACCAAAACCCTGGACAAACAATAAATATAAATGTTATCCAGGGGAGCAAATCGAAAATTCTCATAAACACAACCGAAGCTTACGCAACGAATATTATTGCAATATAGATTAACCTTCACGAGGCAATGGCAAGAAGGTTTGCCGCTTCACGGAATGCTAAAAATTGAGTGTGCTAAAAACAATCAATTATTTGTAAAAGTTGCTGCAGCAAAAACACCTAACGAAAAAACTAAATATTTGCCCGATACTGGAGCATTTTATAACGTAATGAGATGGGATACTGTCGCGAAAATAAGAAAAAGAAAAAGTAAACTATAAAGATAATTTATACATTGCAGGCTGTGATGGAACTCAATCACAGACTATTGAGTCAGTAAAAGTCACGTTGATGATTGGAAAAACTCATTACAGAGTTATATTTTCTATAGTATAAGATTTGTGTGTTCCAGGAATCATTAGAGCAGAGTATTTGAAGATATACACAATTTATTTCACTCAGAATTTCGAGTACATATGCCTAAGTGTACCAAACGAGCACATTAAGGTAGCAAATATACCAGTAACAGGAAAAGAAAAGGTACACGCAACTGAGCATTATGGGATGCTTGCTGCAGATAAGAATGGGTGCAACATTGAAATAGAAAATAAATAATGAAAGGAATAATGAAGTAAATGATAATAATGAGAAGCCGAAGATGTCTTCAAACAGTGCAACTAAAGCAAACAATAATTTGGAAATGAAAAAATCTCCAAGTAGAAATAGGACAACCGAAAAACATATTAAAACTGATGCAAAGAGTGGCAAAAATGAAGTAATTATCATTAATGCTGAAGTCTTGGAGGGCAGTTTAGTAAAGCATAATAAATACACCGAAACCTCCATTTACGAACTAAACGGGGGTTCGTAAAAAGAGGTAGTTCGTAAAAAAAGTTTACGTTATTTGGGATTTGGTTCGTAAAAAAAGTTTACGTTATTTGGGATTTGGTTCGTAAAAAAGTTTACGTTATTTGGAATTTACTTCGTAAAAAAAGTTTTGTGTGATTATTGTGGAAACCGCGCATCATATGTTTATTTTCGGAACGGATGTGAAGAGTAAGTGCAGAGAATGATGTTTGGGCTCGTTTCATAATCCAAGATGGCGGCTTCCGGTTTATTGAGATTGCCTAAAACCCCTAACAATATGGGTATCTTCGGAACGGAATTGATGAGTAGATGTCGGAAAATGATGTTCGAAGTGGTTCTGAAATCCAAGATGGCGACTTCCGGTTTGTTAATATTCCTTGAAAACCCTTACAATATGGGCATTTTCGGAACGGAATTGATGAATAGATGTCAGAAAACGATGTTTGAGGTAGTTTTGACATTCAAGATGGCGACTTCCGGTTTGTTGATATTCCTTGAAAACCCTAACAATATGGGTATTTTCGGAACGGGATTGATGAGTAGATGTCAGAAAACGATGTTTGAGGTAGTTTTGAAAATCAAGATGGCGACTTCCGGTTTGTTGATATTCCTTGAAAAACCTTACAATATGGGTATTTTCGGGGCGGGATTAATGAGTAGATATCAGAAAACGATGTTCGAGATAGTTCTGAAATCCAAGATGGCGACTTCCGGTTTCTTAATATTTCTTGAAAACCCTTACAATATGGGTATTTTCGAAACGGGATTGATGAGTAGATGTCAGAAAACGATGTTTGAGGTAGTTTTGAAATTCAAGATGACTGTTTTTGGTTTGTTGATATTCCTTGAAAACCCTTACAATATGGATATTTTCGGAACGGGATTGATGAGTAGATGTCGGAAAACAATGTTTGAAGTGGTTCTGAAATCCATGATGGCGACTTTCGATTTGTTGATATTCTTTGAAACCCCTCACAATATGGGTACTTTCGGAAAGAGATTTAAAAGCAGACGTCGGAAAATTATATTTGAGGTGGTTTTGAAATGCGAAACAGTGACTTCCGGTTTATTAGTATCTTTTGAAAATGTTTGCCATTTTTTTAAATTGGTATTCCTTTAAATCATTATACCGTTCCAAAAATATCCATATTGTAAGGGTTTTCAAGTAATATCAACAAACCGGAAGTCGCCATCTTCAATTTCAAAACTACCTCAAACATCGTTTTCTGACATCTACTCATCAATTCCGTTCCGAAAATACCCATTTTGCAAGGGTTTTCAAGGAATATCAATCAACCGGAAGTCGCAATCTTGGATTTCAAAACTACCTCAAACATCGTTTTCTGACATCTACTCATCAATTCCGTTCCGAAAATACCCATTTTGCAAGAGTTTTCAAGGAATATCAACAAACCAGAAGTCGCCATCTTGGATATCAGAACCACTTCAAACATCATTTTCCGACATCTACTCATCAATTCCGTTCCGAAGATACCCATTTTGCAATGGTTTTCAAGGAATATCAATCAACCGGAAGTCGCCATCTTAGAATTAAGAACCACCTCAAATATCGTTTTCCGACATCTACTAATTAACCCCGTTCCGAAAATACCCATATTGTAAGGGTTTTCGAAGAATATCAATCAACCGGAACTCGCCATGTTGGATTTAAGAACAACCTTAAATATCGTTTTCCATATCTACTCATTAACCACGTTCCGAAAATACCCATATTGTAAGGGTTTTCGAGGAATATCAACAAACCGGAAGTCGCCATCTTGAATTTCAAAACTACCTCAAACATCGTTTTCCGACATCTACTCATCAATTCCGTTCCGAAAATACCCATATTGGAAGCGTTTTCGAAGAGTATCAATCAACCGGAAGTCGCCATCTTGGATTTAAGAACAACCTTAAATATCGTTTTCCATATCTACTCATTAACCACGTTCCGAAAATACCCATATTGTAAAGGTTTTCGAGGAACATCAACAAACCGGAAGTCGCCATTTTGAATTTCAAAACTAATTCAAACATCGTTTTCTGACATCTACTCATCAATTTCGTTCCGAAAATACCTATATTGTATGGGTTCTCATGAAATATCAACAAACCGGAAGTCGCCATCTTGAATTTCAAAACTAATTCAAACACCATTTTCCGACATCTACTCATCAATTCCGTTCCGAAAATACCCATATTGCAAGTGTTTTCAAGGAATATCGATAAACCGGAAGTCGAAATCTTGGATTTAAGAACCACCTCAAACATCATTTTCCGACATCTACTCATTAACCCCGTTCCGAAAATACCCATATTGTATGGGTTTTCAAAGAATATCAACAAACCGGAAGTCGCCATCTTGGATTTCAAAACCACTTCAAACATCATTTTCCGACATCTACTCATCAATTCCGTTCCGAAAATACCCATATTGTAAGGGTTTCCAAGGAATATCAATTGCAGCAGCCCTAATTTTTTCCAAAGAAATCTTTATCTAGTACAGACAGTAGACCAGTATAGTAATAACTGATAACGATGATGACAGTGTATCGATATTCATCAACTATACAGAAGTAATTCTTACATTCACTTACATTGTAACTGTAGCAGCCCTAATTTTTCCATAAAAATCTTTATCTAGCTAGTACAGGCAGTAGACCAGTTGAGCCATTGTAATGCCCACGGCTGGCTATTTCAATATATTGCATCAGCCAGAAGAAACCGATCGAATTAATTGATTATGTACATATGCGACGCGATCGCAGGGAATTCATGTAGATAGTTATAGGTGGTAGTTAGTCTACCAGATATATATATATATATATATATATATATATATATATATATATATATATATATATATATATATATATATATATATATATATATATATATATATATATATATATATATATATATATATATATATATATATATATATATATATATATATATATATCAGTATAGGTTTTTGGTAGTTACATAGGTTGGAGTATAAAAGGGTCGGTTTTTGGTTTAGGCAGGGCTCTTTTCTTTAACCTTACTGAAGAGTAATGCTCCTTGTGCGACCGGGTAACACCGTAATCAAACTTGGATACCATTACTCAGGCCAAAGCAGTAGTTAAGAAAAGAATAGTTAGAAGTGATTATCGCAGAGATCAGGTCAGGCACCAAATTAGGTGCTGTAGGCAGCAGAGATCAGGTCAGGCACCAAATTAGGTGCTGTAGGCAAGTTAAGACAGTAAAGTGTAACCACTGTAAATTATTATTAGAAGAAAAATAAAGTAAAAGAAAGGTATTATAAGTGCTCCGAAAAACACTACCCCTCTCGCCGCTCGGGCAAAGCATTGCCGCATGTGGTGACAGTGAAAAAAAAAAACATTTGAAAAAAAAATATACGGAACGCTATTCGAGAGGAGGTATTGTGCCGCGAGTGAATTTAAAATGAAGAAAATTATAATCAGTGCTATAATATTTGGACTATTGACACTGGCTCTAGGATATTCCATATCGGAAACCAAGCAAAAACAAAATGACGAGGCACAATTACCACCTAATGGCGCGCTACCGAAACTTGTATTAGAGGAACTGGATGACACAAAAATTACCATGGGAAAATTCAATATTAGGGTGAGTCTAGACTTAAAGCGGATTGATACAGAAAGATACAGTATAGGAAATCTACTCAAAGAATACACGAGTGTATGCGAAACATTAACAAAAACACTGAACGAAAGCGCATGTTAAGCTATAAAAATAATGTTAGGTGTAGAGAATGACAAACTGCAAAAAAAGGTGATTTGATAAGAACGTTATATTCTCTGAGGAAGCGACGAAGCATATGGAGTGCAATAGGGCTCATGGACTCAGATGACAGGTCGAGACTCGACATAGACATGGATAAACTACGAGGTAATGAGGAAAGGCTAAAAGGAACCGTCTATGAACAGACTGGAAGTATTAGTGCAATATACGACCTGGTAAATAGGTCATTAATCAATATAGATAAAAAAACAATAGAAATGTACGACCAAAGCGAATTCTTAAAACAAGATATTAGGAATCATATTAATTTCAAAGATGTTGTGAAAGAGGCATTACTTACCGAAACGAAATTAAATAGTATGGGGACAATTATCCAAAATAGGATTAGAATAACACAACGGAAGCAAGAAATGCTTCTAAAAATCTTGATAGAAGAATCTAGTACGCTGGACATTATTGCCGAGGTAATCGAACTGGACAACCTACTATCGAAGATGAAACAATACGAAAAGTCACTACCAGAAGCAGTGGAATTTTTGCGCACACGAGATGGACATTTATCTCCGCAAGTGCTCCAGTTGTTCGACATATCACATGAAATAGACAGTCGACACATGTTACATTTAAATGTAAAAATACCACTAATTAAAAAAACGCCCTACAAAGCATACAAAGGCAGCGTTACGCCAGAGTTAAAAGGTAATCTAGTGACGTTTATACATTTAGAGAAAGACATAATAATTAAGCAGAAAGATAAAGAATGGGGGTTCATAACAGACATTGGAACGTATAATAAATGTTTCGCGATACAAGGAATGAAAATTTGTTCATTAGAAGAAATCGAGATAAACCTAGCGGAAAGTGACGAATGTATAACTAAAATATTATATAAAAGCCTAAGAGACTCATGCGAAGCAAGAACTATGAAACTAAATCACACAATGTGGTTCGAATCAGCGCATACAAATGAATGGATATATAGTGCTCCAACGAAAGAGAAGATAACCATAATTAACAACGATGTTACCACAACTAGGGAAATAATTGGAATTGGCGCGATCAAACTAAACCAAGGAATGACCTTGGTAACCGACGAAGTAAAAATAGGAAATTCGCAAGGACGAAATAGAAACAAGACAATATATCTCGAAAATATAACAGATGTCACACCGGAAAGCCTGATTAATTGGAAGCACAAGATTATTCCTGTAATAAATAAGGATAATAAGATTTTCACATTTATTGATAATAAACGCCTTTTCGACCTGGGTATTGACGTTAAAAGAATAATAGAACACCGAACACTGTTCGAAAATGTAATATATGCGCCCCTGGAACAGCCGTGGATTACGATGAGTACAGTAATTATCATATGTGGTATAGTAACGACGATATGTGCGTTCTGCCACAAAGGAAAGTTTTCATGTTGTACTAAAACCAAAATAGTGCATAACGAAAAAAGTGGATCATCGAATGACATGACCCACACAAACAAGAATCACTTGTATCACTAACACTGAAAGAAACACTGTGGAAACAATGGTAGTAGGAATGGTCACAGCAGAAACACATGCACGCGAAATTGATGGTCAATCGAATAAAGACGCGAATATACTAGAAAACCCAGACACGCAACCCTCAAAACCGAAAACTAAAAACAAAAGCACTCGGAATATCGTAGTGATCTGAATATTCTTTGTTTATCCTTATGGGCTGTCAGCATATGTGCGAGAATGATTGAAGCAAAAGGTATAAAGGAATGACTGGACAAGGGAAGCGCGCCCCAGAATGAATGAAGAAGAATGTCTAAACAAGCTCCACAAAAATCTATATATATATTAGACAGATAACTAACAGACAAATCCAAGTATATTTCTAGGTCTATTTAACAGCCAAAAAGAAAAAAAAAAACCGAGGCTCCGTTCGACAGGAAGAAGGAGTCGCGGTCACAAGCAGACCATCAATCTAGATGCAGTGTTCATTAGAAGAAAGGACGAAAGACGAATACAAACGAGGTGAAAAATGAGGTAATATTCGGCATGTAAAGAAAGTTGTTTAAAAAAAAAAAGAGGAGAAAGGAAAAGGAAAATATATATATATATATATATATATATATATATATATATATATATATATATATATATATATATATATATATATATATAAAGAAATAAATAATTTAGGAACAACAATGCAACAATCTTCGCATGCCACCACTTTTAAGAAAACATCTACTTTTACAGGATGGGGGGGAAGCCAACACTATACCGATTGCCGAAAAAAAAAGAAAAAATTAAAATTACGAAATTTGATTTGTGTGGAAATATATATATATATATATATATATATATATATATATATATATATATATATATATATATATATATATATATATATATATATATATATATATATATATATATATATATATATAATTAGTCATGAGTTTACGAAATCTGATTTTGTGTTAAAACTCAGTAGAAGTAATGCATTAGTGAAATGATATGAAATGATAACAATTGAGTGTTAGTTACAATTAATTGTTATGCGCATGCGGATTTATTAAGAGATTAGTCCTAGAAGAGGTAAAAGCCCTGGCCAACGTGTGCGTCCAACGTATTCATCGCGGTCTTGCAAGAAGGAAGGATGTCGGTAGCATAGCAAAGCTACCTAAGAGAACGAGAGGGTGTGGTCGAATGCGGTGGCAAGTCGAAGACAAAGGGGACCGTGGACCCATCAAGATGTCGGAAATATGAACACAAGAGCCAGTAAATCGGAAGGAGGTGCAGATTCGGTGTCGGGGACCATAGCAACGAATCGAAGTAGAAAGCAGTCAACACAATTAAAGACGATGCGCGGGTGTAGCACAACAGTCCAAAGTGCTATCCCGTATCTCACACGAAAGAAGACAAGAAGGAAGTAAACGCAGTCAACACAATTAAAGACGATGCGCGGGTGCAGCACAACAGTCCAAAGTGCTATCCCGTATCTCACACGAAAGAAGACAAGAAGGAAGTAAACGCAGTCAAC
This sequence comes from Malaya genurostris, assembly GCF_030247185.1. NCBI lineage: Eukaryota > Metazoa > Arthropoda > Insecta > Diptera > Culicidae > Malaya > Malaya genurostris. The sequence continues at coordinate 164,010,607 of NC_080571.1, read as the reverse complement.
ACAGTTAAAGACGATGCGCGGGGGCACCACAACAGTCCAAAGTGCTATCCCGTGTCTCACACGCAATAAGATAAGAAGGAAGTAAACGCAGTCGACACCGGCGAAAATGATCTGAGCGGGGGTGCCACAACAATACAAGGTACTACCCCGTGTTTCATTCAGTGGGTATCGTCAAAGCTCAACTGAGTGCCATAAACAAGCAAAGGAAAAGAATTCAATGATCATTGGGAAAGCGACCACGAAACCGGACGTAACATTTTTTGGAGATGCGCTAGAAGCCTCAACTCATCGGACAGAATAATGCAGCAATTTCGATGATAATTAAAACTCAAACGAAACAGCGATTAATTCCTAAACTATGGTCAACAAACCGAAGGATACTGAGATGAGAACCAGACGAGAAGAAGGAGCCATCATGGAGGAAATGACACGGCACCCAGAGTCCAAGACTAGCAACCGTTCGATCACCCCACTACACAGAGAAGGTACAGACAAAAGCAACTACAAGGCGGCACTGGGTCGGGAATGGAAGCACACGCTACGGCATTATAAGGTTAGGGAAGCTAACGTCATCAAGTATTTACATGAAACAAAGTGCATATGTAAACAGAAAAAAAACACAAATAAATATGCAAACAAAAAAAAAATGGATCAAAAAAACAAAAAAATTATTAATCTTTTGTAACGGCAATCTTAGGTTTTACATTTAGTTAACATAACGGGTTAAGTTATTACCCGCGCAATCAACTTGATGGTAGCATCAAGCTCAGTAAGTAAGGGGGCATGCAGCAGCCCTAATTTTTTCCAAAGAAATCTTTATCTAGTACAGACAGTAGACCAGTATAGTAATAACTGATAACGATGATGACAGTGTATCGATATTCATCAACTATACAGAAGTAATTCTTACATTCACTTACATTGTAACTGTAGCAGCCCTAATTTTTCCATAAAAATCTTTATCTAGCTAGTACAGGCAGTAGACCAGTTGAGCCATTGTAATGCCCACGGCTGGCTATTTCAATATATTGCATCAGCCAGAAGAAACCGATCGAATTAATTGATTATGTACATATGCGACGCGATCGCAGGGAATTCATGTAGATAGTTATAGGTGGTAGTTAGTCTACCAGATATATATATATATATATATATATATATATATATATATATATATATATATATATATATATATATATATATATATATATATATATATATCAGTATAGGTTTTTGGTAGTTACATAGGTTGGAGTATAAAAGGGTCGGTTTTTGGTTTAGGCAGGGCTCTTTTCTTTAACCTTACTGAAGAGTAATGCTCCTTGTGCGACCGGGTAACACCGTAATCAAACTTGGATACCATTACTCAGGCCAAAGCAGTAGTTAAGAAAAGAATAGTTAGAAGTGATTACCGCAGAGATCAGGTCAGGCACCAAATTAGGTGCTGTAGGCAGCAGAGATCAGGTCAGGCACCAAATTAGGTGCTGTAGGCAAGTTAAGACAGTAAAGGGTAACCACTGTAAATTATTATTAGAAGAAAAATAAAGTAAAAGAAAGGTATTTGTGTGTTTATAAGTGCTCCGAAAAACACTACCCCTCTCGCCGCTCGGGCAAAGCATTGCCGCACAATCAACCGGAAGTCGCCATCTTGGATTTCCAAAATACCTCAAACATCATTTTCCGGAATCTACTCTTTAAACCCGTTCCAAAAATACCCATATTGTAGTAGTTTCCATGGAAATCGCTTTCGATGAATGACAAAACCTCTTTTTACGTAGTAGGTTCGTAAAAAAAGTTTACGTTATTTGGGATTTGGTTCGTAAAAAAAGATTACGTTATTTGGGATTTGGTTCGTAAAAAGAGGTACGTAAAAAGAGGTAACGTATAAAAAGTGTTCGTAAACGGAGGTTTGGGTGTATGAAGTGAATAAACATGATAATATTAATGCATCGTATCAGAGCAACTATGAGTTATACCAAAAAGGACGATCGTTCAGATAGTATGCTCCTCTGTTGTGGGACTAATATTACTCATGAAGAAGAAAAAGATTTTATAGACGGAGAGTGTGAGGAGGAAGATAAATGTTTCCTAGATTTAGATACAAATCGAGACATAATTCTTACGGAAAATAAAAGATACGGTCAAATAAGTGGTCGAGACCGTACGGATAACGTATTTAAATCACTAAACATAAATCATTTGAAAAGAGCGAGTTTCAGGGATATAATGAAAATTATGGCATCATATAGCGATGTGTTCTATCTAAAGGGGGACAAATTAACTATCACCGAGGCGGCAGTGCACGAGATTGAGACCACTTCAAATGTGCCGATCAATAAACGACAATACAGATTTCCAGAAGCTACGAAGAGGCATATTAATGTATAAATTGAAGAAATGTGTAAACAAGGTATCATAAGGCCTAGCAAAAGTCCGTGGAATGCATCAGTCTTATGTGTTCCCAAGAAGGACGATAAATTTGGTATCAAGAAATACAGAATCGTGGTTGACTTATGGGCTTTAAATTCCACTAATTGACGAGATTCTAGATAATCTTGGAAACAGTAAATATTTATCTACCTTGGATTGAAAATCAGGATTTTACCAAGTACCAATTAACTTAAAAGATGCAGCCAAGACAGCGTTTTCAACTCCAAAAGGCCACTTTGAATTCACAAGAATGCCTATAGGCCTGCATAACAGTCCGTCGACGTTCTAAAGATTAATGAATACGGTACTTTATAAGATGGAATAAGTTAAAGCAATCGTCTATCTGGATGATATAATTGTTTTCGGTGTTACCATCGAAGAACACAATGAAAACTTACGCAAAGTTTTTGAGGCTCTCCGCCGACATAATCTAAAAGTCGAGCCAGGTAAGTGCCAAATTTCGAAAACAGGAATTAAGTATAGGACACGTAATTGACAAAGAAGGAATTCGTCATATGGGGGACAATATAAAAGCAACAAAAGAGATGGCGGCACCAAAAACAGTCAAAGTTGTTCGGTCATTCTTAGGAACAGTGAATTTCCATGAGAAATTCATACCTCACATAGCAGAGAACACAACCATTGAACGATCTCTTGCGAAAGAATGGTAGAACAGAAGAGTGTCAAAAATCTTTTGAGGAATTGCGAATTGCGACCGAACTATTAGGATACGTTCACAACAGATGCGAGTGAGTACGCTATTGGAGCAGTGCTCTCTAATGAAAAATCGATCGATAGACCCATTTCATATGCAAGCAGAGGTCTAGTAGGTGCTGAAAGAAAGTACCATTCGATTGAAAAAGAATTGCTAGTCATCGTATGGGCAGTGAACCGTTTCAAACATTTTATTTATAATCAGAGATTTATTGTATACACTGATCATCGACCGCTGATTTCAATATGGCATTTAAAAGAAACTTCGCCTATGCTAACACGTCTACGTCTGAAACTACAAGGGTTGGAAATGGACATTCGCTATAAACAAGGCAAAGACAATGTTGTGGCAGACTTTTTATCTAGACAAGGCCGAGTCCTTATATCCTATTTCAATAGTCAGCGTCAACTTGCAAAGCGGAAGAACGCGGAAGGTAAAGCAGCCCCCGCCAGATAGCTCAATTTATTGTCGTGAATACGACGTACTTTACTATGGGGTGCCTTTTCAAAATTAGCTATGTGGAAGAATGGGCAGAACTTAATCGTGAATATCTCGACTTGTATTAATGGTAGCAACACAATTCTTTCACTATTTCATCAAAAATATGATCAGGAATTTAGGATAATATTTTGAACAGTGTGAGATAACCACAAACAACTCAAAAATTAGGTTTTCTCAAAATTTGAAAACAATGCGGAAAACTCTTTACTTGGGTTTTTCGCGCAAGGACGACGATTTTGAGGTAGTCAGGCACATATCTTCAACTGAACGTTATAAAAGGGGAACCGTGGTGAAAATCGATCATTTCTTTTCGGGCGTTCAATGCTTCCAATGCAGCTTCGTCGTGGGAGTTAAACCTTCAACCAGCAGCGACAGAGAGTGCACCTTCGGCGTGGTTAAAACCTCAAACGCTCAGGTCACAACTCTTATTTGCTTTTCGGTAGTCGTAACGGGGAAGTTCAAGTTTCAGATTTTAGCTCCGCAATATAGGTTTAGAATACAGAGCCTGTGTGCTGAAACTGAATTCTGGAACTGTATTTCGGAACTGAAATTGCAGTTCTAGAATTGAAACTGGATTCTGAGTCTGTTATTGGTTCTAAATTTAGTTCTTGAACTCAGGATCCAGCTCTTTATTCCAGACTTCTTCTATTCGGTTCTTTTAGAACCATAATAATACTCCTAAAGAATTATGCGGAAATTTACTTTACTGTACTCTATACAACCCATTCTGGTAGTCATGGCGAAAAATCGTCTTCATGTTTTAGAGCTTAGTTCTGGAATATGGGTTTAGAATTCAGAATCTGCGTGCTGAACTAACTCAACTCGTCACTCTCCATCACGAACGCTTTCATAAAAAGTTCTTTTCAGAGCCACCATTATTTTATTATAACGAACTATACTGTTTATTTCATAATATTTAATTGCGTTTCAGAATGTTTAATGTAACTAATCTGTAATTTAGTCTAAGCGCATCGTTTAAATTTCTAGTAGTGAAAGAGGGGAAAGTTGCACAATTCAAACAATCGATCAACTACCAATTCGAATTCGGAAGCATAAATAAAGCGTGTCATATTCGTATTCACGACATCCTGTTATGTCTCTGACATTACACACCCGTACTTTTTTATAATCAGGGCGACCAAAAGAATATTTCTTTTCGAAACATGCAGAAAACTCCTAAGCAAATGTGTTGAGATTTATTGCAATTTTTGAGAAAAATGTGTTCTTGGGAAGAAGCTATAGTGCTACAAATTAAAATGAACTTGGGAAAAGTTACAATGCGCTTAGAAAGAAAACAAGAGTACATTACACAAGGGAGGTAAACATAATGGCATACAATTTGGAAATAATGTTATAAAAAAGAAGAATTTCTATGATGAAATAGGATGGTTTATCATTTAATAACATAAAACTAACACTGAAAATACACTAAAATAATACTTCGAACTAAAAAGAAAATAGGGATGGGATATGACGGATACGACAAGAAAAGGATAAGACACAGACTATCAAAACGACGCTGGCCAGCACATAATTTCTATGTAATGAATGCATTTATGCAATGATCTTAGTATGAGTGATCAAGTGTTTGTGGACAAGGGGATCGCGACCCCGGAATGAAAAAAAGAGATGCGTACTATATGAATGAATTGAGGATTTCTAAAGTGCAAGTTACGCATTCAAATTAAGATGTCGAAAAGATACAGAAACGACAATATGGACATGTAAAAGTTACAAAACACAATGAATGAAAGAAACAACAAATGATTAAAATATTATATACTAAAGAATTCATGGGGGATTGAAAAAATACATATATATGAAAACTCTGTCACTATCAAACTAATAACCCTCTAGAAACAGAGAGATAGGAATTGGCAGCATAAAGGGGAGTAGTTCGGAAACAAAACGAGCACCAAAAAAAAACAGCACGTGGGTGATCTAAACATAACAAGACAAAAAAAAACATTATTTTTGATTGAAGACAACACATTCAGCACGGAATTAGAATCTAAGTTACCTTGCGAGTTTCTGTTATTATTGGAAAAATATTAAAACCCAGATTTGAGTCTATTTTTAGAAAGGAGAACAGGAATACACGACGGAAGAATCAGCTCGGGTAGTCGGGGAGAGGAGCTGCGGCATGAATACTACACAACCGACCAGTTTAGAAGCGATTCCAGTAATAGAACGGAAGGACAACTTCTGAAGCGAGGATGGTAAGACACCATTAAAATGAATACGGCGTAGAAGCTAGTTGCGGGATAGTTTAGAAAAGGTTTAGATAAGATTCCTAATAACCTGCAACAAGCATTCGCATGCCGCAACTTTAAGGTAGCGCTTCGCCGTGGTCACGGGAGTTCGCTGCCTATCCCGGGGTTTCACGCACTTTACCCAAAATTGTGAGAAAACGGTAAAGAAAACGGAAATTCCAAGAACATACGATTCTAGATAATTAATTTTTCTATCGATTCGTATATAAACTGTGCCTGATAAACGTTTTTATCGAAAGATTTCGTGCGAGTTTTAAAAATAAATGAGTTTTTCCTTATTCTTTCGCACGCACACAATGTCAACGCATGCATTGGGGTGTGAAAAATGCCACATGCGTTAGACGCTAACAACATTTCTTTTGTTTTCGTTGTCCGTTCTCTCTGTGTAAACGTTGAATAAAGATGAGTAGAAAATGTAAGTAAGTGTTACTACTTTGTAAAATAATTTCTATTCACGTTCAGTAGAACCAGAAATCAGTAATGATTTTCATCGCTACTAGCTTTGAAGCTTTGTTGAAAACGTAGCACATCCCTACATATGCGAGTTGTTTATAGCGAGAAATGGAAAAAAGAAAACAAAAGGTTTAACAAAACTCGCACGAAATCTCGCGAAAGAAAAGCTTTCTAACTAATATTTTTCGCCAAATGCATAGTAAAATCATTTACCTACAATCGTATGTTTTTGATTTTGCGTGAATCGGGTTAGTATTGGAGAAATTTGCAATTTAGAGTGAAATTTCAGCGACAAAGCAAGAGGAAGCAGTGAGTTGTCTCGCTTCGACTTGACCACGGCGAAGCGCTACCTTAATAACAATTTTCTTTCCACAGACAGACGTATTGTCGACCTACATCTGCGGGTGCGAGGTACCTCAACGAAAAAAAATAAAAATACACATATAAACCTGTTTTAATCCACCTAGTGGTGTAATGATGCCTTTCTCATGTACACATTATATTGTGGTATTCCATTCAACATTTTTCTCTTCGATTTTTGAAACAAACCAAGAGATTGTTTGTGCATAACATACAGAACCAGGTTTTGAGACCAGTTTAGAATTTTTTTAACGTTTTTTGTTTCGCCGGTTTAAGTGACGGTGTACAATATTGAGCACACTTTACCCTATAACTCCGGAACCGGAAGTCGGGTCCCAATGAAATTCAGGAATGCCGTATAAGACCGGAAGACCTTTCATTTGAATCTAAGATTGTGGAAATCGGTCGAACCATCGCTGAGAAAAGTGAGTGAGATCCATTTTGGTATATATGACTACTATTTCCGGTACTTCCGGAACCGGATACCGGGAACCAAGATAGCCGGAATCGGTTTGTTTAGTTGCCTACTGATAATGACTATCGATTTGTATAGTTTTGAAACCAGTTTAGAAATTTTTTTACGTTTTTTGTTTCGCCGGTTTAAGTGACGGTGTACAATATTGAACACACTTTACCCTATAATTCCGGAACCGGAAGCCGAATCCGGATGAAATTCAGGAATTCCGTATGGGACCACGTGACCTTTCATTTGAATCTAAGTTTGTCAAAATCGGTTCAGCCGTCTCCGAGAAAACCTAGTGAGATTATTTGACACACACATACATACATACATACATACACACATACACACACACAGACATTGCTCAGCTCGATGAACTGAGTCAAATGGTATATGACATTTCCACTAGTCGGTTTTTCAAGTGATTGCATAACCTTTCTATATGAGAAAGGCAAAACATGAGATAACATATATACGAATAAATATATCGCAGATAAACTTAAATGCATTGAAAAAAAAACCTGGTTTAATCCACCTAGTGGAGTAATGATGCCTTTCTCATATTATTCGTATTCCCAAAATAAAATATTTCGGCTTTCAAAATACAATGCCTGATCAAAAGAAGAATTACATGCTTCATTCTAGAGATTTCGTTTATTTTTTACATCGTCTTGTATAGAAATACGCTCTATATATTATCATTTCTACATATATCCGCTACAATTCCGGAATTGAAAGCTTGATCGGGAATAAGTTCATAAGACAAAGAGAAATTGTTTATGATCGATAAGACCTTGTCAACTATTCGTCTTGATGAGCATCATAAGCAAATCATATGAATCCATACGAATTCAGGAACTTTGAATTTTGTATGGGGCCATAACATCTTTTATTTGAATCTGAGTTTGTGAAAATTATGACTAGAATAAAAGTTTACCGATTGGACATGTGCGGGAATTTTAAAATGAAAATTCCGGTTTTTATTTTATCATAAGGTATGTAACCCACACATACAACAAATTGATTTTCATGGTAACTGCACAGAAAGAAGTAATGAAATTCACACGCGATGTAAATCAATAGTAACATGGAATAGACATGAGTTGAATTAAAATTTTGATTGAAAACCTTCATCGATGCAAAACTAAATTGGATTGCCTTGAATATTCAATGAATATATCTGTATCTTTCAATTAACGTATATTTTGCGATAAAATTGTATTGAAACGTAAAAAATTGTAAAGTAATTTTATGTTTAATTACCTGCTCCAAATATGTGCATGAGAATAGATGTAAATTCACAAAATATTTTTATCTGTGTGCATATAGCTTTTCTATATGAAAATTCTAAAAAATTCATGAATTTTTTATAGGACCTTAGGGCCTTTCAACCTCAGTTTGTGAAAATCGGGTAAGCTATCGCCAAGAAAATTGAATGAAATTATTTCCACAATTTTGGCACATCCTGTAATTCCGGAACCAGAAGTAGGATGAAAATGAAATTCTGGAACTTGGTATAGGACCACGAGACCTTCCATTTGAATCTAACCTTGTAAAATCGGATCAACCATCTCAGAGTAATGCGAGTGACATTATTTTCACATTTTTGGGGTTTTATTTTCACATTTTTTATGCATATCACCCTGTAATTCCGGAATCGAAAGTTGGATACAAATGAAATACCGGAACATCGTATGATACTATAAGACCTTTCATATGAATCTAAAATTGTGAAAATCGGTTACGCCATCTTCGAGAAAAACGAGTGACATTATATTCACATTTCTGGTACATATCACCCTGTAATTACTGAACCGGAAGTCGGATCCGTATGATATTTCGGAACTTTGTATGGGACCATCAGACCTTTCATTTGAATTTAAGTTTGTTAAAATCGGGTTAACCATCCCAGAGTAATGTGAGTGACATTATTATCACATTTTTGATGTATTAATTTCACATTTTTTATGCTTATCACTCTGTATTTCCGGAATCAGAATTTGGATCTAAATGATATTCAGGAACTTCGTATAGGACCGTGAGATCTTTCATTTAAATCTCAGTTTGAGAAAATCGGTTTAGCCAACTCCGAGAAAAGTGAGTGACGTTATTTTCACATTTTTAATGCATTATTTTCCCATTTTTGGTGCATATCACCCTGCAATTCCGGAAGCGAAAGTCGGATCCAAATCATATTCAAGAATTTTTTATGCGACTATGAGACCTTTCATTTAAATCAAAGATTGTGAGAATCGGTTCAGTACTCTCCGAGAAAAGTGAGTGACATTATTTTCACATATTTGGTGCATATCACCCTGTAATTCCGGAACCGGAAGTCGGATCCAAATGAAATTTAGGAACTTTGTATGGTTCTATGAGACCTTTCATTTGAATCTAAGTTTGAGAAAATCGGTTAAGCCATATCCGAGCAAAGTGAGTGACAATATTTGTCACACACACACATACTCGCACACACATACACACACAGACATTTGCTCAGTTTGTCGAGCTGAGTCGAATGGTATATGCCATTCGGCCCTCCGGGCGTCGGTTCAAAAGTCGGTTTTTGCAGTGATTGTATAGCCTTTCTATATGAGAAAGGCAAAAACATAGATTCAAATAATAGAAAGAACAAGTATAATAACGAAAAAAAAAAATACGATGCACAAAGATACCTATGACAATGAAAAGAATATATATATGATGTACAATGCAGTTATGGAAAAAATACGTATATAATAATAATAATAATAATAACACTCATAGAATAGAAAATAGATTGCATTACAGGTACAGAATCATACAAAATAACTAACAGTTTTTTTTTGAGTCCCAAACTGTGTGTGTGCCCGAAAATAGTCGTTGCAGAAGGAAGGATGTCGGTAGCTTAGCCAAGCTATCACAGAGAACGAGAGGGTGTGATGGGATGCGGTGGCAGTTTGAAGACAAAGGGAACCGTAAAACCACCAAGATGTCAAAAGATAGATTAGCCGAGTTGAAAATGGAGGCAGAAAATTCACGAAAGCTTTATATGGAAGACGTGATAAAAAATTGAAGTAATGGCAATGCTACAAATTGCTACATCAACAAGTACAACTGATAACAAAACAAGAAGGAAGTAAACGCAGTCAACACAGTTAAAGATGACTTGCGTGGGTATGCCACAACATTACAAGTTGCTACCCCACATTTAAGTCAGTGAGCATCGCCAAGCTCAACTGATTACCATAAACAAACATATGAAAATCAAAGTTTATCAATACGTAGAAAACTAAAAACACTACGAAGAAAACAACCACGAAATCAAATGAAATACATTAAAGCTGCTAGTAGCCTCAACACATTGTACCCAAAGAAGAAGCTTCATCACGTTTTTTCTACGGAACTACACTCAAATAAAAATTCACGTTCGATTCACTTGAAAAATCACGTAGAATGGTTTCAAATGTAAAATTGAATATTTTACGCGACGAAAATGAATGTCATATGAACATCCCCTAAAATGAATATAGTCATCACATAAGGTTTACGTGAATTGACATAACGTCAAACAATCTACGTGAATTTCCAGTGTGAAAAACTCGATTTTGAAAATGGCGAGCAGTGCCCCTCGAAGTGTTAGTAGTGTAAATATTTGCGAGAAAAGTTATTTAATTACAATTTTTTACTCCATCGACCGGACCATTCCAGTATGAAAGTTTCCATGTGTTCAACTGGACCGAGTGCCTGCGTGAGTCCGGAAGTTTACCCGCTCCTGCCGAATGCTTCAAACAGGCCGTCGGTATGAAGCTAGAGACACTGGAACCATGTAATGCGACTTCAGCCTGCATCGGTAGTGTTGTGGGAGTTCTTGAATCTTGACTTCGGCTTCGGTTGGATGGCAGTGACAACATAAACGATTTCTGAAGGTTTGTCGATTTGAGATACCACGACGTTATTAGTTGCTTTTTAAGCCATTGGAATTATATGACAATTTTCTGAAATAAATGTTTTATATTTCATGGCATTTTTCATTTCATAGATTTATATCAACATCTGGAATCTCCCTTTCGACTTCAACCAATATATAAAATAGTAATTTTCTGCTATCTAAATTGAATATGAACTGATAGATAAATGTGATATGAACAGTACATTACATTTTACCTATAGAACACGTAACTTATATTGGATTATGCATTAAATAGCTTTTAAATGTCAGTCCATTAGAATCTACGTGAAAAGTAGGGTGGAAAATATTCACATAACTTTTCACGTAACTATAATATGATTATTATTTTGAGTGTATTATTACTACTGGCAGTAATCCCAACGATGCGTAAAACGCAAATGAGACAATGATCAATTCATAACTATGCCCAATGAAGCGAGTAACTAATCAACGAGAAGCTCTAATACGAATCACCAAATCAGAAGAACGAGCAATTAGGAATGAAAACGACACGGTACCCAGAGTCCGAGACTAGCAACCGTTCGATCACCCCACAGATAAAGCAACAACAGAAGCATACCATGGAATAGGATGGCGCAACAGAGAAGCACACACACAAGGATCAGCGTAAGGTTATCAGACAGCTGTCAAATTTATACACGTATCTTTTGAAGGTTGGTACTAATTGAAAATGGTATGGATTCAACTCTAGTGGCGCCCTCACATAGAAAAGATACGAACTTTTCAGCCGATCTGTTAGTTGATTTATTGCATTGTTTATTTGTTTATTTGGAGCAGGGAAAAGCCCGGTGGAGTTAGTTTCTGTCAAACTTGCTCTCCAACAGGCATACAACGTCCTCATCTTTAGCATCAACAGATTACAATCATCCAAATGATACATTCTAAACAGTTCTTATAAAATCATTTTAAATCACCAAATAAAGGTCAACAGATTTCACGCGTGTCTTGATTCTGTATTATTTTATTATTTTAAATATTTATTAAAAATATTAATTGGTTACATTGGTTGATCTGGGCAGCCGGCAGCCGAGAAAAATTATAATTCATTGTTTGAAATGATAATATCAAGTGTTTTCTCACTATGTATTCAATATACCGATATTTGTCATCTCTGTTATTAACTTTGTAATATCAACGGATTTGCGCAATAGTTGATTTTTATCATTCAATTAATAATCCTGAAAGACAATCAATAACATGGAAGAAGAAAACATTCCAAATTAAACTATTCTCCGAAGCTAGACGGAAATTGATAGGTTGAATGAAGAGATAATTTAGTAAAATAGAGTAATCAGAAGTGAAACATTCAAAATATCTGATAACTGAAAAGAAAAAATAAACTCCTGCAATTGTCGCCTTTTACGACATGGAAGCAGGAACCCAGTGGATCTATTCTTGGTTCATTTTCTTCCGCCGGATTCCACACGGCATCTAGGCTGGTACTGTCCGGAGAGAGCTAATAGGTAGTGGACCCCAGCGCCTTGAAAGAATAGCAACCCAGCCGTGATAGTAAAACTCGTCACCTTTCAGGTAAGCCTTCACGTCAGCGTAAACGCGACGAGCAACAACAAAAATATCTTTTCACGGGCACCGGTCACTACCATTGACATAGTGTAAGTACCCGAAAGTAAATGTTAGGAGCTTAAAAACCCATTGTTGGGAAGAGTTAAGAGTTAGTCAGTCTCAGAGTGTCCGTTAGTCTCCGGCGTCGGCCCGTAGACAAGTTAGTTAGTTGGGTCCAAATAGTTGACGGTAAATAGCCGTTAGTAGTGAGTCAGCCTCAAGCGATTAATCGGAGGTGTTGTCAGTTGCGAAGCGCCAACGTGATACGCGATAACTGATCGTGAGTAGCGTGTTCAATAAAGTGGCAATCACGACAAGCGGTCGAAACCTGACAAAAACAAGCAAATTTAATTTAATCGCGCGCGAGTGTTCTGAATTTCAGACTTGCAGTTTTGTTTTGTTGTGTGTGTGTTCTCATTTTACCAGAAGAAACCAAGTCTATCAATTAACTTCTGCTATAGATAGATTAAGAAACGAAAAGTGCATCTCAACAGAAATGCAAAGTGCATCTCACCAGAAACGAAAGGTGCATCTCACTCGAAACGAAAAGTTCATCTCTCCAGAAGAAAAACAGTCAATCAATTAACTTCTGCTATAAATAAAATAAGGTAAAAACTGAACGAAAAGTGTAAAAGTTCCGGTATTAAATTGATCTAAAGTATCATTCAAGAGTGTAGCTAAATAGAAGTGAAGAAATGCAAAAAATCGGGTGGGTAATGTCAGAGATATAACTGGATGTCGTGAATACGAAAAAACTTTCACGCTCCCATCACTTTTCCGAATATCAGTTAGTTGATTGATTGTATGAATTGTGCAAGCTTTCTTTTTTTTCACTAATAGAGTTTGAAGCGATGCACCTACATTCAAGTACAGATTAGTTACATTAAACAGCTACTATTCTAACAGTTCGGCTGAATAGTTCGTATCGTTTAATAGAAACACACATTTTTTTGCCAAAATTCGTTTTTATTATTCAACAAAATAGCCATCAGAGACGATACAGCGATTATTGCGATCTTCCAACTTTTCGATACCATTTTTGTAGTACGATTTGTCCTTTGCCTCAAAATAGGCCTCAGTTTCAGCGATTACCTCTTCATTGCTTCTAAATTTTTTACCAGCGAGCATTTTCTTGAGGTCTGAGAACAGGAAAAAGTCACTGGGGGCCAAATCTGGAGAATACGGTGAATGAGGGAGCATGGTTTTCATCGACGTGTGACACGGTGCATTGTCTTGATGAAACAAAACTTTTTTCTTCTTGAAATGATGCCGTTTTTTTTTAAATTTCGTCCTTCAAACGCTCTAATAACGCTATATAATAGTCACTGTTGATGGTTATTCCCTTTTCAAGGTAGTCGATGAAAATTATACCATTCGAATCCCAAAATACAGACGCCATAACCTTACCGGCCGATTGTTGAGTCTTTCCACGCTTTGGGTTCAGTTCATCGCGTGCAGTCCACTCAGCTGACTGTCGATTGGACTCCGGAGTGAAGTGATGGAGCCATGTTTCGTCCATTGTTATATATCGACGAAAAAAATCGGTTTTATTTCGATATAACAGCTCCAAACACTGCTCAGAATCATCAATTCGTTGTTGTTTTTGATCGATTGTGAGCTGACGCGGCACCCATTTTGCACAAAGCTTTCTCATATCCAAATATTCGTGAATAATATGTCCAACACGTTCCTTTGATATCTTTAGGGTGTCAGCTATCTCGATCAACTTCACTTTACGGTCATTGAAAATCATTTTGTGGATTTTTTCACGTTTTCATCGGTAACAGCCTCTTTTGGACGTCCACTGCGTTCATCGTCTTCGGTGCTCATATGACCTGTACGAAATTTTGCAAACCACTTACGAATTGTTGCTTCGCCCGGTGCAGAGTCTGGATAACACTCATCAAGCCATTTTTTGGTATCGGCGGCATTTTTTTCATCAAAAAGTAGTGTTTCATCAACACACGAAATTCCTTTTTTTCCATTTTTTTCACAATAACTAACATAGCTTCACTCAAAATGCAATATCTCACAAACTAATAATCAGACAGCTGTCAAATTTATACACGTATCTTTTGAAGGTTGGTACTAACTGAAAATGGTATGGATTTAATTCTAGTGGCGCCCTCTCATAGAAACGATACGAACTTTTCAGCCGATCTGTTACAACTATATATTCCAAACTTGAAACAATTCCTTTTTAATTTGCCAATATAGGAGGCTAGGTACGACAAATTTGTAGTTTATTTTTATTGAAGCTATGAAGTTCGAAGATATCTGATTCTTCTCGAAATTTCAGTACGGGACAATTGCCATGGCCTGGTCTAAAATGTATCGACGATCTTCGGTATGCAAGAGTCATTTAATAATAATAAAGATAGTAATAATAATGATAATAATAATAATAATGATAATAATACAGATTAATCTGTACATATATGTATGTATAAATAAAATACAGATTAACCTGCATATATGTCAACCCTGTATCGCATATATTTTGCACGACCCCATACTAGTGTAAAGATGTGTTCAACATCATCACTTTCGCTTTCGCATTGCCCTTCGTAATTGAATGTGTTAGTGACGGTATAAATCTGCCTTTCTACCTGTATTCGGTGCCATCTAGCTGATGGTGTCTCGTACGTGCAGAGTAGGTGCTTTAACTTAAATGGCGCTATTTCTCACATCACATATCATTTTATACCTGCTACTGGCAACGGTGTACGGACGTACCCTTTGTTAGAATACCTTTCCTGTTCGCAGAACGGGAAACAGTGAGAGGATATAAAAGAGATATTTAGTAGAGCAGCAACCAGTTATACTGAATTGGCTGTCGAGCTGTTAACAGCATCTTGTGGAATTTTTACGCAGAAACACGCACACAGGAGGAACAGTTAAGCGCAAGGCAAAGTCCCGCTCAAACCGTGCTGGTCTGCAGTTCCCAGTTGGCGAATCCATCGTCTCTTCCGGAAGGGAAACCTCGCTGAGCGTGTCGGTGCCAGTGCACCAGCCTATCTGGCGGCAGTGATGGAGTACTTGGCTGCCGAAGTGTTGGAATTGGCCGGTAACGCTGCCCGTGACAACACAAAAACGAAAATCATTCCTCGCCATCTGCAGCTGGCCATCCGTAACGACAAGAGTTGAAAATCCCGTCCTTTTCAGGACGACCACATCTTTGTGATAAAGAAATATTTGAGATTGCTTTAAGTTTAGCCAGTTCTGATACGCCTGGGAAGTAGAATGCGCAAATTAAGTGGAAACCTTTGTTCTAACAATTTGTATATGTTTCTAAATTAAAATTTTCTTTTTCGTATTGCGAGACAGCGTTACTGTCGTCGTAATTGAATGTGTTAGATATCACGATCAAAAAGCGCCCCATACTAAAGAATTCACGACAAAAAAATACATATTGATCTGTACGTGGCAACTCTGTTTCGCACGGTATATTTGTATACTATCATAAAGATGTGTTCAACATCATCACTTCCACTTTCGCTTTGCCGTTCGTAATTAAATGTGTTAGTGACGATGCAAATTAATTAAACTTCTCGTGTGTATCTTGTTTCGGCAACAGTTGCTCGGAAAATGGTAGGAAAGCAACAAAATTCAACTAGTTCTTTATGATTATCTTTAGCAGTAAAAAGTGCTTTTAGAATGGGCCTTGCTTGCTGGACTTTTTGGCTGCCTTTCTACCGGTTTTCGGTGCCATCGTACTGACGGTGTCTCGTACGTTCAGAGTAGCTGCTTTAACTTAAATGACGCTATTTCTCACATCACATTTCATGTTATACCTGCTACTGGCAGCGGTGCACGGAGAGCCCTTTGCCAAAATTCCTTTTCTTGTACGCAGAACGGTAAACAGTGATACGATAGGTCCTCGATGTTGCTCTCGTGTGTCTTGTTTTGGGAACAGATGCTCAGCAAATGGTAGGAAAAATGAACCACTCAACTTTTATATGGATGCTCTTGTATAGACGCAATTTTTTATTTTTTTTATATAGATGCAGACATCTCGCGTTCTGATTGGCTGGTGCTGTCATGGGTTAAATCAAACAGGTTTTGCAATAGTGTACTTAAGTTTACGTTTCGTCTTCGACTCATCAGTGCGTCAGCAGATTATGCTGACGCAAACCCCCGGATCAACATAATCCGCTGAGCAGACGTAAAGTTAATGCTATTTGCAAGACACTTTTTTTTGTACACATGAAGTGTAACGTCTAACCTGACGTCTCTAACGAAACAAGTTTCGGCTTACTGGCCGTACAGATTGTGGTAATTTGAAGGGGAAAAAGCTTAGTGTACTGTTGAAAAACTTCAATGTTGTTGCAATACACGTTCAAGCTGAAAATTTTCGATTCTATTGGTAGTTAGATTATATAAATACTGCTACAGATCACTGAGCTATGAGCTTTCAAAATACGAGAAAGGCAAACGCGCCTTATGAATTATCCTCTTTACCACTCGTTTGTACCAAACATTTAAGAAAAGTTTAATTTTGAACTATTTGAGATTATGTCACTCAACTGAAAATTTTATCATAAAATTGTGATCATATTTCCGATGGCATGTCGCAAGAATTATGTTGATTCATTAGATACAACAGGAGATATTCACGATCAAAAACTTATCACTCTTTCAGAGGGTAAATTTTAAATAGGCGCCCCATAGTAAAGTAAGTCGTATTCACGACAAAAATCGGTTTATTGACAAAGAGAGTTATGATTTTCCGTATAGAACTGAAAGAAACACCCCCTCGCTTTTTCCTTCCGCCGCCGCTCGGGGCCGGAAAACGTTTGTAAGTGATGACAGCGGTACGCGCGATAACGGCAAGGATACGCCAGGAGTATGGGCGAGGATTTCGAAATTGAGGATGTTTGATGGAACAGTATTAGTATGGTGAGTCTACGTACATTTTCCTTTTTCTTGTTTTTCCATTCAAGCATGAGACAAAGTAGCTCGATAACGGAATGAAATTCATTCCGTCAGTGTATTGTTGTTTGTCAATACGGTAGCAGATCGGAGCTGGTATGAGCCCGACCGAGTTTCAAGTTTGCTTGAAAACTGCGGAAGTATAGGTTACGTTTACATTTGATTTGTTTACGTTTTGACCACGGTCAATACAGAGCACATGTACTAGGGGCACATGTCTCAAAGAGAAAAAAAACCGCGATAATATTTACAAAAGTGGCCATACTGGCATGAAGGTCTAACAAGTTTTTTTTCCTTTTTGTTGTCGCCTTCTTTGAAGAGACAAGAAAACCACGACCAGCTGAACAGTTAGCACTGGTGTAATGTTTATAAGGTCAACATGACCAACCGAACCTCACGCGTATGAGCGAAGGAATCGGTAATTTGGCGCATCATTTTGCGAATAAGCAAAGGTAGCCGTACTTGGACTGACATAACGAAGCAAGTCAGCGAGTTAGTCACCAGGAGTGCATGCCACAAAGTATATAGGTGGTGGTGAACCAACCCGTATGGACGAAGTCTACGGAATAATGCGTTGCTAGGCGACACACCAAAACAATCGCGGCCATGTTTGCGACTAAAAGTCTGGCAACCGAAATAAGAACAGAGAAAGGAGAAAAGAAGCGGTACAAGACAATAATAATAATAAGCCGACATTGACTTTGAGTCGCGTACGGTAAACAATAACGGTAAACCACGAGTATGGTATGATGTTTTGTTGCAGCATATGCCGTCAACCATTATAGCAGAATTATTTTTGTCTAGATATGATCTTGCAGTGAAATCAAGAGCATTGGTACAGTGGTACTAATAAAAGTGGATCGCACTCATATATTGGGGTTTCGGACAACAGTTCGCAATTTTGTAAGGGAAAGTACACGTAACGTATCGGCACTAACACAAGTTGCAAGCACACCGCAACAGAAATCAAACGGCTCCATCGAGCCTGTATCTGCCTTATCTAACCTATGTTTTCTCGCTATTCTTTTCTCTCGGACGTATATATGACAGTATACTGATTGCGCGACTGGATTTAATTATTATTATAGTTATTAAGAAAGCTATTTGATTCAGATGAAGTAAACAAGTATAAAGAACCACTACACTTTTCGCCATGTGTGTGTGTGTGTGTTTTGTTTGTTTTTTTTTTCTGTTTGGGAATTTTGATGAAGAAAATGTGGGTCTATAGCGAGGACTCATGAGAAATTTAGAGGTGTCCTCGCAAATGGACAAACTGAGCGAAATCGAAGAGTACATAAAAAGAGAACACGATAATGTGTACAAAAGAAAACACGACCGAGATCATTACAAGGCGTGTTAGGAAAAACTCAAGCGCTGAAAGAAGCTTTCGAGGTATATACCAATCTAGTGGAGCGTTTCGAATTTCGCTTAACAATTGATGATTGGAACAATTTAACAGATCGATATAGTAGGATATAGGAGAAGTATAATTCCTCGATAAAGATATTGGGCGGTTCAATCGTAATAGACCCAAATCCAGACCGCCAAGCAACTCGCAGAGGAAGCATATCTGGGGAAATTAGCAGGAAAGAGGCGCTAATAGAACGGTGGAGAAGTCAGTCAGGTGGTGGGAGTAAGAAATTGCAACACGAGCAAAGAAACAGTAGTAGCGAAAGCGGAAATAACAAAGATAAAGAAGACAAAATGCAGGGTGTAAACAGAGAATATAAATTTCCTAAGCAGGAGGCGATACAGTGTATTCGCTGACGAACTTGAGACGTTTTTGGTATAGATACAATATTTTGCAGATGATATACCGGAAGGAGAAAGCGAAAGACCACTACTTAATGTAGTACTAATGAAATTAAAAGGTAAAGCGGCAACCTTTATTAATAGAATCAGAGCCGACACAGTAAAGGATATGTTCAGGAATTTAAGAGACGTATTCGGTTTGAAAATCACAGTAGAAGAGATTTTTATGAGGATCGAAATACTCGAACAACAATATGGAGAATCTTTTGAAGAGTACATACGCTGAAAGAGCGCTACGAATAATGGAATATATTGACACTCAGCAAGGGAATCAAGGCCAAGAAAAAGTACAGAAATCCGTGGCAGAAAGAGGATTAACGATTCATTTTATAGCAGGATTAACGAATGAAAGCTTAAAACATTTAGCCAAAATTCAAAGGCAGCTTAAGTTTCAAGAATTAATAAGATTCCTAAAAGAGGAGTCGGAGTTCATCTATTTATTACCAAATATTGAAAATCGGCTGCTATCCTACCATGCAATTGATAAACCAAAACCCTGGACAAACAATAAATATAAATGTTATCTAGGGGAGCAAATCGAAAATTCTCATAAACACAACCGAAGCTTACGCAACGAATATTATCGCAATATAGATTAACCTTAACGGGGCAATGGCAAGAAGGTTTGCCTCCTCACGAAATGTTAAAAATAGAGTGTGCTAAAAACAATCAGTTATTTGTAAAAGTTGCTGCAGCAAAAACACCTAACGAAAAAAATAAATATTTGCCCGACACTGGAGCATTTTATAACGTAATGAGATGGGATACTGTCGCGAAAATAAGAAAAAGAAAAAGTAAACTATAAAGATAATTTATACATTGCAGGCTGCGATGGAACTCAATCACAGACTATTGAGTCAGAAAAAGTCACGTTGATGATTGGAAAAACTCATTACAGAGTTATATTTTATACAGTATAAGATTTGTGTGTTCCTGGAATCATTAGAGCAGAGTATTTGAAGATATACACAATTTATTTCACTCAGAATTTCGAGTACATATGCCTAAGTGTACCAAACGAGCACAATAAGGTAGCAAATATACCAGTAACAGGAAAAGAAAAGGTACACGCAACTGAGCATTATGGGATGCTTGCTGCAGATAAGAATGGGTGCAACATTGAAATAGAAAACGAATAATGAAAGGAATAATGAAGTAAATGATAATAATGAGAAGCCGAAGATGTCTTCAAACAGTGCAACTAAAGCAAACAATAATTTGGAAATGAAAAAATTTCCAAGTAGAAATAGGACAACCGAAAAACATATTAAAACTGATGCAAAGAGTGGCAAAAATGAAGTAATTATCATTAATGCTGCAGTCTTGGAGGGCAGTTTAGTAAAGCATAATAAATATGAAGTGAATAAAAATGATAATATTAATGCATCGTATCAGAGCAACTATGAGGACGATCATTCAGATAGTATGCTCCTCTGTTGTGGGACTAATATTACTCATGAAGAAGAAAAAGATTTTATAGACGGAGAGTGTGACGAGGAAGATAAATGTTTCCTTGATTTAGATGCAAATCGAGACATAATTCTTACGGAAAATAAAAGATACGGTCAAATAACTGGTCGAGACCGTACTGATAACGTATTTAAATCGCTAAACATAAATCATTTGAAAAGAACGAATTTTAGGGATATAAAGAAAATTATGGCATCATATAGCGATGTGTTCTATCTAAAGGGGGACAAATTAACTATCACCGAGGCGGCAGTGCACGAGATTGAGACCACTTCAAATGTGCCGATCAATAAACGACAATACAGATTTCCAGAAGCTACGAAGAGGCATATTAATGTATAAATTGAAGAAATGTGTAAACAAGGTATCATAAGGCCTAGCAAAAGTCCGTGGAATGCATCAGTCTTATGTATCAAGAAATACAGAATCGTGGTTGACTTCTGGGCTTTAAATTTCACTAATTGACGAGATTCTAGATAATCTTGGAAACAGTAAATATTTATCTACCTTGGATTTAAAATCAGGATTTTACCAAGTACCAATTAACTTAAAAGATGCAGCCAAGACAGCGTTTTCAACTCCAAAAGGCCACTTTGAATTCACAAGAATGCCTATAGGCCTGCATAACAGTCCGTCGACGTTCTAAAGATTAATAAATACGGTACTTTATAAGATGGAAAAAGTTAAAGCAATCGTCTATCTGGATGATATAATTGTTTTCGGTGTTACCATCGAAGAACACAATGAAAACTTACGCAAAGTTTTTGAGGCTCTCCGCCGACATAATCTAAAAGTCGAGCCAGGTAAGTGCCAAATTTTGAAAACAGGAATTAAGTATAGGACACGTAATTGACAAAGAAGGAATTCGTCATATGGGGGACAATATAAAAGCAACAAAAGAGATGGCGGCACCAAAAACAGTCAAAGTTGTTCGGTCATTCTTAGGAACAGTAAATTTCTATGAGAAATTCATACCTCACATAGCAGAGAACACAACCATTGAACGATCTCTTGCGAAAGAATGGTAGAACAGAAGAGTGTCAAAAATCTTTTGAGGAATTGCGAATTTTTTTTAACTTCTGACACGCTGTTAGTTAGACCGAACTATGAAGATATGTTCGTGATCACAACAGATGCGAGTGAGTACGCTATTGGAGCAGTACTCTCTAATGAAAAATCGATCGATAGACCCATTTCATATTCAAGCAGAGGTCTAGTAGGTGCTGAAAGAAAGTACCATACGATTGAAAAAGAATTGCTAGCCATCGTATGGGCAGTCAACCGTTTCAAACATTTTATTTATAATCAGAGATTTATTGTATACACTGATCATCGACCGCTGATTTCAATATGGCATTTAAAAGAAACTTCGCCTATGCTAACACGTCTACGTCTGAAACTACAAGGGTTGGAAATGGACATTCGCTATAAACAAGGCAAAGACAATGTTGTGGCAGACTTTTTATCTAGACAAGGCCGAGTCCTTACACCCTATTCCAATAGTCAGCGTCAACAGTAGCAAGCAGAAAAAAATGAACTTGCAAAGCGGAAGAACGCGGAAGGTAAAGCAGCCCCCGTCAGACAGTTCAATTTATTGTCGTGAATACGACTTACTTTACTATGGGGTGCCTTTTCAAAATTAGCCATATGGAAGAATGGGCAGAACTTAATCGTGAATATCTCGACTTGTATCAATGGTAGCAACACAATTCTTTCACTATTTCATCAAAAATATGATCAGGAATTTAGGATAATATTTTGAACAGTGTGAGATAACCACAAACAACTCAAAAATTAGGTTTTCTCAAAATTTGAAAACAATGCGGAAAACTCTTTACTTTCGCTTGGGTTTTTCGCGCAAGGATGACGATTTTGAGGTCGTTAGGCACATATCTTCAACTGAACGTTATAAAAGGGGAACCGTGGTGAAAATCGATCATTTCTTTTTGTGCGTTCGATGGAAGCAGACGTCGTGGGAGTTAAACCTTCAACCAGCAGCGACGGAGAGTGCACCTTCGGCGTGGTTAAATCCTCAAACGCTCAGGTCGCAACTCTTATTTGCTTTTCGGTAGTCGTAACGGGGAAGTTCAAGTTTCAGATTTTAGCTCCGCAATATAGGTTTAGAATTCAGAGCCTGCGTGCTGAAACTGAATTCTGGAACTGTATTTCGGAACTGAAATTGCAGTTCTAGAATTGAAACTGGATTCTGAGTCTGTTATTGGTTCTAAATTTAGTTCTTGAACTCAGGATCCAGCTCTTTATTCCATACTTCTTCTATTCGGTTCTTTTAGAACCATAATAATACTCCTAAAGAATTATGCGGAAATTTACTTTACTGTACTCTATACAACCCATTCTGGTAGTCATGGCGAAAAATCGTCTTCAAGTTTTAGAGCTTAGTTCTGGAATATGGGTCAGAGTCTGCGTGATGAACTAACTCAACTCGTCACTCTCCATCACGAACGCTTTCATAAAAAGTTCTGTTCAGAGCCACCATTATTTTATTATAAAGAACTATACTGTTTTTTTTCATAATATTTATTTGCGTTTCAGAATGTTTAATGTAACTAATCTGTAATTTAGTCTAAGCGCATCGTTTAAATTTCTAGTAGTGAAAGAGGGGAAAGTTGCACAATTCAAACAGTCGATCAACTACCAATTCGAATTCGGAAGCATAAATAAAGCGTGTCATATTCGTATTCACGACATCCTGTTATGTCTCTGACATTACACACCCGTACTTTTTTATAATCAGTGCGACCAAAAGAATATTTCTTTTCGAAACATGCAGAAAATCCCTGAGCAAATGTGTTGAGATTTATTGCAATTTTTGAGAAAAATGTGTTCTTGGGAAGAAGCTATAATGCAAATTAAAATGAACTTGGGAGAAGTTACAATGCGCTTAGAAAGAAAACAAGAGTACATTACACAAGGGAGGTAAACATAATGGCATAGAATACGGAAATAATGTTATAAAAAAGAAGAATTTCTATGGTGAAATAAGATGGTTTATCATTTAATAACATAAAACTAACACTGAAAATACACTAAAATAATACTTCGAACTAAAAAGAAAATAGGGATGGGATATGACGGATACGACAAGAAAAGGATAAGACACAGACTATCAAAACGACGCTGGCCAGCACATAATTTCTATGTAATGTATGCATTTATGCATACATTACTTGAGTGATCAAGTGTGTGTGGACAAGGGGATCGCGACCCCGGAATGAAAAAAAGAGATGCGTACTATATGAATGAATTGAGGATTTCTAAAGTGCAAATTACGCACTCAAATTAAGATGTCGAAAAGATACAGAAACGACATTATGGACATGTAAATGTTACAATAACAAAACAAGAAGGAAGTAAGTCGTACTACCTGCTATCATTGTAGGAAAAAGCAAGTTTCTGATTTATTAAGTTTTTGTTTGCTCCTATATTTACCAAGAAGGGAAACTCTCCACTCATAATCTTCAAGTTGATGTAGAGCAAAATGGGTTTCACCAGCTTGGGTTCCATTCTAAAATATTAGTGGCTGTAGCCTCATCTTGTTGTGGTTCTTGTTCGGTTTGCGTGTCTACTTTTGGTCCCGGTTCTACTGGTGGTTGAATATCATAATATGGTTATAGATAATCATAATAATCATATTCGTAATTATAGAGATCTTCTGTTTGATCATCAAAATTCGTATCAATCGGGTGAGCTTGCCTTATGAAGAGGTGCGGGTATGTTTTCTCCGACTTTGGTGACATTGTGTGTTCTCATACTTTGATCGATATCCATTGGCTCGTGTTTTGGTAATGGTTTTACAGCTCATGGCCGTGGGGGTTGGTACTGAGGCCTGGTCTGGGTGAAGAGATTGACTTGGAAATATTACCTGCCAAATGGTGGCATTTGTTCATTTCGGAAAGGTGCCGATTTAGTATCCATATTGTAGTAGTCTATTAGGTGTACAACTTTGCTTCCGCCGCTTTTCCCAAAATTTAAAGCTTTATTGCGAAAAAGTGCTTACAGATGTATTATTCAAAGTATTGTCCATCGCTAGCGACAACTTTCTTCCAACTTTTCGGTAATTTTTGGATTCCGGCTCGAAAAAAGGAGTCCTCTTTTGACATTATCCATGAAGCAATCCATTTTTCCAACTCTTCGAAGGATTAAAAATGTTGATCTGTTCGTGTGCCATCGAACGGAATAAGTGGAGGTCAGAAGGGGCGACATCTGGGGAATACGGCGGGCAGGGCAAGAGTTCCCATTTCAGCGTTTCCAGGAACTTTTTGACCACTTTTGCGACGTGAGGCCGAGCATTGCCGTGTTGGAGGATGACTTTGCCATGTCGCTCTTGATACTGTGGCCGCTTTTCTTTAAGCGCGCGGCTAAGGCGCATCGGTTGCGTTCGGTAGCGATCTCCTGTGATGGTTTCACCCGGTTTCAAGAGCGCGTAGTAAATTGTTATTCATCTTTGAAGGTTTTTTCTCTTCCACTGTACACACTCATTTTAAAGGCATTATCATCTATGTATTTTAACCAGCCTAAGCCGGTACAGCCACCTATCGGAAAACGGCGGAAGCAAAGTTGTACATACGCCTGATAGGTAAAACTGATATGCCTGGTTTAACGTTTTTGGATCAAATGTTTTTAGTAGCTGACACAAAGGTTTTTCTAAACCTCGAATGAATGCATCTACTGCTTTTTCTCTAATGTAGTCGATGTGTGAATTAACACGGGGGCCAATTTTTCTTCCGTTTGGATTTTAGCTACTATGGATGAAAGTAGTTCGTTCACCCGTGAGTAGTAACTGCCTAAAGTTTCGTTTGAGTTCTTTTTTTTCTGGTTAACTTGAAGTCCAACGTTTTTATAGCACGCTAGTCCCTGTAATATAGAAGCAGCGTCGATTTTATTTATCGTCAATCATGCACAATGTTGCTTGAATTAAGGATATCGGCTGCTTCGCCTCTGATATTTCGTCTCAAGGAGCGTTCGATTAATTCAAGTTTCGCTTCCGTGGCTTTGGAATCTCTTTGTCTTTGACATCGAAATCACCATTTTTAAAAAGTTGAAACCACTCCCGACACGTTCTTTTACTTATAGCAGCATCAACGTAAGTTTCTGAAAGAATTCGTTGCTTCAGTTGCATTTTTATTCGAATTGTAACAGAAAAGTAAAACTTCCGCAAATGGCGAGAACTGGGCATATAAACAGACATTTTCGAGCATGAATAATACGAAAACAAAAACATCTGTCACTGAAACGGCGATGACAATTCGTTAGGCACTGTACACACCCACTTTAAAGGCATTATCATCTATGTATTTTAACCAGCCTGAACCGGTATAGCCACCTTTCGGAAAACGGCGGAAGCAAAGTTGTACACCTGATAGGTAAAACTGATATGCCTGGTTTAACGTTTTTGGATCAAATGTTTTTAGTAGCTGACACAAAGGTTTTTCTAAACCTCGAATGAATGCATCTACTGATTTTTCTCTAAAGTAGTCGATGTGTGAATTAACACGGGGGCCAATTTTTCTTCCGTTTGGATTTCAGTTACTATGAATGAAAGTAGTTCGTTCACCCTTGAGTAGTAACTGCCTAAAGTTTCGTTTGAGTTACTTTTTTTTCTGGTCAACTCGAAGTCCAACGTTTTTATAGCACGCTTGTCCCTGTAATATAGAAGCAGCGTCGGTTTTATTCATTGCCAATCATGCACAATGATATTTGAATTAAGGATATCGGCTGCTTCGCCTCTGATATTTCGTCTCAAGGAGCGTTCGATTAATTCAAGTTTCGTTTCCGTGGCTCTGGAATCTCTGTACATACAGAAAGTGCCCTCAACATCCGTTAGCCAAGCTCATACTTCTGTTGGCTTGCCATCATAATTTTGTAAATCTCGAATAAATCTGGCAATTTTTTCAGGTCAATGAATTGTTGCGTCGTTAGTGGTGCAGCAACTGGATTCGGTACTGGGTTTGCATTATTTTGTGAAAAAAAAAACTAAGAAACTGAGACTGATGATTACTGATCAACACTTTTTTCACTAGTTTTACCAATATTCTGGATTTCCTAGATTTTTTCACACTTTTAAATTAATGGCGGCAATGTCAGCAAAAACACTATTTATTTCCGATGATTTTGAGCAAGATCTCTAAATTTCCTTCGGTCGAATCTGAACAGAAATACCTAATTGTTTTAACTAATCGCTGAGCAAAACCACTAAATTTGATTTGTTTGTCACCAAGTAAAATCACTGAGTCACTATTATTAATACACTACAACGATGGTGCCAATCAAAATTGGACTTTTTTGGATTTCTTGTCAATCAATTATTTATATAACTAATTACTTATATAAAAGACCATGTCTTAGTTGCGGCCAACATCTGTTGGACTTTTGTTGTGGCGGTCCTCCGCAAACGGAGTAATCTACGAGCAGGCACGTTTCTTGAATCCGTTTTACTATTCTTAATATTTTTGTTACACTGATTTGAAGATTTTTGCACTACACTATCACTTTATACTGTTCCCGTTTCGAAGGATCTCGCCGCAGCCTCCAGTTAAAATTCACTAACCTAATTTTAAAAAAAAAAGACAACCGCTCGTTGCACTCGCTAAAATCGAACTAACTTTATTCTTTAATTCAATTGCATCTACAGCTCATAATGTCAAATTTCACGTGACTTTCCTCCGTTCCCATAGATCGATGTCTTCAGGTGCGAAATGTTCCGTCAGCATTCTTATCTGTCCCATCACGTTGGCGTCGATGCTAACGTGTTCGTCAGCAATACTCGCTGTCCTCGTTCGGGTAGCTAACTAGGGTAGTAATTTTTCATTAAAGCCCATGATGTTATACTAGAATTGTTTATTATGAATTGTCTCGCTTCGACCTGACCACGGCGAAGCGCTACCTTAAACAAAACGGTCCAGAAATCTTCTCAGCAAACAAATCATTGTTTTTAGAATCAAGAAAATATTAATGTCAGAGCAACACTAGTTGTTAGAGGATTTTGCTTAGTTTGACCATGCTAAGAACACTCGCTTCTATTGAAAATACCCTTATAACAATCTCTGATGAGCTAAACGTACCTGTGTCATGTTTGGTAAGAATACGTTAAATTATACTGGAGTTATAAGACAACATACATAAGTATGTGCCAATTTTGTTCATGTGGCGATTGTGGTGCTATACAATAGTATTATCGCCTTTATCTACTGTCCGTGAAGCATCGGATCGCAAAACGAGAATGAGCGACCGTTTGTTGTATCAGAGCGAAAACGCACAGCAGCGTGCTAACTCCTGATGCTCAGACGTGTCATCGAGAGAAATTCGCTCTTGCACTTCTATGTTAAATGAAACATGCCATTTGTTGTTGTTGAGATGATATCCGTCTCTCTTTAATGGCACTGATTGAATCGTGTGAAGAGTTGCTGGAGACGTTCGCATGAGTTATAGATTCACTGCAAATGTAATTTTAATCAGTAATACCCATAGAAATTTCTCACAAAGTTAAAGTATTTTAATACTTATCTTAATCACATCTTCTTGGGTTATCCAGAATCGGTTATCAGAAACGAATGATTATATTCAAGGCAAAAAATAAATATTTTTCACTTGTGATTTCATCACGTAATTATATTCTCCTGTGTGATTAAAAAGGCTTGTGGGTAATTTCAGAAACATAACTGAATGTCGTGAATACGGAAAAAACTGGCGCGCTTCCTTTACACTACCGAATATCGGTTAGTTGGACGATTGTGTGAATTGTGAAAGCTTTCCTATTTTTCACTGCTAGAATTTGAAACGATACACTAAAGTACAAATGTTTAATGTGAACAAACATCCTAAAACTGTATATTTCAAACTTGAAACAATTTTTATTATAATTTACTAATATAAGCTAAGTACAACCAATTTGCAGTTTTTTTCTGAATATATGAGGTTCGAAGATATCTGATTCTCCGCGAAACTTCAGTAAGAGAAAATTGCAATAGCCTGTTCTGAATTGTATCGACGATCTTTGTTATGCAATAGTAATAATAATAATAATAGTAATAATAATAATAATAATAATAATAATAATAATAATAATAATAATAATAATAATAATAATAATAATAATAATAATAATAATAATAATAATAATAATAATAATAATAATAATAATAATAATAAAAGAATAATAATAATAATAATAATAATAATAATAATAATAATAATAATAATAATGATAATTAAAATAATAATAATAATAATAATAATAATAATAATAATAATAATAATAATAATAATAATAATAATAATAATAATAATAATAATAATAATAATAATAAAAATAATAATAATAATAATAATAATAATAATAATAATAATAATAATAATAATAATAATAATAATAACAATAATAATAATAATAATAATAAAAATAATAATAATAATAATAATAATAATAATAATAATAATAATAATAATAATAATAATAATAATAATAATAATAATAATAAGAATAAGAATAATAATAATAATAATAATAATAATAATAATAATAATAATAATAATAATAATAATAATAATAATAATAATAATAATAATAATAATAATAATAATAATAATAATAATAATAATAATAATAATAATAATAATAATAATAATAATAATAATAATAATAATAATAATAATAATAATAATAATAATAATAATAATAATAATAATAATAATAATAATAATAATAATAATAATAATAATAATAATAATAATAATAATAATAATAATATTAATAATAATAATAATAATAATAATATTAATAATAATAATAATAATGATAATAATAATAATAATAATAATAATAATAAGGGGACGGGTATAGCATGATGGGATAGTCGATGCCTTTCACGCAGCCCGCCTGGGTTGGCGGTTCAATGCATAAGGCACTCGTCTTACAAGCCAGTTGTCGTATGTTCGAGCCCCGACCCCGGATGGATTCGTAGTGTCAGTAGAATCGTAGCACCAGCCATGCACTGGTTCTGTACACTCTGAATTCGGCTGCGAAGTCTGTTGAAACAGAAGGTCAAATTCCACTACAGAAATGTAATACCAAGGCTTTGCTTTTTAATATCAAATGTGGGATGATCATGTTTTTACTTTCGTTTGGATATATTTTTATTGTTTAACCTTCACTGGGGCGTAGATAATAAATTTTCATTGTTTTCTGAAAAGAAAATGTTAAGCTATAAGAACAAAAACGAGTTTTAATCCATTTTGTGATATAATGATGCCTTTTTCAAATTACTCATGTTCCCTTCTATATCACTACGGTTTTCATGACAACGCTTTTCGGCAATCCTTTAGTAAAAAACTCTGTTATAATCCACTTAGCGGTGTGATGATGCTTACTCATACAACTCATTATCTCAAAAATATTTCTGTGGTATTCTTAAAAACTGTTTATTGACCATAATTAGGAATGTTTGTTTGGGTGTGAGCTACACAATTATGGAATTATGTATGGGGTCATAGCACGTTTCATTTGAATAAGGATGTGAGAATATCAGTTGAGCCGTCTCGGAGAAAAGTGACTGAGCTCTGAGAAATGATATTGTAAGGTGAAATTCCAATGCATGTTTGCCCAATAATAATAAGTAAATTGAAAATGTTTCAAATTTCATTAATTTAACTCATATTGAAGAGTTGCTCAGAAGATACACAGTTACAGTTGTTTATAGTCGGATTAAGGAATTCAGTATAGGGTCATAGCAACTTTAATTTGAATCTACATTTGAGAAAAACAGTAGAGCCGTCTCGAAAAAGAGTGAAGTTTTTTGTGTTCTAATGAATTATATTGTGAGATAAAATACTTATGCATGGTTGCCTAATACTAATAAGTATAATGAAAAGATTTCATTTTTGATTAATTTATTTGCATAACTCATATTGAAGAATTTTTCAGAAGATACACATATAGTTGTTTGTAGTCGCAATCAGTTAAATTGCACCCCTGTTCCAAGTGATTCATGACCATTGATATCAAATGTAGGATGATCGTGCTTGTAGTGATGATGGAAATGCTCATGTTCGATCTCTTCTTTGATGACTATTGGCTTGTGAACCTCCTTTTTTATTATTTTTTCTTCTTTCACAACAGTAGGCTTATGATGATGATGAACTGTTTTTACTTCCGTGTGGATATGTTTTTGTTGCTTAACCTTCACTGGGACGTGGATGATAATTTTTCGCCTTTTCCTAAAAAGAATCAAATTGATACAAATCTTAACTTTTCTACAATAACAAATAAAATTTTAAGAAAAGTAATGAATATTTGATTCCTCTGAATCAACTCAATGCAATTCATAACGGCAGTACACAGCGTTGCTATATATTTATAAGAGACTATCAGAACAACTTTGACTTGTTTCTGAATGCTTGTGTTACCGTTTAGCGGAAAATAAATACACATATGTATTGGTAAGGTAATTAATTTGTGCGTTTTGCCTATCTTAGTCAACAAAAATAACAAACAAAAGTCAGCATAACTCCGGATCAATCCAACAGATTTCAACCAAACTTGGTACAGATATGTATTGCTCTGGGAAAGTAGTCATAGGGGTATTTCCTTGTGGGTGGATGAAGTAGCAAGTGTCCCTAGCATGAGGATTTCAGGTGTAACTAATCGAATATTTCGAGAATTGAAACTCCTTGATCAGTACAGATAATATTCTGGTCTCAAAGGAGGTTCAGGTCTAATTGATCCGATTTTCTATGAAATGAGCACCTCACGAACATAGATAACTCTTGCAAATCAGGGTGTTGGGTGTTCTCGTTACAGGGGAGAAAGGGAGGGAAGGTATGGAATGTGGAATGTGGCTTGGTTGCCTAAGATGAAAATTATCGAGTTAGGCGTGAAACAATACGTCTGGAAATTTACAAATACTTCTTGTTTCTCATAAATGGTTGTAGAATACTAGGTAGAAGTCTGTTTCTGTAATGACCAATTTGTAACTGCGTTGACTAATTACAAATAAAAAAATTTGTTCTTGATACTGACAAAATCCATTACCATAACAAACAAAAATGTTGTCGAGGTTTTGAACAGGCGGGCGCGCAATTATCGGTGTTCTCGCAAAGGAAATCTGTGACTAGTTGCTATATTGGAAATATGTTACACGTGTCTATATTCAATGCATATGGTAAATTTACTGCTCTCAGTCTATTATAGATTTATATATCTATTATAGCAAAGTCCTGGCATTACATTTCTTTTGTGGAATTTAGCATTTCTGTTTCAACAGACTTCTCAACCGATTCGTATCGTACAGAATCATTGCATAGCTAGTACTAAGAATCCTTCCAGGTCGGGACTCGAACATACGACAACTGGCTTGTAAGACCAGTGCCCTATGCATTGAATCGCCAACACGGGCCCTATTATAGATTTATAGAAACAAATCGAATTTATCCGTCTGTATCTCATTCTACATAAGTGAAAAAATGAATGTAGTAACAGATTGAATAATATGTTATACTGTTGCCTTTGGTGCGAATTCAATTTGAATGACTAACATGAGGTTATATGTATATGTATTGACCAACTTGCTAACCATGTATATGCCTGAGTTTAGTAGCAAGCATGGATTCTCCTTCAAAAGAACGATTGAAGACGAGAGAACATTCAAGTCTTTTCGATATCTTTGCCAGTCGTTCACCGCCGATGAGATAGAATTTACGTAAAAGTATTTACTTGACTCGCATGATAGAGCGCGGTCGAATTTACTTATCGAATACATTCAATGCCAATATATTCCATTGTAATTGACTTCCATTATCATCTTCGGATAAGTAGAAAGTATTATTTCTGTTGTGTCAATAGGATCGTAGCACTAGCCATGTAATCGAAGCTATGCTATGAGTCGGCTGTAAAGTCTGTTAAATCAGAAAGGCCAAATTTCTCCAAAGGAATGTATTTCCAAGACTTCCACACCCAGACATTTCCCTGATGTGGATTCAGTATTCTCCCAATACGGTTCCGTCACTCCTGCTGTGCGCTAAAAATTGGCTGCGAAATCTGTTGAAATAAATGGTCATATTCAACAATAAATGTAATACCAAGACTTTGCTTTGCTTGATGACATTTATTCGAGTTGTTTATTATCTAATACAATAAAACAATGTTGAAATTTGATTCATTTACAATCACTTATGTATTTTTTGCCTTTCTCATATAGAAAGGTTATGCAATCACTGTGAAACCCGACTTTTGAACCAGGGCCCGGAGGGCCGAGTTTCATATACTATTCGACTCAGTTCGTCGAGTACGCAAAATGTCTGTGTGTGTATGTGTGTTTATGTGTGTGTGTGTGTGTGTGTGTGTATGTGCGTATGTGTGTATGTAACGTTTTTTTGTACTAACTTTTCTCGGAGATGGCTGAACCGATTTTTACAAACTTAGATTCAAATAAAAGGTCTTGTGGTCCCATACTAAATTCCTGAATATTATTTGGATCCGACTTCCGGTTCCGAAATTATGGGGTAAAATGTGTAAAAAATGTGAAAATAAGTGCACTAACTTTTCTCAGAGATGGCTGAACCGATTTTCACAAACTTAGGTTCAAATGAAAGGTCCTGTGGTCCCATGCGTAATTACTGAATTTTATGTGGATCCGACTTCCGGATCCGGAAATATAGGGTAAAGTGGGTTAAAAATTGTATACCATCACTGAAAATGGAGAAAAAACCCTAAAAAAATTTCTAAATGGACCTCAAATCTTTTCCAATTGATTGTTTTTATTATTATACGGTCAAACAAACCGATTTCGGTTATTCTTTTAAGAATCGAAGAAAATTATTTTGAAGAATACCACAGTATCGTTTGTGCAACCGGTATGATGAAATATTCACATACACAGCCGAAGAAATTTCAAACCAAGCCAAAGAGGCCGACTCATGTGTGTGCAATAATAAAAAGCGGCACATTTTCTCGGACATCACTAGCGGGGGTTGTGATAACTTAGATTGAAATGAACAAACTTTATAGTACCATAAACTACCATTAACTTTTTTCCGGAAGCGACTTTCGGAATTATATAGTCTAGAAATGTCTGTTTCAACGATAACGAAACGAAAACCAAACAGCAACTGGCCTCCGGTGCCAGAAACCATCAAATAATAATTTCATAGAATACATTTGGAATACATTCCAATTATAACTAATAGTTCATCATACCATGCAGATAAAATTATTTAGTGAATCTTTTCTCAAGCACATATTTGGGGCACGAAATTGAATATAAAATTATTTCGTAGTTCCTTATTATTCAATCGATTTTGGAAGCAAAATCAAGCGTTGATTCATTGTATTCATAATAATTGAAAAACCAATGAATTCCAATAAGTTTTCCATGCTGACTGGCTCGAAGCTTACCCTCAATGTTTATCACTTTGTTTGTATATCATGTTAATGATAGATAATACTTGGCTTGTATTCATTTCATTCAGTAGCTTGCTACAATCTAAAATAATACCTGTTATACGATATCACACAGCCAGGCTTTATTGCCTCAGCAACATCAATGCATTGAACTCAACAGAATTGGACATTATTAGTATTATAAATGACAGTTACTTAGAAAATAAACAATTTCTTACAATACCCATTTTATTGTATTCAACTCGTTTCTATTTTAACACAAAACCCAATGCTGCATAAATTCGCGTCATTATTTGACATGTAATTTTTGCTCACGATATAATGCCACCGTGCCCACCGTGCATTTCTCACACCACCTCAATACGAAACAGCAGCGCGCAAGCAATAAAAAAATTCAAAAAAGTTTATGTAAACATTTTCAATTTTCGGTTGTTTTAGCTAAAATTTTATAATTTTGAGCTGCATTTTCGGATTCTTTGTGAAATTCTGCTACAAAGACTACTTTTCAGTTCTAAAATCATCCCCGTGGAACGGAACAGTAACCGTTTATACATTTCAAAAACCAATTACGGCTCGGCAAAGCAAAATTTCAAAATTCAAAGAATACTTAGTTATGATAAATTTGATTTCGAAAACCTAAGTGTTTTTGGTTTTTCGAAAATCGGTCTAGTTTTTGAATAATTGATCAAAAACGCGATTTTCGCATTCCGCTACATTTCACCTTAAGGTGAATCTTACCAAAAAATCGCACTTTGATGATACTTTTGGTAAATTTATGGCAACGACCGATGCATAACATATAAAAATATCAAACAAAACCAAATATTTTCAATTTAAGATGCAAAATGTTCGTATTATGTATTATCATTATTTTTTGTATTCTCAGGGATACCTCTTTAGAAGTGTCCAAACATATGCGGTAAATTTATGTGTATGAAACACAAATTAATGTAGTTAAAAGTCATAGAAATAACAATAAAACAATAACCATAAAAACAATAAAACAAAATTTCCTAGAATCTGCTCGGTTTGGCTATTTGGAATTGGGAGCTTAAAATTCAAAAGATTATCAGAAAACTACAAGGATCAGCCCCATGGGGTTGTTTGAGCCGTTGATGTGGAACAAGACAACCAAAATTTCTAATGATCTACAATCAAAAAGTTCAATTGCTTTTTTTTATGACCGACGAAATTACACCATTATCCCAAATATATGCAATTATATCTTTGTACATACTTGCGATTTCGATAAGTTTTTTATTTTTTTTATTTATTTACTTAGTCTTCGATAAGTTACATCGCACAGACACCTAATTACTAATTCTTAATCTATACATATTTTTGGACACATTGAAATCAAATTTGTCGTAAACCTCGTTAAAAAGACGACAACATACATGAAAAGGGTTGTTTTGTCCATATTGAGTGCGATGGATTGGCAGCCGTAGAAATTGCACACGTCGAGTTCGTCTTAATGGATCTTAGCAAAAAACGGCAATTTTCCTAAAAGCTCTGCGCAGTCAATGTTGTTAACTATTATATCGAATATCAGGAGTCGCTGCAAGACCTGTCTCCGGCTTTCCAGTGTTGGTAGATTGATGAGTCGACAGCGATCCTCGTAAGAGGGGAGATGAACGGGATCCGACCAAGGCAGCAGACGTAGTGCGTATCGTATGAAGCTCCTTTGCACGCTTTCAATTCTTCTGATATGGACACGATGGAACGGTGCCCATACCGGAACGGCGTATTCTAAAATACTGCGAACAACTGAACAGTACAAAGTTTTCAGGCAATAGATGTCTTCGAACGACTGTGTATTCCGACGGATGAAACCCAACATGGAAAAGGCCTTCGCGGTGATTAGTGCGACGTGTTCCGAGAAGCGTAGTTTGTTATCCAAATAGACTCCAAGATCCTTTATTATAGTGACTCGTTCAATACTTGTTGTGGAAATTTTATAGTCGAAAACAGTTGAAGTACGTAAACGAGAAAATGTGACAGCATTACATTTACGAATGTTGATCTCCATGCCATTGATATTACACCAATCGATAAGTGTTTCAATATCAGATTGCAGTGCGTAACAATGCAGTGTAGATATAATACTGCGAAAAATCTTCAAATCGTCCGCGTATAATAATTTTGGGGATTTTATCACCTTGCAGAGATCGTTGATAAATAGAACGAATATTAACGGACCAAGATGGCTTCCTTGTGGTACGCCCGAAGATATATCGAACGATGAGGATGTTATGTTTCCTATACGTACGAAAGCGCTGCGTCCAGTCAAGTATGTCCAAATCCACTGAGTGAGCCAATCTGGAAATCCGAGTTTTTTAAATTTTTCAACAGCAAGACGGTGAGGGACTTTGTCGAATGCTTTTGATAAGTCGACGTAAATGGCATCCACTTGCTGCCGTTTCTGCATTTTCTCGTTTAAACCGGAAACGTAGCACATCAAATTTGTTGTTGTAGAACGTTTTCTTACAAAACCGTGTTGTTCTTCGGCGATTATGTGATGAACAGAGTCATATATGGCATCATAAACCATGCTCTCAAGTATTTTCGGTAAACAGCTGAGGATTGAAATTGAGCGATAATTTTTCACATCGTGAACACTACCACTCTTGTGAATCGGAATTATTGCAGCAGTTTTCCATGCACTAGGAAATACGCAATCGGCGAAAGATCGGTTGAAGATTATGGATACTGGGAAGGCAAGAGAGGCTGCACAGTTTTTGATGAAAGAAGGAGGAAGTCCGTCCGGTCCAGCACCTTTCGAGGCATCAATCGTCAACAGCTTTCTAGTGACGTCTTGTAGACCAAAAACTAAGCGTGGTATGTCCAGGTTGTAATGGGCCAAACCACTCAAGTACGGTTCTGACAAAGGTGGTGAGTTGTTACTTAGCACACTTTGAAAGAAGGACGAGAATAGGTTAGCAGTGCCTAGTGATGTTTCAGCAGATTCACCATTGTAGCGTACGTTTATAGGTATACCGTTCGATTTTTTGCGGCTAGTGACGTAGTTCCAAAATAATGTTGGATTATCCTTCACATTGCTTTCGATTTGCTGTATGTAATTGCGAAAACAAGACACATGGAAAGAGTTATATTGACGTTCTATTTCACGTGACTCGGCTTTGTGCCGTGTGGATTTGGTTTTAAAATAACGGTGCTTCGCCTTCCGCAATCGGTTGCGCAAATGTTGAAGTTCAGAATTCCACCATGGTTGGTTGAATTTTTTCCGACGAAAACGTTGTTTAATTGGTACATTATTTCCAATGATATCGTACAATTTTGAATACAATAATGAAACGGCATCATCGATAGTATCACCTCGTATAATTTCAGCCCAATCAACTTCGGAGATCACTTCGTTCAGATTAGAATAGTCAGTTCTACTGAAATCATAAGTTGTTTCGTTTTGGTCTGAGACACGAGCATCTGCGAACTGTAGGTGAAGCAAAAATTGTTTATGGTGACGGTCGACTTTCATCAGTGGCATAGGTGGTTCAATTAAATCAATCAACTCAGGATCATTGGTGAACGCTAGATCTAATAATCGACCATTAGCGTTTATGAAATTGTTGATCTATCGCAGTTCACTGGATAACAACTTTTCAACTAATACAATTTCATGTTCCGATGAATCATTAACTGGCAACAGTGAATTAGTATCTTCTTCAAACTGCCAATCTAAGTGAGGCAAGTTGTAGTCACCCATAACAATAATAACATCATTTTCGGCTGCTTGTGTGAAGAGATCGTTAACACAAGAGGAGTGCGCTTGGTACGATGCAACGTCTGAGTTCGGTGGAAGATAGATTGTGCAGATGAAAAGAGAGAAAAATTTTAGTTTTATCTGAACGGTCGCTTGTTCTAGTTGCTAGCTGTTTTCTATTGTGACGGAGGAGCTATTCAGTTCTCTTTTTACACCGATTAACACTCTGCCACCTCGTTGAAATGAACTGGTATCGGAATTTCGATCACATCGATATAAACAGTAGTTTTTGGTGATTTCAGTGTTTGTGATATTTTCATGCAGCCATGTTTCCGTTAGTACTACGACGTCGTAATCGCACTCTGTAAGTGCTAAAAACAGATCGTTTGTTTTCGTGCGAAGACCTCTTACGTTCTGGTAGTAAAGTGTAAATGAGTATGGGGCAGAATCGGACGGTGCTTCATCAACGGACTCGATACTTCGGTCTCGAACGGGAATTGAACTGTGAATCCGGTTGGGGTTTGTTCGTAGCGGCGACCTATTGGTTGACTGCTGATTCACTCTGTGACGGTTGAAAGCGAAAAGAAGTGCGTGTCGTTGTTTTGCGATCAAAATCAAATTGTCGGAACGTGATTCCCTTTTGCCATGTCTCCGCTAACAATGCCGTATCTTACTGCAGACCGATTCCCACTTTAAACGAGACGAAAGTTAGCTCATTGAGACTTTTGCCTTTCGGAACTAACTTTGTTACGTTTATAGTATCGTCGATGTTAAGGTTATGCTTTACTAAGTCAGTTACCTGCTCAGTAGTGGCTTCGGGTGCAAAACCAGAAAGATACATCCAAAAATGTTCACTCTCAGACAGTTTTGCAGCAAGGGGGACTGTAACACCCGGTACCGTATCTTTTATACCGACAAATTCACGGTTCGAACTCGAACTACTTTCCTCAGCATCCAGCAGTCGCCGTTTTTTTCTAACAATTTGGCCAGTGGTGGTATCAAAAATCCGATGTGGTGTAGTGTTACTTACGGTCGTATGATTTTAGCGTTAAGTTTCTCTACCATTCTGCGATTTCGGTTGAAGCGATAAACTATTTCTCATTATAAATCGAGTTCATCTAATATAAATTAGAAATTAATCTTAAGCACTCAAAATTTATCCAGAGGTAGTTGTCAATTTCTCATGGGGAAACTCAGAACACCATATTCTCAATAACCTAGCCCCCAGCGACTACTTGTCCTACGAAGGCCCGGTGGGTGGTCCGCATGCTGGTCATCGACTGGAGCGGTCTTCCGTGGGCAGTGATGGTGATGTTGCGGAAGAGGAACGTACTCATTGAAGAGCAGAAATCTTATGAAAATCGAGGAAATCCTGATAAAATGTTTTGGGAAACAAGAAAAATTAGACATGGTTCGTTACATATTGAAGTTTGAATCACCAATTATTGAAAATATACAGATTC
The DNA here is from genome assembly GCF_030247185.1 of Malaya genurostris. Lineage (NCBI taxonomy): Eukaryota > Metazoa > Arthropoda > Insecta > Diptera > Culicidae > Malaya > Malaya genurostris. Next base: position 163,971,088 of record NC_080571.1, on the reverse strand, counting down.
ATCTACACGAATCGTTGCGTAAGAATATATCCAAGCAGTATGTGTAATGATATAGAAAATCTGTTGAGAAATAGTTGAGATGTAAATGTTCAAACCACTGTTTATACAGTTTTATTTCCTGTATTTTAAACTTGCACCTCGGTATAGCAAAAGATTTGGAGTAATTTTATTTTTTATCGGTACTTTCCAATACACGAGTGATTCATTGATCAGATGCTTAAGCTCGTCTCCTCTGGTTGGAAAAAAAGTAAAAGATAAGTTACTGAAACATTTCTGCTTACTCAAATGATCCTTGTCACATCATAACTTTCTGCTGTATATCTTCACACCATTACTCTCGTTTTGGTCTGAGACACGAGCATCTGCGAACTGTAGGTGAAGCAAAAATTGTTTATGGTGACGGTCGACTTTCATCAGTGGCATAGGTGGTTCAATTAAATCAATCAACTCAGGATCATTAGTGAACGCTAGATCTAATAATCGACCATTAGCGTTTATGAAATTGTTGATCTATCGCAGTCCACTGGATAACAACTTTTCAACTAATACAATTTCATGTTCCGATGAATCATTAACTGGCAACAGTGAATTAGTATCTTCTTCAAACTGCCAATCTAAGTGAGGCAAGTTGTAGTCACCCATAACAATAATAACATCATTTTCGGCTGCTTGTGTGAAGAGATCGTTAACACAAGAGGAGTGCGCTTGGTACGATGCAACGTCTGAGTTCGGTGGAAGATAGATTGTGCAGATGAAAAGAGAGAAAAATTTTAGTTTTATCTGAACGGTCGCTTGTCCTAGTTGCTAGCTGTTTTCTATTGTGACGGAGGAGCTATTCAGTTCTCTTTTTACACCGATTAACACTCTGCCACCTCGTTGAAATGAACTGGTATCGGAATTTCGATCACATCGATATAAACAGTAGTTTTTGGTGATTTCAGTGTTTGTGATATTTTCATGCAGCCATGTTTCCGTTAGTACTACGACGTCGTAATCGCACTCTGTAAGTGCTAAAAACAGATCGTTTGTTTTCGTTCGAAGACCTCTTACGTTCTGGTAGTAAAGTGTAAATGAGTATGGGGCAGAATCGGACGGTGCTTCATCAACGGACTCGATACTTCGGTCTCGAACGGGAATTGAACTGTGAATCCGGTTGGGGTTTGTTCGTAGCGGCGACCTATTGGTTGACTGCTGATTCACTCTGTGACGGTTGAAAGCGAAAAGAAGTGCGTGTCGTTGTTTTGCGATCAAAATCAAATTGTCGGAACGTGATTCCCTTTTGCCATGTCTCCGCTAACAATGCCGTATCTTACTGCAGACCGATTCCCACTTTAAACGAGACGAAAGTTAGCTCATTGAGACTTTTGCCTTTCGGAACTAACTTTGTTACGTTTATAGTATCGTCGATGTTAAGGTTATGCTTTACTAAGTCAGTTACCTGCTCAGTAGTGGCTTCGGGTGCAAAACCAGAAAGATACATCCAAAAATGTTCACTCTCAGACAGTTTTGCAGCAAGGGGGACTGTAACACCCGGTACCGTATCTTTTATACCGACAAATTCACGGTTCGAACTCGAACTACTTTCCTCAGCATCCAGCAGTCGCCGTTTTTTTCTAACAATTTGGCCAGTGGTGGTATCAAAAATCCGATGTGGTGTAGTGTTACTTACGGTCGTATGATTTTAGCGTTAAGTTTCTCTACCATTCTGCGATTTCGGTTGAAGCGATAAACTATTTCTCATTATAAATCGAGTTCATCTAATATAAATTAGAAATTAATCTTAAGCACTCAAAATTTATCCAGAGGTAGTTGTCAATTTCTCATGGGGAAACGACATAACATGGAATTCCGAGCTTGCATGACACAAGATCAGAGTATACCAATTAAGGGCTGAGGCCAGTGTGTTTTAGGGCGTTTTAAAGTACTATTTTCACGCTTCAAATCTGATTTTCTCAGAAACAGTGACGAATTTAAAAAAACGCAACAGACAATCTCTTAGAAATTTAGTTTAGATTATTCTGGGAAAATTTCAGAATGATTTTTTGACTTTAGCGGTCGGGAAAGTCTGTTTTCTAAAGGAAGAGTTGCATAACTGAAAACGGCAACTTTCAACTTGTTCATTGAATATCTCGCCTTCAAAAGCATGGATCAAAAATCTATCCTGACAATGTCTAGATAATTTAGTTTAGATGCGATTAGTGCATAAAAACATATATGTTGTCGCATTAAAAATTAAGTGAATGTTATTTTTGTAATGGTAAGTACGTTTCTATGGCGGCGCCATTTCTGCCTGGTAACGTAACGAAACATGAGAGAGAAATAAAATCGGCTCATCAAGACTGCCAAACAAGCGGTAGCTCTATTGGATTTTATGTTATGTAGTCAAACTTGTAACCGAAAATATCAAAACTTTCTTGGGCACCCGGCCACATCGAGAGTCATTTTACACATTTACGAAAGAGCATGAAGAGAAATGTAATACGCACAGCGAGCGACACGGTTTTACGCTACCAACTGGCATCAGCCCTTAAGGTGAAATGTAGCGTCATAAAATGCGCGCAAAATTTTATCTGCTTCAGTTGTACGAACCGTCGCACAAAGCATACCAAGAAAAACGGACACATAGAAACAAGAACTTTTTTCAATGATTGAGCGCAGTGGGTTTACCTCTCGTTATATTGGCTTGTAAAAAAGACTGGACGTAATGGATTTTTGAATCCTTCACACTTTGAATATATGCTAATTCAATCGTTATTGTTAGTGATTACTCTTACACTAGAGCTATAAATCATGAGTAATTATGAATGACTAACATGAGGCTATATGTATATGTATTGATCAATTTGCTAATCATGTATATGCCTGAGTTTAGTAGCAAGCATGGATTCTCCTTCAAAAGAACGATTGAATACGAGATAACATTCAAGTATTTTCGATACCTTTGCCAGTCGTTCACCAGGCCTTCCCGCCGATGAGATAGAATTTACGTAAAAGTATTTACTTGACTCGCACGATAGAGCGTTGTCCAATTTACTTATCGAATACATTCAATGCAAATATATTCCATTCTAATTGACTTTCATTATCATCTTCGAATAAGTAGAAAGTATTATTTCTGTTGTGTCAATCGGAGCGTAGCACTAGCCATGTAATCGAAGCTATGCTATGAGTCGGCTGCGAAGTCTGTTAAAACAGAAAGGCCAAATTTCTCAAAAGGAATGTAGTTCCAAGACTTCCACACTTAGACATTTTCCTGGTGTGGATTCAGTATTCTCCCAATACGGTACAATCTAAAATAATACCTGTTATACGATATTACACAGCCAAGGTTTATTGCTTCAGCAACATCAATGCATTGAACTCAACAGAATTGGACATTATTAGCGATATAAATGACAGTTACTTAGAAAATAAACGATTTCTTACAATACCCATTTTATTGTATTCAACTCGTTTTTATTTCAACACAAAACCCATTATTGCATAGTTGCGTCATTATTCGATATGTAATTTTTGCTCACGATATAATGCCACCGTGCATTTCTCACACCACCTCAATATGAAACAGCAGCGCGCGAGCAATAAAAAAAATGCGGAAAAGTTCATGTAAACTTATTCAAATTTCGGTTGTTTTAGCTAATATTTTATAATTTTGAGTTGCATTTTCAGATTCTTAGTGAAATTCTGCTACAAACACTACTTTTCAGTTCTAAAATCATCCCCGTGGAACGGAACAGTAACCGTTTATACATTTCAAAAACCAATTACGGCTCGGCAAAGCAAAATTTCAAAATTCTAGGAATACTTAGTTATGATAAATTTGATTTCGAAAACTTAAGTGTTTTTGGTTTTTCGAAAATCGGTCTAGTTTTTGAATAAATGGTCAAAAACGCGATTTTCGCATTCCGCTACATTTCACCTTAAAGCTTCAAATCGTTAGTACGTTTTTGTCTTGCTGTCTAGCAACAACCTACCTCTAGCATGCTAGGAATAGGACTGAAACGTTAGCTTTAATTTCGCTTCTATTTATAGATTCGCGTGCTTCCAACAGCTTCGCTTTTGCATCGATTGACCAATCAGAGCGATGCTCTCTCTTTGATACATCGCTTACTCCTTCAAAACCGTTGATTATGGCAGGGAAATCCGGTATGCTGGCAGGGCCGGTAAAACATGTTAAGCCCAGGTGGGTAGTTTTTTGATTTTTAATAATATTTTGTTTCATTATTAATTTGCATGAAACGTGTAAATTCAAAGTTTGAAGCGTTTTCGGTATTTTGTGTTAAAACGAAATTTCACATTTAAGTATTAAATACGCCATGAAACTACTGTGGTGTTATTCAAACTGTTGACATAGGACTCCCCAACTAGATTAAAAATCACTGCCAATTCTGTTCTGAGTATTAGGGCAGTGGCCTTGTCTTGTTCCGTATAAACTTATTTGTGTGTGCGAATTTTCGAAATTAATTCTTTGAGAAATTTAGTTACTCTGACCGTTAAGTTCGTTGGGGCTGATGGTGGAAAATGCTGAATTCGCGCATGTCATCCTGCCGATTTTCGATCAAAATATGTCTCGTGCGAAGCGAACGGCGCATAAAACAAATCCATAAACAGTCCAGTCGCTGATGTGCATAACACATTGCTCAAAAAGTCACCAGACTGACCCAAATGTCAAACTTACCTCATTTTTCAAAAGAATCAAATGGAAAAAATGGAAATAACGAGTTCTGTATGCTGATAAAGCAACGGTTTAAGAGGTGTTACTCGCACTCGGACCCATTGAAAATAAAGATTTGTGTGATACGGGACCAAATGATGCAATCATCAGTAAAAGTCAAGCAAGTTTTGATAATCGCGATAAATGAACGCAAAATTGAAGTTCGTAAAATTAAATATGCTGAAATGGTTAGGACATTAACTGGAAGCGCTTTTATGGTCTTACGCGAAAATCTGATCATATAAAAGGTTCTTTTCCAATCGAACAAAAGCAACAACGCATTAACGATCCAGAGAGCTGTTTGGCACTATTAAATCGCAATAAGAAGGATTTCTTTCGTTTGTATGAAACAGTGAACGAAACTTGGATCCACCATTTTTCTCCGGAGTCTTATTAGCATTCATACGGAGAAAGTCGTCCGAAAATGTAACAGTTAGCTGGAATAATCATCGCGTCAGTTTTCAGATACTCGAGGTAAAATAAACATTGACTATATTGAAAAAAAGCACAATCTAAAGTGATTATTACATTGAATTATTGATGCGCTTGTCATGCGACATCGAAAAAACCATTTTTAACCAAGACAATGCTCCGTGCCACAAGTCAATGAAAATAATGGCCAAATTGAACGGATTGGTCTTCGTTCTGTTTCCTCACCCACCATATTCTCAATAACCTAGCCCCCAGCGACTACTTGTCCTACGAAGGCCCGGTGGGTGGTCCGCATGCTGGTCATCGACTGGAGCGGTCTTCCGTGGGCAGTGATGGTGATGTTGCGGAAGAGGAACGTACTCATTGAAGAGCAGAAATCTTATGAAAATCGAGGAAATCCTGATAAAATGTTTTGGGAAACAAGAAAAATTAGACATGGTTCGTTACATATTGAAGTTTGAATCACCAATTATTGAAAATATACAGATTCATCTACACGAATCGTTGCGTAAGAATATATCCAAGCAGTATGTGTAATGATATAGAAAATCTGTTGAAAAATAGTTGAGATGTAAATGTTCAAACCACTGTTTATACAGTTTTATTTCCTGTATTTTAAACTTGCACCTCGGTATAGCAAAAGATTTGGAGTAATTTTATTTTTTATCGGTACTTTCCAATACACGAGTGATTCATTGATCAGATGCTTAAGCTCGTCTCCTCTGGTTGGAAAAAAAGTAAAAGATAAGTTACTGAAACATTTCTGCTTACTCAAATGATCCTTGTCACATCATAACTTTCTGCTGTATATCTTCACACCATTACTCTACTAGCTGAGTAATAGGGTTCTATAATTTTGATTTTATTTATTATTCCGAGTTATATTAAAAATTCTTATTGTTATAAACAATACTTATTCTTAAACCTTCGATATTCATGAATAATACTTATATTAACATTGTTTTTCGTTAGAAATTTCAGGTGGTTAATTACCTACCTTTGGAATTTTCAGGTGAGTAGTACTACCCACCATACCCACCTCTTTCACCGGCCCTGTATGCTGGAGATTTTTTGCAGACAAAATAGGACACTGCTAGCTATTAATCAACATTTCAATGATATACAATTAAAAATACATGGATATGAACATTCAAATCGATACGTAGAAATATTTCCTATCAAATGATGAAATAATATTAATAATTGATACAAATCAGACTGAGCTGTAAGTGTTTAAAACCTGACCACATTTCTACGTGTAGTTTTTCTTGAGTTTCTGATTTGCACCCCAAATAAAGATGTGTTCCATATAAAAAACCTATTTTAATCTGTCTAGTCGTGTAATGATGCCTCTCTCATATTACTCATAACATCATAAATATTACTGTGGAATTCACAAAAACAACTGTTCAAGGAATAGGAATAGAAACGTTTGTTTGGAGTTAGTCTAACAAAATATTTAAATCCTGCTTACCTTGTATTTTCGAAACCGGAAGTAGCATCCACAACAAATTGAGGAGTTCCGTACTTTTCCTTTGAATCTATTTGGTTGTGAAAATCGGTTTGGGTATCTTGAAGAAAAGTGAGTGAGGTTCTTTGTGTAGTTTTTGATCACTATTTCGAAAACTTCCACGGTATTAGTGTACTACCGGCTGTGAAAACTGCATTTACATAACATTGCTTGAAATTCCGATGTATGTTTTTTTATCAGTAAATTTCAATTCATTCACATTCTTTTATTCTTTCGGCTAAAATTTGCATCAACCGCAACACCATCTTTTACTAATATCACACAACCGTAGCAGACATCCGTAACCGTTTAGTTTTTTTCATAGCGTGTACGAAATAAAACAAAGCACACATCGTTTGTGTTGTGTTTTTCTTCCACGTTGATCCGATCGGTGTTGTACATATTGTCATTCTATATGCCAATTTTAAAACATAGAAACTCATCGCACTGTAGATGCCGGTTCGCTACCACGTCTCATCCAAGTCAGTCGATAAATCAAAACCGCTTACGTCCGGGACGAAAGAAACCAAGTAGAGTATTGTGTGGTGAACAATAGAACGACCTCGAAATGAGAGAATCAAACGATCAAAAGCTACCGTCGCTACGAAAGAATGAAATTATTTTTGACTTGCAAAATTCGACCTTCGATACGAAAACTTGAAGGTTTGCTTAAGGAGCAAATGCATATTGATATTAAACGTGTGCATTTACTTCAATGCAATAAGACAAATAATGTTGTTTATATCCAGTTCTATAAAGAGTTGGATGCAATTCAATTCTCTGAAGACAATAACAATGTGCACTATGTGGAGCATGAAAATATCAAGTACAACATACCAGTATATATGGAAGATAGTACTATAGAAGTGCATGTGCATAATATCCCCTCAAGCGTAATCGATAATTATATTCGCAGAACTATGTCCCAGTACGGAGAGATTCTCTCCATCGAAAAAGAAAAATGGAAGAACTGTTTCCTTAAATGGCGTACGTTTGTTACGCATGCGCTTGAAGATGGCTATACCTCCTTATGTGATTTTCGGTTAGGATACAAGAATCCCATGCAAATCACTTGTTACCTATGACAATCAGATGGCCACATGTCAATATTGCCAAAAAGCTATTCACTATGGTAAGCCATGCGAAAAACTGGGAAAGAAGACGTCTGCACCAAAGGACAACAGCGCTGCCTCCACACCAAACCCAAAAAACCCCAATACATCGGAGACAGCCATCAACAGCTATGAAGCTTGCTCTTCAACGAAACCAGTTGTTCCATATGCATAACTAGATACGCCATCTACAGCTAACAACACGCCCAACCTCCAGACACATATAAGCAATAACGATCGTTCCGTCAACAACAGTGACACCGAACCAATGGACGGGAGCGTGAATAGCGAACAACTGCTTTATTCTCATTCATTAGATAGCAATGAAAACACCTCTCCGCCAAGAAAAACGATGACAACGAGATCCAGCAATAAAAAAAATAACTTCCTTTTTGCCTTTTTCTACAGTAAGGTATTAGAATTGCTGGAAAAAACGACTTTCGAACGGAGACCCATAGTGTTATATACCATTCGACTCTGTTCGACGAGATCGGAAAATGTCGGTGTGTGTATGTATGTGTGTGTGCACTTTTCGAAACTACTCAATTTTCTCAGAGATGGATGAACCGATTTTAACAAACTTATGCTCGTTTGAAAGCTACCGATGAAGTTCAAAGATTAAATGGCTATGACTTTTTTTACGCAAATATGATTGTATAAGTGACGTAACCGACAAAACGCGTTGTATTTTTACGCACTCAATTTTCTCAAAGATGGTTATACCGATTTTAACAAACTTAGGCTCGTTTGATAGCTACTATTGAGCATTTGATCAAGTTTGAAGATCAAATGACTGCGACTTCTGATTCCGGAGATATGATGGTATAAGTGACGTAACCGACAAAAAACGTTGTTTTTTACCGCTCTAATATATATAAGGGTGCGAATATTGTGGGATCCCCCTTAACTTCGTAAGGCGGTAAAACTTGAGATGAATTTCGTAAGGCGGTAAAACTTGAGATGAATCACATATGGGTAAGAGGTGCTGCCCGACGGTTAAGGTTTGAAAATTTTCGATCTTGAAAAATCTTCATAGGGGAGAGTACATGAAATTTCCGAAATCTAAATATTCTTTTTGATTAAAATCGGCTTAGAATTGCATAAACCGTCGAGATTTAGCGTCATTAAAAAATTTTTTTTTGTTTTTGCCTTTCTCATATAGAAAGGTTATGCAATCACTGTGAAAACCGACTTTTGAACCGAGGCCCGGAGGGCCGAGTGTCATATACCATTCGACTCAGTTCGTCGAGTACGCAAAATGTCTGTGTGTGTGTATGTGTGTGTGTGTGTGTGTGTGTGTGTGTGTGTGTGTGTGTGTGTGTGTGTGTGTGTGTATGTGCGTATGTGTGTATGTAACGTTTTTTTGCACTAACTTTTCTCGGAGATGGCTGAACCGATTTTCACAAACTTAGATTCAAATGAAAGGTCTTGTGGTCCCATACAAAATTCCTGAATATTATTTGAATCCGACTTCCGGTTCCGGAATTATGGGGTAAAATGTGCAAAAAATTGTGAAAATAAGTGCACTAACTTTTCTCAGAGATGGCTGAATCGATTTTCACAAACTTATATTCAAATGAAAGGTCTTAAGGTCCCATACAAAATTCCTGAATATTATTCGGATCCAACTTCCGGTTCGGGAGTTATGGGGTAAAATGTGCAAAAAAAAAGAAAATATGTGTTTTAACTTTTCTCATAGATGGCGCGACCGATTTTCACAAACTTAGATTCAAATGAAAGGTCCTGTGGTCCCATGCGTTATTCCTGAATTTCATGCGGATCTGACTTCCGGATCCGGAAATATAGGGTAAAGTGTGTTAAAAATTGTACACCATCACTGAAAATGGGGAAAAACCTTAAAAAGTTTTCTAAATCGACCTCAAATCTTTTCCAATTTGATGGTTTTTATCAGTAGACGGTCAAACAAACCGATTTCGGTTATTCTTTTAAGAATCGAAGAAAAAATTTTTTTTTGCCTTTCTCATACAGAAAGGTTATGCAATCACTGTAAAAACCGACGTTTGAACCGAGGCCCGGAGGGCCGAGTGTCATCTACCATTCGACTCAGTTCGTCGAGTACGCAAAATCAAATCAAATGTGTGTATGTGCGTATTTGTGTATGTAACGTTTTTTGCACTAACTTTATGGGGTAAAATGTGCAAAAAAAATGAAGATATGTGTTCTAACTTTTCTCATAGATGGCGCGACCGATTTTCACAAACTTGGTGAAAGGTCCTGTGGTCCCATACGTAATTCCTAAATTTCATCCGGATCCGACTTCCGGATCCGTAAATATAGGGTAAAGTGTGTTAAAAATTTTATACCATCACTGAAAAGAGCGAAAACTCGTAAAAAGTTTTCTAAATCGACCTCAAATCTTTTCCAATTGATAGTTTTTATCAGTAGACGGTCAAACAAATCTATTTCGATTATTCTTTTAAGAATCGAAGAAAAATAATTTTGAAGAATACCACAGTATTATATATGATAGTTTGATTGATATGAGAAAGGCATCATTACACCACTAGGTGGATTAAAACAGGTTTTCGTTTTGAAAAAGTCGTTTTTCCGAGACTTGATTTTGATATTTTTCCAAGTTCCAGAAAGTCGAAAGTTTCAAAAAATTTTTTTTCGAGATGACACTAAATCTCGATGTTTCATTCAATTCTAAGACTTTTTGCATCGAAAATTTTGTTCAGTGTCTGTCACAATTGACCTTGAAAACAGAATATCTTTTCAGACTTAGATTCCGCACAGTAATACCTATCCAACAAGAGAGATATCGACATTTTTGTGTAAGTGACTTTTTCCCCTATTCCAGCAGTAGAAGTTTTGAGCGCTGTCTGGCATAGAAATACTTGGGAGCAACATAGAAAACGATTTTTTATACTGTTACATACATTTGTTTCTAAGTACTCAAAAGACCGTGTACAGAATGATATTTTTCCTTGGACCGATTTTAGCACGGTTCGTTTTTGGCAACATAATCGTTCGAATATGCCATATGTAAACCAGATGATGGCAGAATTTTGGAGTTGAAAGCAATTCCATAATTATATTGATATAGAAATAAATGCTGGAAGAACATAACAGCCTTATACCATTCGACTCAGTTCGACGAGATCGGAAAATGTATGTGTGTGTGCACTTTTCGAAGCTATTCTAACGCACTCAATTTTCACAGAGATGGCTGAACCGATTTTAACGAACTTATGCTCATTTGAAAGCTACTGTCGTGCCATTGATCAAGTTCAAAGATCAAATGGCAGTTCAATTTGAACTGCTCTGCACTGATGAGTCAAAGACGAAACGTAAAAATAATAAAACTGGTTATGTGCCCTAGCACAAAATTTGGCTAACCCCTAAATGACCCAACCTGCATCGGCCAGAATTAGTCGAAAACACGTTTTCGTTCGGCATGTCAGAAAAGACATTGCACTCCGTTGCAAAACAAAAAGTGTTCTGTGAATAGCAGAAACTTTACGTCTGCTTAGCGGTTCAAATTGAACTGTCGAGTTTAGCACTAAGCAGATCAATTTGAACTGCTCTGCACTGATGAGTCAAAGACGAAACGAAATAATAATAATAAAAATGTGACTTTTGGTTCCGGAGATATGATTGTATAAGTGACGTAACCGACAAAACGCGTTGTATTTCTACGCACTCAATTTTCTCAGAGATGTCTAAACCGATTTTAACAAACTTATGCGCATTTAAAAGCTGCTGTCGGACCATTAATCAAGTTCAAAGATCAAATGGCTGTGACTTTCGTTTCCGTAGATATGATTGTATAAGTGACGTAACCGAAAAAAAACGCGTTGTATTTTCACGCGCTCAATTTTCTCAGAGATGTCAAAACCGATTTTGATAAACTTAGGCTCGTTTGAGAGCTACTATTGAGCATTTAATCAAGTTCAAATATCAAATATCATGAAATATCAAATGACCGGAGAAATGATGGTATAAGTGACGTATAATATATATATATATATATATATATATATATATATATATATATATATATATATATATATATATATATATATATATATATATATATATATATATATATATATATATATATATATATATATATATATATATATATATATATATATATATATATATATATATATATATATATATATATATATATATATATATTCACCCTTAACGGACTCTTCAGTAACAGGTAAGAAAGAGGAATTTTTTACAGCAACTTTTATTTTTCAGCGATGTGCTTTATTCGACGGTCAAACTATAATAAGTTTACTCTATTAATTTTCTGCTTCACCCCAGCAGTAAATCACGGTAGTAGTAGTGCGCAACGAACGTGTGAGAAGGAATGTCAATCATGTACGATCAACAAATTAAGCTGGGGTTACAAGGTATACTCTACACTCTAATTTTCTTTAGCGGGTAATTCGGTGGGTAAGTATGGTAATTCTAAACATCGCCACCGCCTTGGAATATCATTTCAATCAAAATCAAAACAAAACAAAAATCGAACTTAGGAACTAGGTGAGTATACAAAAATCAATGAAAAATTTTAGTTTTCTTTTGCAGGAACTACGAATTGTTGAGCTGATTGTGGTCGTTGTGCTGGAAAATCGTTTTCTTCATCATTTGCGGCAACAGTGGAATCCGGTAGCAAACAAATTTTGGAGATAGGCCGGGTAATGATTCCTCGAGCAGTGCGCAAAGTCACAACACGCGTCATTCCATCTGGGCCAGGTATGGTAGTTAAAATCCGAGCAAGTGGCCAGCGTAACGGCTGCTGCAAATCGTCGACAATAATAACCATCCGTCCGGGTAGTATATTGTTGTTTCTTTGATGCATTACAGTGTCAGCCTGCAGCTCTTGGAGGTATTCAGTGCGCCAGGTGCACCAAAATTTTTGCACGTGGAGTTGCATCTTTTGATAATGATCAAGCCGATTGACTGGAATGTTTTGATGGTCTGGGTCGGGCAAGGCGAGCATACTGGTTCCAATAAGGAAGTGAGCTGGTGTGAGCGCTGCTAAATCATCCGGATCGTCCGACATGGGAAGTAGAGGTCGGGAATTCATCAGTGCTTCGATCTGAGTGAGCACCGTGTTGATATCCTCGAATGATAGGCGAGATGGGCCTAGTTGACGGTAGAGCTGTTTTTTAGCAACTTTGACAGCAGCCTCCCATAATCCCCCGAAATGAGGCGCTTTTGGTGGTACAAGGTGCCACGTTATTCCTTCGTCAGCACAGGTAGATGCAATTTTCTCATTTTCTTCCGAGTTTTGAAGATTAGTGAATAGTTCTACTAAATCGTTTTTAGCACCTTCGAAATTTTTGCCGTTGTCGGAGTGGATGTGTGCTGGGCGACCACGTCTGGAAATAAACCGGCGAAGTGCAGCTAAGAATGCCTGTGTGGATAAATCGCTGGCGAGTTCGATGTGCACAGCTTTGGTGGCAAAACATACGAATATGCAGATGTATGCCTTGGCTGGTGCTGCGCGCTTGTGGATTGGCTTGAGGTATAATGGACCAGCGTAGTCTACTCCGACGATGCTAAACGGGCGGCTGGGAACAATTCGATGGATGGGCAATTGACCAATATGCTGACGAGCAGGTACCGGACTGATACGAGTGCAGCGGAAACATTTGCGTACAGTGCTGCGGATTAACCTTCGACCATGCAGAGGCCAGAATTCTCCACGAATAGCTGACAGCAATAAGCGACCTCCGGCATGAAGCATTTTTAAGTGATAAAATTCGGCAATTAAACGTGATAGGGGGTGAAAGCTGGGGAGTAGGGCAGGATGTTTCATTTGGTAGGGTAATGGTGCTAATTTTAGGCGACCTCCGACTCTGAGTATTTTTTTCTCGTCGAGAAAGGGACTCATTTGGCGTACACTTGAGTGTTTTTGTATTGGTTCCCCCTTTTCCAACTCTCTTATTTCAGAACGGAAGGCATCTTGTTGAGCAAGGCGTACTAGGATAAGTTTGGCTCGGGTAAGTAGTTCCACTGATAACGATTTTGTAACAGGTATAGTCATATGAGCGGGCTGTGTTCTGGTCTTGGCTCGTACGTTCATTATAAAACGGTGACAATAGCCCACGACATGTAAAAGTCGGCTATACGACGACCATCGAAGGAACAGTGGGTTGATCGATTGTGTTGTTTGAACGGTTGCTACGACATGTCGAACTTCTAGCATATTTTCATGTACAGTTGGCGGAATCGAAACATGCCAGTTAGATGTGGGTTGAGAAAGCCAGGGGGGCCCTTGTTTCCATAATTTGCTGCTCAGGAATTCATCGATCGATATTCCACGGGACACCAGATCGGCTGGGTTTTCGCTACCTGGGACATGTTTCCAACAGCAACCGTGGGTAAATTGTTGAATTTCCGAAACTCTGTTTCCGACGAATGTTTGCCATGTGTTTGGCGGTGATTGTAACCATTGGAGAACGATGGATGAATCTGACCAGAAGAATGAGGCGGATACGTTTGTGTCGATGGCTTGTTTCACCTTTGCGTGGAGATATGCAGCAAGGACAGCAGCGCACAGTTCTAGGCGAGCGATGGTCAGTCGTTTTAAAGGAGCAACTCGAGATTTAGCAGCAAGAAGCTGAATTCCAATGTTTCGGTGTTCATCTTCACAACGAGCGTAAATGCACGCGCCATAAGCCAATTCTGACGCGTCGGCGAATGTGTGCAACTGTATAATAGAGCGTGGGAGAAATGCGTAACGGTTTATTCGATAAGCGGAGATTTTTGGTAAGTCGCGTTTGAAATTATCCCAGTTGAGGCGTACATTTTCAGGAACAGGATCGTCCCACCCTATCGATAGAAGCCACAGTTGCTGCATGAGAATTTTCGCTCGAATTACTACAGGCGCAATCAGTCCAACAGGGTCAAATAACTTGGCTATGGATGATAATATCAATCGTTTGGTAAGCGTTTTGGCATCGTTTTGTACTTGCGAATCGAATCGTAGAAAATCCCCTTCAGGTTCCCATATAATCCCCAGTGCTTTTACTGTCTCACGTGGGCTGAACTCCAGAGTAGACTGCGTACCAATTTGATCGGTTTCTAGGCCTTTAAGTACTTCAAGTCGGTTTGAGGTCCATTTTCGTAGAATAAATCCACCTTTTTCTAGCAGCTTGCTTAGTTCTGTGCGTAGCCGGATTGCGCCATCAACGGATTGTTCTCCCCCAATAAAGTCGTCAACGTAGAAGTTTTTACGTAGGGCCTTGCTGCCGAGTGGATATGAACTGCCTTCGTCTTCAGCCAGCTGCTGTAGCGTGCGAGTTGCTAAAAACGATGACGGAGCTAAACCGTAAGTGACGGTAAGTAGATCGAATGATTGTACGGGAGTATCCGAAGAAAAACGCCAAAAGATTCGCTGTAACGGAATGTCGTCCGGATGTACAAGAACTTGACGGTACATTTTCGCTATGTCACCAACTAAAGCGATCGGATAGGTACGGAATCGTAGGATAATGGTAAGTAGCTCATCCTGGATGACAGGACCAACACATAGGGCGTCGTTTAAAGAGAAACCGGTAGAACTCTTCGCCGAACCGTCGAACACGACACGTACCTTTGTCGTAGTACTCGATTCTTTAGTAACAGGGTGGTGTGGTAAGTAAAACGTTTTAGTTCCCGTGTCGTTGCATGGTTTTGTTAGTTTCATATGACCAAGATCGATGTATTCTTGCATAAACTTGTGGTATTCTAGCTTCAATTCAAGATTTCGTTCTAAACGTCGCTCTAAATATTCGAAACGTCGTAGTGCGGTAGCTTTTGATTCCCCTAGTAAAATGTCAAAATCAGGTTTACGAGGGAGGCGGACAATATACCGGCCATCATGCGTCCTATCGGTCGTCGATTGGTAAAGCGTTTCACAGCTTCTCTCTTCGACCGAATAATTATCCTTGGTGGTAATCTCTTCCATTTTCCAAAATCGTTCCAGACTTTCTTGCAAGGAGACCATCGATACGGCAACGAAACTGACATGATTTGTCGACGTTTCTTGGGTAGGGTTCGCAGAACCTGCAACGATCCATCCGAAAACGCTATCAACCAGTAATGGAAGATTGCCATGTAGTTGTATGCGTGATGCATTTGGAAAAAATGAATGGAAGTGTTTTGCTCCAAGGACTACATCGATTGGTTGACTTTTATTGAACGTGGGATCCGCGAGAAATAGATCCTTCGGTATTCTCCAATTAGCTGTGGATACATTATGTGAGGGAAGATTGGCGGTCAGCTTATCCATTACTAGGAAATCGACTCCGCACGAGAACTGCTCTTTTCTTGAAGCGACTTGCGCGTAAACGGACTCGCGTATGACCTTCGACATCTGTCCAGCTCCTTGAACGGTAACGTTGACAGGATGTTTCTTCAAACGTAGAATACGAGCCAAGCGATCGGTGATTAGATTTGGTTGCGATGCGCTGTCAAGTAAAGCTCGTGCAGGGTGATGCTGCCCAAAGGAATCGACGACGTTGATGATGGCGGTTAACAGAAATACGTTTTCACGAGGATGCTGAACAGGAACACTCGCTTCAACGGTCGAAGTATTTTCAGTGGCGGCCACCATGGATTGTTCAGATATAACGTTCGAAGGCGATGCGTTACCCTTGCCTGTAGACTCGACAGTATCGTTGCTGTTCTTGGAGCCGATGAATTGACCAGTGTGTAGAAGAGTGTGATGGCGATGATTACACTTTTTACAGTTGAGTTCGCATGGACATTGGCGAACGAGATGATTCCCTCTAAGACAATTGCGACATAATCGTTTTGAATTTACAAACTGCTGGCGGTCGCTTATAGACATGCTATTGAATTTACTGCATCTTGCCAATGAATGTGTCTGGTTGCACGTTGAACACTTGAAAGAAGTGCTAGTTGTAGAAGCGCAAGATGACAAACGAAATTGTGTCTGCCTTCGAAAATTATTAGTAGACGCTGCGTCGCTGTTGGACGTTGTACTGGTAGATTGATGGTGATTGACCGAAATCGATTCCAGAACTCGAGTTCTCCGTTGAAGAAAGTCAATCAAACAAGTAAAATTGGGATTCTCGACAGTCGAAGCGTAGTCCTCCCAAGCCTTCAAAGAATCGTCATGCAAACGCGTGCATAACAAGTGTTCGAGAATGGTACTCCAGGTGTCCGTTGGTTCTCCCAGCTGCTGAAGAATCTTGGTGTGCCGCTCAAAATCGTCCACTAACCCATGAAGTGTTGCTGCAGTCTCTTTCTTCATACGTGGGATGTCAAAAAGTGCCTACAGGTGTCGCTTCTTGAGTAAATATTCATTAGAATACCGCCCTTCGAGAGTTTGCCAAGCCATAAAATAGTTAGCGGAACAAATTGCTATAGACTCAATCAACTGAGCAGCTTCCCCTTTAACAGCTGCTCTTAAGTAATGGAATTTCTGAACGGGTGGAACATCCGCATTGTTGTGTATCAAAGCCAAAAACGTATCATGAAATGTTAGCCATTGCTTATAGTCCCCGTCGAACTCAGGAAGCGAAATTGTTGGTAATTTGATGCCAGAGAGAGTGGAGGTAACATGCGGGGGTTGAGGGATATTAGCATTTGTAGGAAGAGGAGGCATTTTAGAAATTAAACCAGCTTTTATTATAAACAAGCGCGGCTCAAACTCCGCCCGAACTGTAGCATGCTCTGCCCTACCTTCTGCCGTCGTAGCTCCATCTTCTAACTCCGCCTGTACTTCTTCAAGCGACGTCCACATATTGTTGAAATACTCCAACCTCAGCGGTACTTGTTCTCCATCTCGTCGAGCATCGAAATTTTGCAGAAAAACCTCCGCCCGACCCAGAGATTCCAACATTGTCGTTCTCCGTGACGTAAGCAACTGGACACGTTGTTCTTCGGCCATCGTGGATTACGTAGAACGACCAAGTAAATGTCCAAAAGATTTCCGGTTTCCGATGAACTGACTGCCAGAGCGTGGGTCCAGCAATGCAGATCAAATCTCGTACAATCCGATTCCAAAGAATGCGATAATAGAAAAGAAAAGCAAATCTGGAGCGCACCAGAGAGAAAGATATTTCACGTTGGACAGAAACTAACCTTCTGCCTGAAATT
Source organism: Malaya genurostris (assembly GCF_030247185.1). NCBI lineage: Eukaryota > Metazoa > Arthropoda > Insecta > Diptera > Culicidae > Malaya > Malaya genurostris. The sequence continues at coordinate 163,953,225 of NC_080571.1, read as the reverse complement.
ATCAGGCCTTGTATAAATTTTCAAGCAATTCCAATAACCGTACAGGCACGCTGTCGACCGGTTGGCGTCAGTAATGGCGAACTCCTTTGTTTCGAAGAACTCCTTTGTTTCGAAGAACTCCTTCAGCAATGGCGGCTCCGTGGAATTGTTATAGGATTCCGTAGTGATGGTACGCAATTGACGTTAATTATGGCGTGATCGATTTTCGATTTTGTATCCGGGTCACGGCACCAAACTATGTTGTGTCCGGTATAATTATTCGTGAAAAATCGCGCACCTTCACCCTTAACGGACTCTTCAGTAACAGGTAAGAAAGAGGAGTTTTTTACAGCAACTTTTATTTTTCAGCGATGTGCTTTATTCGACGGTCAAACTATAATAAGTTTACTCTATTAATTTTCTGCTTCACCCCAGCAGTAAATCACGGTAGTAGTAGTGCGCAACGAACGTGTGAGAAGGAATGTCAATCATGTACGATCAACTAATTAAGCTGGGGTTACAAGGTATACTCTACACTCTAATTTTCTTTAGCGGGTAATTCGGTGGGTAAGTATGGTAATTCTAAACAATATATATATATATATATATATATATATATATATATATATATATATATATATATATATATATATATATATATATATATATATATATATATATATATATATATATATATATATATATATATATATATATATATATATATACTTAAAGGGGCGAATATTTTGTTAAGCGCAATTGCTCCTCGAAAAAAGTCACCATGTAAAATTGAAGCTAAATTCGACATAGGTAAGGGGTGCTACCCGGCGGTTAAGGTTTGAAAATGTTAGATCATGAAAAATTACCATAAGACGGATACGTGAGATTTCCGAAATTAATTTTTTTTTCCATGGAAAACGTCTTAGAATTGCATGAAACGTCGAGAGTCATCTGAGTGTCATCTCAAAAAAATATTTTTTATGAAAAAGTCGACTTTTTGGGATCCTTGCATCCTTCCCATTACTCCTGTGGACGAACTCGCAACTCAACAGCAGTCATCACAATTTCGATTTGTATGCCATTAAGGATTAAACAACAATTTAAAACACAAGGCACTCTTGGGAATGGACAAGGTAAGGATCTGTCCAATCCTCTAAATTTTTTAAATTCCGCTACCGGGTCTTCTCTTCTCAATTCAGAATTCAATATCGTCAGCCAGCAGCCGAATAAAGTGAAATGACGATGTGAACAAACATGGAGACGTCATCGACATCAAACTGAGGGATGACATACTTGCTTCGTCGAAGATTTTCAGAAATGTTATTTCTGAAGGGGGCAGTATGTTCGTGGATGCGAAAAGGTGATCATACTTCAGAAGGGATCCCTGTTATTATCGATAATGTATCAATGTGGAAACCCGAATCGATACGCAAAGGAATATAAAAGGGCAACGCAACAAAAATTCCCTCTCTTAATTTTGTACCTTTCCCAAGGAAATTTAAAGCTCTTGAAAGCAATAAATTGTATGATGAATTTCGTAGAAGTTAAAATAAATTCGTTAAGTTAATAAAAGTGGTGCGTTTAGTATTATCCATGTGCGAGTGGTCTTAATTGTGATGTGATTTCCGGTTTTTAAGTCCAGAGAACCGAATACCTTTAAATCGAGTAATTCCTAGGCTGATAGCGATTTGAGAAGTTTAGGGCCTTCCAGAAGTAGAAGTGGTCTTTAAAACCTGCATGCTCTCACTGTGTCTATCAGGCCTCATAAGGATAATCTTTGCGATAAAGTTTTTGAAAAACGTGTTTATTATTGGTAGAGTCCTCATGATCTTTTAGTATGCGCTGCATTTAAGTTGCGTAAAGACAAAATGAAGCTTTCTGTGAAAGCACGGTCTAAGCACACATATGCAGAAATGCTTAAAACGATCAATGATGTCCCACCTTTGAAAACCGAAAACGGTTTTTCAAATCTTGCGGAGCCAGAGGAATCTGACACTGACGGAAATAGTGAAGATACCTCGTTTGTCACTCCTCAAGAGTCTATTAAGAGGAGAATACAAAACCACAAAATACAAAAAAAAACACCTAAAATTACACATTCAAAAAAAGATCCCCGTGTTAAATCTTAAAAACCAAATTCAAAACCAAACGCTGTGCCTCCTGGTTTGTCAAATGCACAAACCAATCCGGGAAAAGACAATAATCCAGTGGGCTCCGTTTAACAGCCACCATCAGGATTACTGAAGTTTTCGGAAATTGTAGAATGGATTTTTGCAGCATTCAACATTTCTGGACCTCTAAAGAAAACGGCATTCCTTCCAATAGCTAGAACTTTTTTGAAACAGTTATCAGCTCAATGGCCAGTTCTCTCAGGTTTTGTTTCATTTGATGGATAATTTATCCTTTATCCTGGTCAAATAAACATTAAAGCTCAAGTTGGACAGCGACAGCTTAATGAAATTGTCGAAGACCTTCCTGCTTCACGTTTGATATTATTAGATTTCAATTCGAACGCAATGATGTGGGGTACCGTTTACAATGATAGCAGATCATCTTTAATATATAATATTTGCGACAATTTTAGCATTACGGTATTAAATATGGGTAGCATGACACGGATCCCAAGACCTCCTGCACGGCCAAGTGCATTAGATTTATCTCTTTGCTCGACTTCAATTCGACTAGATTGCACCATTCCTGATTTACACGGTAGTGATCATTTATCAATCATCATCTCAATTAGCAGTAACAAAGGCATTGCTAATTCAGTTAATATTCCATATGATTTGACAAAAAATGTTGACTGGATTAAATACCAATGTAGTATCTCAAGTACTTTGAACTCAATGGATGAGCTCCCCCCACCTTAAGAATATGACTTCCTCGTTTGTTAGATTCTGGATGCCGCAGACAAGCACAAACCAGACGATTTCTTGGTCCATCGTCTAACAGAAGCCCTCCAAACCCTTGGTGGGGCAAAGAGTGCTCAGATGCTAAACACGCGAAGCAAAATGCTTTCAAGACGTTTTTAAAACGAGGAGGAGGAACTCCCCAGAATTTTTAAAAACTCTTGATTTTAGAAACCAAGTACAAGAGCATATTTCGGGCCATGAAATGTAGCTGTTAGAGACATTTTGTCGAAGGTTTGTCAAGAGAAACCTCAATGAGTACTCCTGGGAATACGGGCAGACGAATGAGAAATCGTACCGTAGGAAATGAGATTGAGGAATACTCCAACCGATGGATATTTGACTTTGCGAGGAAAGTTTGTCCAGATTCTGTTCTAACGCATAGCATTATTAGGGAGTCTTCTCCAAATAATGGTTCAATTGATAGCCCCTTTTTAATGATAGAATTTCCCATATAACTCATGTCTTGTAACAGTAACGCTCCTGGGTTGGACAGAATTAAATTCAACTTGGTGAATAATCTACCCGACTTTGCAAAAAAAATACAAAGTTACGACCGTTGTCGCTGTATAGATTTGAGCAGAGCCCTCGACGATATACGAAGCGACGAAGCGTTTGAATGAATTTGGCTGTCGTGAGATCTGAGACCAGTTCAAGATGCACTGCCTTAGTACAAAAACAAATGAAGACAGCTATGTAAGCCTTTGTAGGTGATGCTCTGCGATGCTGAGGCTTGATCAGTACCGGTCCCTAGTAATCCACACCAGTTACGGAAAACGGTCTTGTTTTACTAACTCGTGATGCTGACAATTCTGCCATGAATTGCTCAACTAATTTTGGCCGAGAACGAAAACAAATTACACAGTGCAGAATATATTTTGTTTTTCAAGATGACACTTAATCTCGATGTTCCATGCAATTCTAAGACCTTTGGCATCAAATAAAATTGTTCGATTTCGGAAATTTCATGTCTCCCCCCTATGGTCATTTTTCAACATATACGAAAACTGGATTAAGAAGTGTTTTGCCTTTCTCTATAGAAAGGTATTAGAATGGCTGGAAACCGACTTTCGAACGGAGCATCGGAGATCCATAGTATTATATACCATTCGACTCAGTTCGACGAGATAGGAAAATGTGTGTGTGTTTGTGTGTGTATGTGTGTGTGTATGTGTGTATGCACTTTTCGAAGATATTTATGCGCGCTCAATTTTCTCAGGCTCACACCGATTTTTAGCTCTTGTTCAATTGTCGACTTATTTGATTCGCCTCTGGTGAACGATCTACTTGCGTACGCTATTGGCAAATCAATATTGTCGTGTGTCTGAGCAAGAACTGCACCGCAAGCCATTTTGGAAGCATCTGTGATTACGATAAATTTCTTGTTGAAGTCAGGGAATTGTAAAATTGTTGGCGTTAAAAGTAGATTTTTAAGTGTTTGGAAGGATTGTTCGCATTCGAGCGACCAGTCAAATTTTGTATTCTTTCTAAGTAATTTGTTTAATGGGTGTGCTATTTTGGCAAAATTTTCGATAAAACGACGATAGTAGTTACAAAAGGCTACAAATCGCCTAACTTTATCTGCATTTGTTGGGATGGGGTAGTTTTTTATTGTTGAGAATTTTGATGGATCTGGCAAAATTCCTTTTTCCGAAATGTGATGACCCAAGTATGTGACGTCATTTCCGAAGAAATTACATTTTGCTGGATTTAGTTTTAAATTATATTTCCTGAGTTGTTGGAAAACCATCTCTAGATTTTTCAAATGGTGGTTGATTGAACAACCCACCACGATGATGTCATCAATGTACAAGAACGCACACTCTGGTGGTAAACCACTCAGAGCGATTGTCATCATACGCTGGAAGCTATTGGGTGAAATGTTTAGTCCGAAAGGTAATCTATTAAATTCATAGTGGCCTGTTGAACTCGAGAATGCTGTGTATTTTTTTGAGTTTTCTTCTAATTCGATCTGATGAAATCCTGACATCAGGTCGAGTGTCGTAAAATACTTTGCTCGACCTAAATTATCAAGTATCTCATCGATTCAATGACTAATCGCCATTTTTTATTTTCAGTAGTTGATTTTTTCGGTACTAGTAAAAGAGGTGAGTTATACGGGGATACGGAAGGTTGGATAATATTTTCATCAAGCATCTTATTAATTTGATTATTTATTTCTCCTTTGTGGATTTCGGGTGTTCGGTAATTTTTTATGTAAACTGGTGATTTATTTTCTAGATTAATTTCTTGTTTGTAGAAATTGTTTGCACTTAACGGATCATCCTTGAGTGCGAAAATGTCGTTATATCTATAGCATAGGTCTATTAATTTACCTTTAGCATTGATTGGTATATTTTTAATATTAATCTGATTTTGTAAATCTAGTATTCGTTGATTAATTTTTCGTTTAGAGTTTTTATTTTCGTTTCCGGCTGCTTCGTAGTTGCTAGCTGGGATTATTTTGATTTTTTCTATTAAATCATTAAAAGGAATCTGTACGAAACTATCGCTAGTATTCATAATATTTACATATTGGGCACCAGGAGTGATAAGCGCGTTTGAGTAGTTCACTCCTGGCTTTATTTCACCGGATAGGATAACACTATCCTCAGTGATATTTCTTAATTTTATTTCTTTAATTACTTGGCATCTAGGTGGTATAATAAATTTTTCCTTGAATTTATCTCTAATGGGTATTTCGAAGATTTCATTATTTATTTCGAAAGTAATTAGCCATGTTTTCAGGCATATGTTGCATTCGTAGTTTATTAGAAAGTCTCTACCGAGAATTCCGTCTGTAAAGATAGGTAGCTTATCGTTAACTATTTGGAATTTATGTGGTATTAAATTATTATTTAGCTTAATATTAGCATATGTGCTACCTTCGGTTTCCATTTTACCTTCGGTAACACCATTTATAATACAGTTCTCATTCATGTGAATAAGTATATTTGGCTTTAGTGCGCTTTCTTTTAATATAGAGATGTCTGCACCTGTGTCTACGATTAGTGTGACCGGTTTGTTACAGACATCTAATTTTAAAATTACAAAATTTGTATAACTTATCTCGCAATTGAATATTTTCATTGCTGGCTTGCTTGATTCGTTAACCGAGCTTGAATGTGACCCACATTCTGGTTCACATCCATTCTCATGTTCTGATTTGTCTTGGTTGTCCCATTTGCACTTCGTTGCTGGCCGACGTCTTGGGGACCAGACGTCAGCTCCGATGTGTTTTCCGCAACCATCACATTTCTGTTTGGATGTGCGTTGCTGTGATTGGTGTTGGAATTATTTCTCCAGATATTTTGGTATTGATATGGGTTTTGTTGATCAAACTGCTGATACGGAGTATAAGGAAACTGTCCGTAACTGAACATTTGTTGAGGTAGGTTATGCCCTTGGTTAAAATTTGGTCTCATTTGGCGCCCTTGACTTTGATTTGCTTGGTTAGGCATTTGTTGGTTGTTTTGATTATTCCAGCCACGCTGTGCTTGGAACCGTGGCTGAAAAGGCATATTGAAGAATGGTATCGGTTGTTGTTTAAACTGACGACCTTCACCGTTACTTTTTTGCTGTATATTCGTTTTATTCGTTTGCATTTTTGCAAATAGTATCTTTTCTTCGCAGGCCGGGTTTACCTCTAGCACTTTATTTATCGCTGAAGCTAGGTCCGTGAATGTTCCTGCTCGAAGAATAATTGATGTTTTTCATTTTTTAGACCTTCCGCCATGTGTTTAATTGCTTCTTGGGTAGCCATTTCTTTTGCTACCTCGGCATGAATTTTTTTCGCTACGTACGCAGCTTCAAGCTGTGTAGCGAGAGTTTCGATTTCATTTGTAAAGGTAATTATGTCAGACTTTTGTTTGCATAATTTTAGTTTAGATTGCACTGCTCCTACGGAGGCGGGTGCAATTGTGTTTAATTTGTCCACTATGGACTCGACGTTTTCGGGCTTGGCGGCAAATGCGTTTCGTGCTTTGCCTCTTAGTTTTGATAATATGATGCTGATAACTAATTGTTTGTTATCATTTGTGACTATTGTCTTAATAATATCCAGTGCATCAATGACACTGGTGAGGTTTGTTGGATTTCCATCAAATTCCGGCATCAAAGCCGTCACTGTTTTTATTGTATTTTCCTGATTAGTCATTTTGGTTTTTGCCTCACGATTTAGCTCAATTAATTTCTTTGTCGCCCGTTTAAATTTAGGCAATAACGACGGTTTGGCGTATGGGAGTTTAGTGTCTATGATATTGTAAATTTTTCCTGAGAGCAATTTTGCTTCTCGGTTGATTAAATTGAAAAGGTCTGAATCTAGATTGTTTTCTAGTTCGGCAAGTTTTTCGTTAATTACGTTTTGAGCGAAGCTGGCTTCGCTTCTTTTCAATAGTAAAATTTGGCTCGAATAGGTTCTATTCGGAGCTTTCCTAAAATTACTTTCGATTGCTATTCAGGCTTTCTTCAATTTCGTCCATTCATATTCAATGGTTTGTTTGTTGTTAGTAAAACTGTAGAATTTACATCATATAATATGGTTGTTTAAAATTTGTTTTTTTTTTCAGAGGTTATATTGTGCAGGATCCAGGTAAATTCCTTTCCGTGCAAAATAAGCCTTGTTTTTTCGAGTTGCTTCTTTTTTGTCGAAGTACGGCCCCTGCGATACTTCTATTTTAACTATTTCTGTTTTCTCAGGCTGTTCAGGAAAAATTTTAATTTCTAAATTAAATGTGTGATTTTCTGCTTCGGCAAAGGCTTTTATGTTTTCTTTGGTTTTAAAAATTTTTGCCGCTTGCCGGTCGATTTCATTAAAATATTCGGCGGCTGCCTCTATTTCTTCAAAAAATTCTTTGATATTTTCCATATTTAACTGTGTACTTTCAAGTTTCTTTTTAAAGAAAAAAAAATTTTTTCTACTGTACTCTATAGATATATAAATGAATAAAAATTAAAATCAGTACTTAACTTAGACCTGATTGGCGATGATCCTTCTTGTTGTCCGCTCGGCTGTCCTCTCCGTGTATATGTGGTGTAGCTTGGTGATGAATCTTCCAGCTGTGTAGATCATCAGGCAGGCTGCTATGATGATTCCTGTCCAGGTTTGGGCGTCGTTTCCAAGTTGGACGTACGTGGTGTTGGTATCGGTCGAGTCGAACCAGCCCATGTTGTTTTTTTTTGTATTTTATAACTGGTTTAGCACTTTTTAGTTTTGATTTGTTTAGTTTCATCTATTTCGATATTCTTTCAGTTCGTAAAGTAACACACATATTTGTTGCACTTGATTGTTTCTTCCGTTTCGGGGTAAAATCACTGTTTTAGTGTCATTTATTTCGATATTCTTTCAGTTCGGAAAGTAACACACATATTTGTAGCACTTGATTTTTTCTTCCGTTTCGATTTTAAATCACTGTTTTGGTGTTATTTATTTTGATATTATTTCAGTTTGGAAAGTAACACACATATTTGTTGAACTTGATTGTTTCTTCCGTTTCGATTTTAAATCACTGTTTTGTTGTCATTTATTTCGATATTTTTTCAGTTCGGAAAGAAACACATATATTTGTTGCACTTGATTGTTTTTTCCAAGTTCACTATTTTTTAGCTAAGTCCCTTCTTAACTGGGACTTAGCTTGACGCGCGGTGAACAGTGTCACGGTCTGCATGTGGCAGGTTTCTTTCATTAACGAAGAAGTCCAGTTCCCGCATTGGTTACTGAATGAATGTTTAATTTTATTTCTGCATTTTGGTTTTTATAAAATGTACAAATTTTCTCTGTGTACGTGTAAGTTTGACGAGAAGTCTTGAGACTTGACAATTACATATATCGTAAAAGTTTTGGTAATGATTATATGGAGAAGGCTAGTGTTTAATAAACAATTGAAGTTATTTATTTTCCTTCGCGCGAGGCGGAAAATCCACGCCAGCGGCGCAATGGTTTAAAGTGTTTATATTCATTGCGTTACTTTGCTTGTGCGCTGTAAGCAGTTCAAGTGTTTAAGATAGGAGGACCGTTTTTGGTACCGAGCATAATTTCGGTTGTATCGGTCCAACTCATAAAATATTTAAAGTTTATGATTTGTAAAGTGCCGATGCATCAAATCATAAAGCTGTATGTGCTACGATGTAGGGCTGATTTCCGTACAAAGTATTCCCAAGAAGACGTTTACAATGTAACTACATTGTGTCGAAATGAAATGAAATGAAATGTACTATTGCAATTGTACTGAGTGTTTAACGTGGAAAACGTGGTGGTTTTGTAATTCCGCCACAGCAGACAAGATCGAAACGATCAAAATAGCAAGAAAAGGAGCGGCGGTGGAGTTCTTATTGCTTGTAGGTCCACATTTAAATCTCGCTTGATATCTCTCACTAACGCACAACTCTGGATTGCTCTCTCTTTCTCGCAATTTACGCTTTTTATGTGTGTTCTTTACTTTCCGCCTGACCGCATGAATGAAATTACAATGACCGAAGAACAATTATCTTCCCTCTCGCTGATTATGAATCAAACGAGTTTGAATAACAAAATCATTATACTCGGTGATTTCAACATTCCCGGTATTAAATGGATTCCCTGCTCCTCCAGATACGTACATCCTGATGCTACGCGTTCTTCTAAAACACCTACAACGTCAAGACTATTAGACGAGTATAGCACTGCTGGTTTAGTGCAACTAAATGATAATCACAACAGTAACAATCGCATGCTTGATCCATGTTTCGTCTGTTAAGATTTTGTACCCAACTGTGTTGTAACTATTGCACCATCCGCTCTTGTTAAATCATGCCGCCACCACTCTCCGCTACAACTTAGTTTAACAGAATGCAAACCTGTTGTTTATGAAATCATTGCTAAAACTACCTACTACGATTATAAAAAATCTAACTTCAACGCAATGAATCAATTTCTGTTCTCTTTAAACTGGGAAGCTCTATTTTCTGAGTGTGATAGAAACTCTATTGCTACACTATGGACAAATATAATGTTATACTCTGTTGATCAGTTTGTCCCAAAAAAATCATCGTCAACCAGTTTATTCTCTCTGGTCTAATCAAACTCTGAGGCGATACAAAAGCGCCAAACGATCTGCTTTAAAAAAAACTCACCAAGCGACCATGTTTCTTGTATCTTAACAATCGTTACATGTTTCTTAACAATCGATATAAACGACTAAACAAAATTTTATATTATACTCACTTAAACCGCGTTCAACAGAACTTAAGAAACAACCCAAAAAGTTTTTGGCATCACGTAAACAAACAGCGCAAGGAAATAGGTATGCCTACCCATATGGCGCTTGGTGAAGTTCAGTCATCCACCATACTTGAAACCTGCTATCTATTTCGAAGGCACTTCAGTAGCGTTTTCTCCAATGAAGTTCTTTGTAGCGAAGAAGTATCAAAGGTAATCGTGAACATCCCTCTCTGTTCTCCTGTTGGAGCTCATCCTCCTATTACCTCGACCATGATAATTACGTGCAGCAGCCCTAAATTTTTCCAAAGAAATCTTTATCTAGTACAGACAGTAGACTAGTAGAGTAATAACTGATAACGATGATGACAGTGTATCGATATTCATCAACTATACAGAAGTAATTCTTACATTTACTTACATTGTAACTGCAGCAGCCCTAATTTTTCCATAAAAATTTATTATCTTAGCTAGTACAGGCAGTAGAACAGTTGAGTCATTGTAATGCCCACGGCTGGCTATTTCAACATATTGCATCAGCCAGAAGAAACCGATCGAATTAATTGATTATGTACATAAGCGACACGATCGCAGTGAATTCACGTAGGTAGTTATAGGTGGTAGTTAGTCTACCAGATATAGATATATATAAGTATAGGTTTTTGTTAGTTACATAGGTTGGAGTATAAAAGGGTCGGTTTTGGTTTAAACAAGGCTTTTTTTTCTTAATTTTACTGTAGAGTAATGCTCCTTGGGCGACCGGGTAACACCGTAATCAAACTTGGACACCATTACTCAGGCCAAAAGCAGTAGTTAAGAAGAAAAATTAAGTTGTTCATTAATTAGGAGTTAGGTCAGGCACGAAGTTATGTGCTGTAGGGAAGATAGGACAGTAAAGTGTAAAAGATATTAGAAGAATAAAAAAAAACGATAGAAAAGGAATTTGTGCGATTTATAAGTGTTTTAAAAAGAAATACCCCTCTCGCCGCTCGGGCAACGCATTCTGGTGACAGTGAAAAGAAAAAAAAACATTTGAAAAAATATACGGAACGCTATTCGAGAGGAGGTATTGTGCCGCGAGTGAATTTAAAATGAAGACAGTTATAATCAGGTGAGTCTACATTTTTTTTATATATACAGTGGACAAATAAACGCACGGCAAGGCAGGTTTATGAACTCCGCAGTCTGTACATTGTCGGTACCAGTGATATCCGCGGTCATGTTAAAAATTTGAGTTTCTATTTCTTCACTTCGGTCAGGTTTGCGAACGATAGAGTAGAAAAAAATAGGATTTATTACGCGAGCAGACGGTTAGAATAAAAACGGTCAGGTACATAATTGACTGAGTGCATACGAAGTTCTGATCGTACTAATAATCAACGTCCGCGCTGGCATTTCGGTGCTAATGAAAGCACATAATATATAGATTGACAAAACGAGCAAACGCAGCAGATACTATCGCGTACACATATCGACGATAATATCATTGAGTAGCTTTTGCACTTGACGCGCGCGCGAATGAAATGAAATAAAGAAACAGACATATATCTGACTCTTATATTTGACAACCGCTTATGCTTCGGCAATGATTGTTGGTTCATATTTTTGCAACCAACTATAACATAAGAAAAATATCGGAACAAGTAGTTTTGCAGTTTAAATTCAAAGTGTCTTAAATAGTACAAATAAATCTCAAATGAAACGGTAGAACGTTTTCTCGTACTAATTAAATATATTGAAACCCATTCACGATGACGATATGTCATCCACGATTCAAAGTAACAACCTATGCACATATCCGGAATAGTGACAAAAAGCGCAAACAATGCATTTTAAACCACGCGCATAGCAGCGGTATGATGAATGATGATACATACAGTGTAAATAATAATAACAATAAAGGGTAATAACTTCGCGCGTTCGACTTCGCGAACGATTGAAACCTTACTAGCGCAGGTTAAATTCTCGTATGGTATGTGTTGTGTGTTGGCCATGGTCAAGATATTGCGGCCTACGATGATTTGTAGATGTTTGGAACATATCAAATTTGCTATGACTAACAAGTATTTCGAGATTCCAATCAAAATATTAAACTAATATAGATTGCATGAGTTGTAGCAAAATAATAAATTACACTTACATGTCAGTTTGGTATTTTATGCTGGTTAGAGTTGCACACGATGCTAACATTTGTGTGTATGGTATATCATACGGTGTAATAATTTCGTGAAAAAAAAAAGATTTCTAACAGTGGTTTTGCGTTTCCCATAATTTTCAACACATAATATGATGGAACTGATGTTATCAGTTCATTCGATTCAAATTTTAAAACCCCTGTGTTATAATGGATATGGTAATACTAAATGAACAGCGCGAAAATTGCAATTCCGGCGAAAGTTGCTCGTGCAGGGCTTCTTATATTGCGATGTGTTATACAATGACCAGTAATTTAAAACTAGGTCAAGTTTGTTTACGATGATTGTTCTTTTTGTATGTCGATCATGACCACGGTCAAGATCGTAGTTTTTCACTGTTAAAGATAGGTAGTCGACGGAAATCGTACTGGTGGGGGGTAGTGAAAACAAAACTATTAGAAGCGCACAGCGTGTTTGAAAAATTCCTGCATATGTTAAAAATGACGCTCGTAAAAAACATACAACTGAGATTTTACAAAAATACAAGAGTATAAAAATGAAATGAAGTGCTACTAGTTAAAAAGATAAAGCGGCATAGCGAATTAAAGTCACATTGACAATGGCGAACGAAAACAATACTGAATGCGGTGGTGCCTATCGATTTCCGATGTTGGATGCAATACAATGTATACCAGAATTTCATGGTTCAGTTAATGAACTGGAACCATTTTTATGTCAAATAAGTTATTTTGCGGAGCAAATCCCGCAAGGTGCGAATGAAAAACCTTTAGCAAATGTGATACTTACGAAATTAAAAGGAAATGCCGCAACTTTTATCAATAGAATAAGAGCCAATACAATAAATGATGTATTCCAAAATTTGAGAGATCAATTTGCAGTAAAAGTTACAGTAGAAGAGATTCTTATCAGGATCGAAACTCTTGAACAAAAATATGGAGAATCTTTTGAAGAGTACGCTGAAAGGGCGCTACAAATAATGGAATTTATTGACGCTCAACAAGAGAATCAAGTCACGGAGGAAGTACAAAAATCCTTTGCAGAAAGAGCATTAACGATTCATTTTATAGCAGGATTATCGAATAAAAACTTAAAGCAACTAGCAAAAAATCACAGGCTTCTTAAGTTTCAAGAATTATTCCTAAAAGAGGAGGCAAAAATCAGTTATACAGGGTGATTTTTTAAGAGCTTGAGAACTTTTTTAAACAATAAAACGCATAAAATTTGCAAAATCTCATCGGTTCTTTATTTTAAACGTTAGATTGGTACATGACATTTACTTTTTGAAGATAATTTCATTTAAATGTTGACCGCGGCTGCGTCTTAGGTGGTCCATTCGGAAAGTCCAATTTTGGGCAACTTTTTCGAGCATTTCGGCCGGAATAGCCCGAATTTCTTCGGAAATGTTGTCTTCCAAAGCTGAAATAGTTACTGGCTTATTTCTGTAGACTTTAGACTTGACGTAGCCCCACAAAAAATAGTCTAAAGGCGTCAAATCGCATGATCTTGGTGGCCAACTTACCGGTCCATTTCTTGAGATGAATTGTTCTCCGAAGTTTTCCCTCAAAATGGCCATAGAATCGCGAGCTGTGTGGCATGTAGCGCCATCTTGTTGAAACCACATGTCAACCAAGTTCAGTTCTTCCATTTTTGGCAACAAAAAGTTTGTTAGCATCGAACGATAGCGATCGCCATTCACTGTAACGTTGCGTCCAACAGCATCTTTGAAAAAATACGGTCCAATGATTCCACCAGCGTACAAACCACACCAAACAGTGCATTTTTCGGGATGCATGGGCAGTTCTTGAACGGCTTCTGGTTGCTCTTCACTCCAAATGCGGCAATTTTGCTTATTTACGTAGCCATTCAACCAGAAATGAGCCTCATCGCTGAACAAAATTTGTCGATAAAAAAGCGGATTTTCTGCCAACTTTTCTAGGGCCCATTCACTGATTTGCAAGCGTTGCTCGTTAGTAAGTCTATTCATGATGAAATGTCAGAGCATACTGAGCAAATAATAATGCATGAAAATCATAACCTCAAAAAATCTGAGCAAATACTAATGCATGAAAATCCTAACCTCAAAAAAATCACCTTTTATATTAACAAATATTGAAAATCGGCTGCTATCCTACCATGCAATTGATAAACCAAAACTCTGTCCAAGCAACAAATATAAATGTTATCCAGAGAGACAAATTGAAAATTCCCATAAATACAACCGGAATTTACACAACGAATTTTATCGTAACGACAGATGCTTGATCGTAGATAGCAATTTTGGTAGTAAACACTTAAAATATAATGCAAAACAACTGTGGGTAAACTGCATGACATACAGTAATAGAAACATATTGCGAAGATATGATAATAATATCAGAAGCAGAAAGGTGCCTGATCAAAGGAGATATGGAGCATCTAGATATTCGAACGCAAATAATTTCAAGGAAAAACGTCCAGAAGGGATATGGGTTAAACTACATAACACAAAAGACTATGAATTTATGATGTTATTGAGATCGGCAACCAGACCTAATAACGAGATGAGCTTCCTAGTAGACACAGGAGCAAGTGGCAACATGATAAGTAGACGAAACGCAGAGTACATGGGGGCATATACAATTAATGGGAACGAAGTAATAGAATATTCTGGGGTAACAGGTACTGTTAGAAAAACATTAGGTACCGTAGAACTGAATTTTATCATCGCAGGAAGAATTTTCCAAGCGAAGTTCGACGTAGTGGAGAATTTGACTCCAGGTGGTATTTTGGGAATGAGATTTATGAATAAGTATGTTCTTAGTATGCACAATGACCGAGGGTGGATATGCTTACGAAAAATACCTCTCACATTTGAAGCAAAAACGGAATCGTGTGAAACTCATCAGAAACAGGAGAACAGAGTGCCGGAATACGAGGCAGGTAACGAGGTCAAGGTACAGGAAAAATACCAAACGGAAGATCAAACCAAGCTTAGTCTACATGGTAGGCAACGTACAGAAACGACAAAAAATTACACGGGGCAATTGCAAGAAAGTATGCAACCACATGAATTGTTGAAAATAAATTGTACTAGAAACAATCAATTGTTAGTGAGAATTGCTTCAGTAAATAGACCGAATGAAAAAATTAAATATATGCTCGATACTGGAGCCTTTTATAACGTGATGAGATGGGATACTGTTGCGAAAATAGGTGCAGAGGACATAAACTATAAAGATAATTTATACATTGCAGGCTTTGATGGAACTCAATCACAGACTATTGGGTCAGTGAAAATCACGTTGATTGTTGGAAAAACTCAATACAGAGTTAGGTTTTACATAGTAAAAGATTTATGTGTTCCTGGAATCATTGGAGCAGAGTTTTTAAAGATATATACAATTTATGTCACTCAGAATTTTGAGTACATATGCCTAAGGGTACCAAACGAGTACATTAAAACAGAATATATTCCAATATCGGAAAAATAAAATTTTAACAGAGCTGAGAATTATGGAACGCGTGCTGCAAATAACGATAAGGTCAACATTGAAATATCAAACCGAAATGAAAGAAACAAAGTAGTTTGTGATAGTAAACAAAAGCCAAAGATGTTGTCAAAAAGCGACAACAATTGTTACACAAAAAAATCAACAAGTAGAGAGAGTACAATCAAGAAAAATATTAAGAATAATGTGGAGAATGACAAAAAAGAATTAATCATCGTAAATGCTGAAGCCTTCGAGCGCGGTATATCAAAGCATGATAAACATGAAACAAACCAAAAAGTGAATAAAAATGAAAACATTAATGTTGTGCCTCATAACAACAATGAAATATACAACAACGACGATCGTTCAGAAAGTATGCTTCCCTTTTGTGGAACTAACATTGCTAATGAAAAAGAACAAGATTTGTTAAATAAATATTGCAACGAGCAAGATATATATTTACTTGATTTAGAATCAAACCAAGACCTGAGTTTAACGGAAAATAAAAGATACGGTCAAACAACTGGTCAGGACCGGACGGATAAAGTACTGGAAACATTAAATACAGATCACTTGAAAAGAGAAAACTTTGTAGGCATAGAGAGAATTATGGCAACGTATAGCGATGTCTTCTATTTGAAGGGAGATAAATTAACTATCACCGATGCAGCGGTACATGAAATTGAAACTACTTCAAACGTGCCTATCAATAAACGGCAATACAGATTTCCAGAAGCCACTAAAAACATATTAATGAAGAAATTGAAGAAATGAGGAGGCAAGGTATCATAAGGCCTAGTAAGAGTACGTGGAATGCACCAGTCTTATGTGTTCCTAAGAAGGACGATGAATTTGGAAACAAGAAATACAGAATTGTGGTTGACTTTAGGGCTCTAAATTTAGTAACAAAACCATTTGTATACCCAATTCCACTAATCGACGAGATTTTAGACAATCTCGGAAACAGTAAATATTTTTCCACTTTGGATTTAAAATCGGGATTTTATCAAGTACCCATTAACCCAAAAGATGCTGCCAAGACAGCGTTTTCAACTCCAAAAGGCCACTTTGAGTTCACAAGAATGCCTATGGGTTTACGAAATAGTCCATCCACTTTTCAGCGATTAATGAATACGGTGTTGTATGAAATAAAAGATGTGAAAGCTATAGTCTACCTGGACGACATAATTGTTTTTGGTTCAACTATTGAAGAACATAATGATAACTTGTGCAAAGTTTTAAGGGCATTGCGCCGACATAATTTAAAAGTCGAGCCAGGAAAATGTCAAATTTTAAAAACGGAAATAAAATACTTAGGTCATGCAATCGACAAGGAAGGCATCCGGCCTACTGAAGAAAACATTAAGGCAATTAAAGAAATGATAGCGCCCAGGTCGGTTAAAGGAGTCCGCTCATTTTTAGGGACAGTAAATTTTTATGGAAAATTTATACCACATATAGCAGAGAAACGTAAACCACTGAACGATCTCTTGCGAAAGAATGTGAAGTTTGTTTGGACAAACGAGTGTCAAAAAGCCTTTGAGGAACTAAGAAACTTTTTAACTTCTGACACACTGTTAGTTAGACCAAACTATAAAGATACGTTCGTGATCACGACAGATGCCAGCGAGTACGCTATTGGAGCAGTACTTTCCAATGAAAAATCGATCGACAGGCCTATTTCTTATGCAAGCAGCGGTCTAGTAGGTGCTGAAAGAAAATACCATACGATTGAAAAGGAACTGTTAGCCATCGTATGGGCAGTGAACCGTTTCAAACATTTCATTTATAATCAGAGATTTATTGTATACACTGATCATAGACCGCTAATTTCAATATGGCATTTAAAAGAAACTTCGCCTACGCTAACGCGTTTACGTCTGAAACTTCAAGGGTTGGAAATGGACATTCGCTATAAACAAGGCAAAGACAATGTTGTGGCAGACTTTTTATCCAGACTGCCCGAACAGGCCGAGTCCTTACACCCTATTTCAATAGTCACTAGACAGCAAAAGCGTCAACAACAGCAGCAAGCAGAAAAAAATGAAATGGCGAAGCAGAAAGACGCGGAAAATAAAACAACTTCCCCAAAACAACTGAAAGACGAATAAGGCAGGTTTGCGTTATTTAAAAATAAACAAAAGACAGAATGGAATCCGCACATGGACGGATTAGAAAATATTGATTTTGGATGGGACGAAAAGGAAGATTTGGGAGTACTCTCACATTTCGAAGAATATGAAATATGCATAAATAACAATGACATCAAATTTGATCTGCTGAAATTTTCAAAACAAAAACTAACGAAAGTGATTTTGATGGTACTTTCGTAATAGTAAACAGTAGATCAGCATATAAAGAACTAGCCGAGCTGATACACTTACCACACGGTTTAAAAGACTACCTAAATGGAAGAGTATTTTCAATTCCAAATCGTAAAATATGGGGATTGGTTCTAAATGGCTCGAGTAGATCAATAACCGATACAAGAATTCTAATAGATGGGTTAGTAGATGCATTCACTAACTGCCCTGAAGACCTGAAAAATACAAAGAACATGCAAATTATCTCTTTTCGAAACATGCAGAAAACTCCTGAGGCAAATGTGTTGAGATTTATTGCCGAGAAATTTGATAAAATTTTCACACTATATGCACCGGAAAAAGATAGGATGTGGGTGCCGGAAAAAGACCGCGAAACTACATTGAAAGAATTCCATGATGCTCCTCTAGGCGGACATGTTGGAAGCAAGCGAATGTTGAAAAGAATGAGTCCACTATTCCATTGGACTAATATGCGGAAGGATATTGAAAATTATGTTAAACAATGTAGCTAGTGCCAGAAAAACAAAATCGGTCGAGCGAACAAAGTTCCAATGAGAATTACCACGACATCGTCCGAACCGTTCGAGAAATTGTATATGGACATAGTGGTATTACCCGAGTCAGAATGGGGGAACAGATACGGACTTGTGATGCAAGACGATCTGACTAGATATCTAATTGTAGCACCGATGGAAAATCAAGAGAGTGCCACGGTCGCGCAAACTTTCGTGAATAATTATATATGTAAATATGGAACACCCGCCGAATTGGTAACCGATAACGGAACCAATTTTGTTAGTTCTCTTATGAAAAATGTATGTAAAATTTTAAAAATTAAAAAAATTACTACAAGTGCATATCATCCACAAGCAAACTTGGTGGAACGATCGAATAGGGAATTGAAAACCTATTTAAGACAATACGTAGGTAACGAACCGAAAACATGGGATCAATTACTCCCATTCTTCAGTTTCGAATATAATACCACTGTAAATTCCTCAACGGGTTATACACCGTTTGAATTATTATACGGAAGACGGGCGAACATTCCAAACTCCGTTTACAAATACGATAATGATGGTGTCTACTATGAGGACTACGTCAATGAAATGCGATCTACATTTAAACGACTTCACCACCAAGCCCGGGAGAATCTAATTGCGTCTAAACACAAGCGCAAAGAATTATATGATAAAAACTCCAACGAGTGGCAGCCAATGTGGGGAGACTTAGTGTTAGTCAAAGCCAATCCCACAGGCGCAAGCCAAAAATTACAATCACTCTGGAGAGGACCATATGAAGTAGTCGCTCTACCTAGTGAACAGACAACAACGATTAAAAATGGAAACAGGCTTGAGAAGATCCATAATAATCGCTTGAAAAGATATACCGAATGATTTATACAAAAAAAAAATCCACTCTATAGAGTCTTTTAACTGAAAAGATAACCGTTAATACAATATAATAATAAATATAAAAATAATGGGATAAAGATCGTTTGTTTGTTAATCATGAAAAAGTGTAACAAAAGAAAGACTTTTAAACCAAGTATGAGATTTTGGAACACAAAATCAAGATGAAATTCAAGTTAACAAATTATGAAAATCAATAGCGAAAAATATATTCGACAAAGCGATATTGTTTGAATATGCAACATAAAACTGTAGATAAATTAATGTAAAACGGACAAAAGTTATTTAAAGGTGTACGACTAGATATCAACACGAACAAAACATTAAATAATGATTCAGGGTTAAAAGTATCAAAGGAAAATCAACTCGGATGGATCTATGGATTACGAAAAAGGTTATGTTAAAAAAAAAATCCATGAAAATCAGTCAGGATAACAATAAGAAGATAAAAATAAAAAAATCACAAAAGAGAGAATTATGAGAAATATTTTTGCTTACAATGGAAACCAAACTTAATGCAAGGGAAACAATATCAAGTAGTAGTAAAAGGGTGATGGGATATAATTAAAAGGGGATACTCAAACGAGTTTTTTCTCTTCATAGAGTTTATGGATTCAAAATAAAACGACATGATAAACATTAGGTCAGCACAAATATTAAACTAATATAATGGAAAACATAATTAAACAATGACGTGATGGAATTAGAATACGACACAACGTTAGAGGACAACAAAATGAGAAAGATATAAGAAACTAGTGGACATATTAACGAATACCAAAACGACGCTGGCCAGCATATAATTCCTATGCCATAAAGGTATTTTAGCAATTTCTTCAGTATGAGTGTGGAAACTAGTGTGTGTGGACAAGGGGAGCCGGACCCCAGAATGAAAAGAAAGTGCGCACTATTTTGAACGGAATGGCAATTTGTATTATTAAACAAAGCATCTGGATAGAGATGAAATCAAATTTTGTGATAATTCTCAATACTCAAACAAGACTTCGCGACAATCGTAATGAAACAAGAATATGAACCTGAAAATCGGATTTTACTTGAAACCTCAAATTATTTATGACAAAATAAATACAACACTCAACGAATCACGCAGGGTCGTATAAAGGAATAATTCATAAATCAAATAAATAGGAAATTAATTAATGATACTAAAAAAAACGTATTGAAAGGATGAAGGGAAATACAATTCATATTCATAAACCACTTTACAATGTATACTAACATATATATCTGATTTATTCACAATTTTTGTTCAAATTAATCTAAAAGACAAATCTAAGTATGTTTCTAGAACAATATAGACCGCCGAAAACACATCTCAGTAAGTAAGGGGGGATAGTTGCGGCATTGAACTGACCATTCGACCTGGAGGAAAAGTAACCAAACAGAAAGAAGGAAGAAAGCAATTACCAGAGCAAATAAAGGTAAAACAAGTCGATGGATAGAGATAAGCAATATGTAAGCAGCATTCAGGGTAAGATAAGCTAAAATATTCGGCATGTAAAGTGAGTTGCAGGAAATACAAAAAAAAAACAGACATATTTATAAGACAAAGGTTCATAATAACCAGCAACAAGCATTCGCATGCCGCAACTTTAATAAAAATTTTATTTCCACAGACAGACGTATTGTCGGCAGATGGGTACTTCAACGAAAGGATGGGTACCTCAACGGAAACTCAGTCGAGATAAATTATAGACGAATAAATATATCGACAGATTCACTTAATTGCATTAAAGTTAATGGAAAGCTAATAGTATGTTGATTGCCAAAGATAGATTAGGTAGATGTCTTTATGAGTTCCAAAAATAACTATATAATACGGAAAGATAAGAAAAACGAGCAATATAATCAGAGAAAAAAACACGAGCCTGCAATTGTTTACGAAATTTGATTTGTATATAAACTCAGTGGAAACAATACATTGTAGAAAGAATAACAATTGAGTGTTAGATACAATTTATAGCAATGCGCATGCATATTTATTAAGAGATTAGTTCTAGAAGAAATCGGAGCCCTGGCCAACGTGTGCGTCCAACGTATTCATCGCGGTCGTGCAAGAAGGAAGGATGTCGGTAGCATAGCAAAGCTACCTAAGAGAACGAGAGGGTGTGGTCGAATGCGGTGGCAAGTCGAAGACAAAGGGGACCGTGGACCCATCAAGATGTCGGAAATATGAACACAAGAGCCAGTAAATCGGAAGAAGGTGCAGATTCGGTATTGGGGACCATAGCAACGAATTGAAGTAAAACGCAGTCAACACAGTTAAAGACGATGCGCGGGTGCAGCACAACAGTCCAAAGTGCTATCGCATATCTCTCACGAAATAAGACAAGAAGGAAGTAAACGTAGTCGACACCGTCGGAAATGATCTGCGCGGGGGTGCCACAACAATACAAGGTACTACCCCGTCTTTCATTCAGTGGGCATCGTCAAAGCTCAACTGAGTGCCATAAACAAGCAAAGGAAAAGAATTCAATGATCATTGGGAAAGCGACCACGAAACCAGACGTAACATTTTTTGGAGATGCGCTAGAAGCCTCAACTCATCGGACAGAATAATGCAGCAGTTTCGATGATAATTAAAACTCAAACGAAACAGCGATTAATTCCTAAACTATGGTCAACAAACCGAAGGATACTGAGATGAGAACCAGACGAGAAGAAGGAGTCACCATGGAGGAAATGACACGGCACCCAGAGTCCAAGACTAGCAACCGTTCGATCACCCCACCACACAGAGAAGGTACAGACAAAAGCAACTACAAGGCGGCACTGGGTCTGGAATGGAAGAACACGCTACGGCATTATAAGGTTAGGGAAGCTAACGTCATCAAATATTTACATGAAACAAAGTGCATATGTAAACAAAAAAAAACAAATGATTATGTAAACAAAAAAAAAAGAGGATCAAAAAATTATTAATCTTTTGTAACGGCAATCTTAGGGTTTACATTTAGTTAGCATAACGGGTTAAGTTATTACCCGCGCAATCAACTTGATGGTAGCATCAAGCTCAGTAAGTAAGGTGGCATGCAGCAGCCCTAATTTTTTCCAAAGAAATCTTTATCTAGTACAGACAGTAGACCAGTAGAGTAATAACTGATAACGATGATGACAGTGTATCGATATTCATCAACTATACAGAAGTAATTCTTACATTTACTTACATTGTAACTGCAGCAGCCCTAATTTTTCCATAAAAATTTATTATCTTAGCTAGTACAGGCAGTAGAACAGTTGAGTCATTGTAATGCCCACGGCTGGCTATTTCAACATATTGCATCAGCCAGAAGAAACCGATCGAATTAATTGATTATGTACATAAGCGACACGATCGCAGTGAATTCACGTAGGTAGTAGTTAGTCTACCAGATATAGATATATATAAGTATAGGTTTTTGTTAGTTACATAGGTTGGAGTATAAAAGGGTCGGTTTTGGTTTAAACAAGGCTTTTTTTTCTTAATTTTACTGTAGAGTAATGCTCCTTGGGCGACCGGGTATCACCGTAATCAAACTTGGACACCATTACTCAGGCCAAAAGCAGTAGTTAAGAAGAAAAATTAAGTTGTTCATTAATAAGGAGTTAGGTCAGGCACGAAGTTATGTGCTGTAGGGAAGATAGGACAGTAAAGTGTAAAAGATATTAGAAGAATAAAAAAAAAACGATAGAAAAGGAATTTGTGCGATTTATAAGTGTTTTAAAAAGAAATACCCCTCTCGCCGCTCGGGCAACGCATACGGCGTGCTCAAAACTAAAAAGCTCTACTAACGCAGGACCCGATGCCATTCCTTCGATAGTCCTAAAAAAAATGCTTGAATTCACTCTTAACACCACTGACTATATTGTTCAACGATTCCCTTAATGCGAGGACTATCCCAGACCCCTGGAAGAAATCATATATTTTTCCGGTTTTTAAGAAAGGTAACAAATCTGATATTACTAACTACCGTGGAATATCTTCACTATGTGTTGTGTCCAAGTTATTAGAAATAATTATTCTCGATTTTATAACTCACAAATGCAAGGATATCTGAAACTCAACACGGTTTCATGCCTAAGAGGTCAACATCTACAAACCTTGTAGCTTACACATCTTTTATCACCTGATCTCTACAATCGCATCTACAGGTTGATGCTATCTACACAGATTTTTCAGCGGCATTCGATAAATAAATCATCAAATAACAATTGCTAAACTCGACAGACTTGGCTTTAGTGGCGTTTTACTGGATTGAATACGTTCATATCTTACTGGTCGCGAGATGAAAAAACTAAACTTCACAACAGTTCCTTTTACTGTTAGTTCTGGAGTACCTCAAGGAAGCCACTTAGGACCGTTTCTATTTTTACTCTACCTCAATGATCTCAACTTCTCCGTGAAATGTTTTAAACTATCATTTGCTGACGACTTCAAACTATATCATCCTATAGATGCACGTTTTCTGCAAGCTCAGCTTGACACATTCGACAAATGGTGCCACAATAACAGGGTGGTACTAAATGCTTAAAATGCTCCATTATATCTTTTCCCGAAAACTCACAAAAATTACATAAGACTATCATCTCTTGCAAAATGTCCTAAAACGGGAATCCTCGGTTAAGGACTTAGGTGTTATTCTCGATCACAAATTGGATTTCAAGAATCATGTCGATTATGTAATTTCGAAAGCTTCTAAACTCTTAGGCTTCATATTTCGGATCACTAAGAACATTACCAATATACACTGCCTGAAGTTATTGTGCACTAGTTCGATCAACATTAGAATACGCAGCTATCGTTTGGTCGCTTCATTATCAAATCGACGTTGATCGTGTCGAAAGTGTTCAACGGAAATTTGTTAGATTTGCACTCCATGGAGAGACCCATTCAACCATCCTAGTTACAAAGATCAACAAGTCTGTACATAGGAACGTTTGCAAGGCTGTCTTTATTGCTGATCTAATTCAATCACGTGTTGACAGTCCTGATCTCCTACAATTGATCAATTTTGACATTCATCGTCGAAGTCTTCGTTTTCATCCATTTATACGAATTCCCCATGCTAGAACCAATTACGGATATAATGAACCCTTTTCCAGCATGTGCCGTTTATTCAATAGTTACTAACAGAAATTTGATTTTCATCTCACTCGTAATGCGATACAACGATTATTCAATGATTCGTTATTTTTGCAATTATAATACTAATGTTAATTCTTTCCGCTCGACCACCCCTTCGTTCTCTCCACCATCTCCATTGAAAACTAATAAATTCGCTTGTTGTAACTAATCCTGTTGTATTTCTTCTTCTCCGCTCTTCATCGTTTCTTCTCCTATCTTTTCGAACACTAATTAGATCTATATGTCGGTTCTAACCACGTTTGCTCGCCCTCTTTTTTTATCCATCTTCCACTATCTTTTTCGAACACTAATTCGATTTACATGCCGAACCTAACCCCGTTTCGTTTGCCAACTCTCATTCACAACTCCCTCCTTCTACCTCCCATTTTAAAGCATATTTCTTTTCTTCTCTAGTTTTAATGCAAAATCACTATCGCTTACACGATGGATTTAGTGTCGTCTAATTACTATAGAGTTAGTTAGCTAGGGTTAGTTTTAATTGATAGTATTAAGTACATACATGTATCTGTTGGCTTGTTGTAATCTGTTGATATAAACGATGAGGAGGTTTTATGCCTGCTGGAGTGAGAGATTATTATTTCAGCTATATTTAGCTTTTTCCTGCTCCAAATAAATAAATAAATAAATACTGTCGGGACATTGATCAGGTTCGAAGATCAAATGACTGGGACTTCTGGTTCCGGAGATATGATGGTATAAGTGACATAACCGACAAAAAACATTGTTTTTTTACTGCTCTAATATATCTAATCTCTAATAAAGTATGAGCATTTCGAAAAAATTCTCCATACAAAAATTGAACTGAATCAGATATTGGTAAGAGGTGCTGTCCGACGGTTAAGGTTTGAAAATTTTCGATCTTGAAAAATCACTATAGAGAAGTGAAAATCGTGTTTCACTTTGCCCCGAGACATCGCTTTATCTTCAAGCGAGTAGAACTCATGCTACTGAAATAAGGCGAAAAATCGCTTACACAAAAATATCGATATTTCCGTTAAAAATGGACGGATTTTAACAATCTATGGCTTTTTGGGTAGCTATTACCGTGTGGAATATAAGTAAAAAACATATTCTGTTTTCATGGTCAATTATGACAGATATTATCAAAAACGTGTTTAATCCACCTAGCAGTCAGATGATACCTTTTTTATCAATCCGCATGTGTTTTTTGAATGAATATTCTTCGGTGTTTAAGTTTTCATGACATTATTTTAATGACCGTCGTTTTAAGCGACAATTTGAGATTTTAATCACTCATTACTCTGTAATGTCGAAACTGCAAATACAATCGAATTTAAATCTAAAAGTGTGATAATCGATTAAACATACCATGATATGTAAGTTCCACTTTAGAGTTTACGGTAATTTAAGGTAATTCCAGAGCCGGTATTCAGGAACCAGCATAACCCAAACCGATTCGTATGGCCATATGACGAATAAATTACAACAGTTTTGAGTCCAACTTTAAAGCTTTTCTTCTATATCGGTTTGAATTTTAAAAATTCATCATCATGTAATTCGAGAATAGGAAGTCATAATAGTATAAAATTAAATAATTTTTTTATGTATGTATAAAATTAATTAATTTTGTATAAAAGTTTATTTTAATTTTAATTTTTGTTTCTGAAATTTGATTAGGCTTTTTTTGAGAGAACGATTGAGCTTTGAGAAACGATTTTATACTGGAACCGGAAATCTAAAATCTGTATGGTCGAGGTCAGATAAATTCACCTGAGTAGCAGTATAGTTTACATTTGTTTCAAAATATTTGAAAATCAGAGAAGACATCTTTGAGAAATCATAGCACGAATTAAATTTTTAGGTGCCTTCTGAATCGAAAACTGAATACCACTAAAACTGAAAAAAGTTAATTTTTTTTATTGACTATCCAAATCTGCTAAAACGATAAACCTGATTAATTTATGTGAAATGGACATTTTCATACTAATCACCCTGTATCTCCTAAACCGGAAGTTGGATCTGACTGAAGAGCAAGATGTTTTATAGAATCTTAAAACTTTTCATTTGAATCTTAGATGATTCTTAGATTTTATTTGAATCTTAGATCGGTTCAACCATCTACGCGAAAAATGAGTTACTCAATTTTAATTTCGTTTCACATATCATCCTGTAGCTCCGGAACCAGAGGTCGGAACCAAACATAATTCAGGAACTTTGTTTGGGAGCATACGACTTTTCGTCTGAATCTGAATTTGTAGAAAAGAAATTTTCGGAGAAAATTGAGTGAAATTATTTGTCACACACGCATTTGCTGATCCCGACGAACTGATTCGAATGGTATATGGATGTTATATTCTTCCAGCATTTTTTGCTGTAAGTAGTTTAAAACAATATAATTTAAAAAAATCTGCCATCATCTGGCTTATATATGTCATATTCGAACGATTATGTTACCAAAAACGAGCCGTGCTAAAATCGGCCCGAGGCTAAATGTCATGAAAAAGGATGCTGTACACAGTCTATTTGGTACTTAGAAATAATTGTATGTAACAGTATAAAAAATCGTGTTTTCCGTTGCTCCCAAGCATTTCTTTGTCATACAGCGCTCAAAACTCCTACTGCTAGAATAGGGGGAAAATTCGTTTACACAAAAATTTCCATATCTCCGCTAAAAATGGACGGATTTTAACAATCTATGGCTTGTTGGATAGGTATTACCGTGCGGAATCTAAGTCTGAAAACATATTTTGTTTTCAATGTCAATTGTGATAGATAATGTCAAATTTAAAAAAACTTCGTATAACTCAAAAAGTAAACATCCGATCTCAAAACCATTCAATAAGACGGGGAGACCTTTCATTTGCGACTAGTTTGATCAAAATCGGTCCAGCCATATCTGAGATCTCGACCTCTTAGTTGACAACACACATACAGACACACACACATACACACACACACACACACAGACATTTGATCAGTTCGTCGAGCTGAATCGATTGGTATATGCCATTCGGCCCTCCGGGCCTCGGAAAAATTTTCTAAATTTTGAGCGAATTCTATACCTATTTTTGATATATATAAAAAACCTGTTTTAATCCACCTAGTGGTGTAATGATGCCTTTCTCATGTACATATAATATTGTGGTATTCTATTCGAAAAAATTCTCTTCGAGTTTTGAAAGAAACCAAGAGATTGTTTATGCATAACATACAGAATAAAAGAGTGCTTTGATTGCGTAAGTCATCCTTAAGAAAACGAAATAAGATCACTATTATATGCACTTTCCGGAATCCGGAACCGGATACCGGAAACCAGGATAGCCGGAAACAGTTTGTTTAGTTGCCTACTGATAATGACTATCGATTTGTGTAGTTTTGAGACCAGTTTAGAAATTTTTTTACGTGTTTTTTGTTTCGCCGGTTTAAGTGACGGTGTACAATATTGAACACACTTTACCCTATAACTCCGGAACCGGAAATCGGATCCGGATGAAATTAAGGAATTCCGTATGGGACCGGAAGACCTTTCATTTGAATCTGAGTTTGTGGAAATCGGTCAAACCATCGCTGAGAAAAGTGAGTGAGATCCATTTTTATATATATGACCACTATTTCCGGTACTTCCGGAACTGGATACCGGGAACCAGGATAGCCGGAATCGGTTTGTTTAGTTGCCTACTGATAATGACTATCGATTTGTGTAGTTTTGAGACCAGTTTAGAAATTTTTTTACGTGTTTTTTGTTTCGCCGGTTTAAGTGACGGTGTACAATATTGAACACACTTTACCCTATAACTCCGGAACCGGAAATCGGATCCGGATGAAATTAAGGAATTCCGTATGGGACCGGAAGACCTTTCATTTGAATCTAAGTTTGTGGAAATCGGTCAAACCATCGCTGAGAAAAGTGAGTGAGATCCATTTTTATATATATGACCACTATTTCCGGTACTTCCGGAACTGGATACCGGGAACCAGGATAGCCGGAATCGGTTTGTTTAGTTGCCTACTGATAATGACTATCGATTTGTGTAGTTTTGAGACCAGTTTAGAAATTTTTTTACGTGTTTTTTGTTTCGCCGGTTTAAGTGACGGTGTACAATATTGAACACACTTTACCCTATAACTCCGGAACCGGTAATCGGATCCGGATGAAATTAAGGAATTCCGTATGGGACCGGAAGACCTTTCATTTGAATCTGAGTTTGTGGAAATCGGTCAAACCATCGCTGAGAAAAGTGAGTGAGATCCATTTTTATATATATGACCACTATTTCCGGTACTTCCGGAACTGGATACCGGGAACCAGGATAGCCGGAATCGGTTTGTTTAGTTGCCTACTGATAATGACTATCGATTTGTGTAGTTTTGAGACCAGTTTAGAAATTTTTTTACGTGTTTTTTGTTTCGCCGGTTTAAGTGACGGTGTACAATATTGAACACACTTTACCCTATAACTCCGGAACCGGAAGTCGGATCAGGATGAAATTCAGGAATTTCGTATGAGACCGGAAGACCTTTCATTTAAATCAAAGTTTGTGGAAATCGGTCAAACCATCGCTGAGAAAAGTGAGTGAGATCCATTTTGGTGTATATGACCATTATTTCCGCTACTTCCGGAACCGGATACCGGGAACCAGGATAGCCGGAATCGGTTTGTTTAGTTGCCTACTGGTAATGACTATTGATTTGTGTAGTTTTGAGACCAGTTTAGAAATTTTTTTACGTGTTTTTGTTTCGCCGGTTTAAGTGACGGTGTACAATATTGAACACACTTTACCCTATAACTCCGGAACCGGAAGTCGGATCCGGATGAAATTCAGGAATTCCGTATGGGACCACGAGACCTTTCATTTGAATCCTAGTTTGTCAAAATCGGTTCAGTAATCTCCTAGAAAACCTAGTGAGATTATTTGACACATACACACACACACATACATACATACACACACACAGACATTGCTCACCTCGATGAACTGAGTCGAATGGTAAATGACACTTGGCCCTCCGGGCCAATTTTCACTGGTCGGTTTTTCAAGTGATTGCATAATCTTTCTATATGAGAAAGGCAAAAAGGTAAAACCGAATACCACTAAAACTGAAAAAACTGAAAATCTGCTAACCCGATAAAGCTGATTAATTTATGTGGAATAGACATTTTTATACCAATCACCCTGTATCCCCGAAAACTGTAGAATCTTGAAACTTTTCATTTGAATCTTAGATGATTCTTAGATTTCATTTGAATCATAGATCGGTTCAGCCATCTACGAGAAGAATGAGTTACACAATTTTGATTTCGTTTCACACATCCTGTAGTTCCGGAACCAGAGGTCGGAACCAAATATAATTTAGGAATTTTATTTGCAAGCATACGACTTTTCGTATGAATCTGAATTTGTAGAAAAGAAATTTTCCGAGAAAATTGAGTGAAATTATTTGTCACACACGCATTTGCTGATCTCGACAAACTGATTCGAATGGTATATGGATGTTATGTTCTTCCAGCTGTAAGTAGTTTAAAAAAATATAATTAAAACAAATTCTACCATCATCTGGTTTACATATGTCATATTCGAACGATTATGTTACCAAAAACGAGCCGTGCTGAAATCGGTCCGAGGCTAAATGTCATGAAAAAGGATGCTGTACACAGTCTTTTTGGTACTTAGAAACAATTGTATGTAGCAGTATAAAAAATCGTGTTTTCCGTTGCTCCCAAGCATTTCTTTGTCATACAGCGCTCAAAACTCCTACGCTCAAAACTCCTACTGAATAGGGGGAAAGTCGTTTACACAAAAATGTCGATATCTCCGTTGAAAATGGACGGCTTTTAACAATCTATGGCTTGTTGTATAGGTATTACCGTGCGAAATCTAAGTCTGGAAACATATTCTGTTTTCAAGGTCAAATGGGACAGATACGGTCAAAAAACTGAAAATTTTGACATAAAACTTCGTATAACTCGAAAAGTAAACATCCAATCTCAAAACCATTCAATAGCGTTCTGGGTGACGGGGAGACCTTTCATTTGCGACTGATCAAAATCGGTCCAGCCATCTCTGAGATCTCGACCTCTTAGTTGACAACACACATACAGACACATACACACACACACACACACAGACATTCGCTCAGTTCGTCGAGCTGAATCGATTGCTATATGACATTCGGCCCTCCGGGCCTCGGAAAATTTTTCGAAACTTTGAGCGAATTCTATACCTATTTTTTATATTAATAAAAAAAGGTAAAAACTAAAAATTTCGACATAAAACTTCTAAAAGTAACCATCCGATTTCAAAACCATTCAATAGCGTTCAGGGTTACGCAGAGACCTTTCATTTGCGACTGGTTTGATCAAAATCGGTCCAATTGTGTACATGAAATTTCCGAAATCGAAAAATTTGGTTGATGCCGAACGTCCTAGAATTGCATGGAACGTCGAGATTTAGTCTTAAAAAATAATTTTGAACAAATCGACTTTAGGATTTAGAAAGTCGATACTGAAATTTTTTTTCGAAATGACACTAAATCTCAACGTTCCATGCAATTCTAGGACGTTCGGCATCAACCAAATTTTTCGATTTCGGAAATTTCATGTGCACACCTGGACTGATTTTGATCAAACCAGTCGCAAAAAAGGTCTCTATGTCACCCTGAACGCTATTGAATGGTTTTGAGATCGGATGTTTACTCCTAGAAGTTTTATGTCAAAATGTTTTTTACAATATCAGTCATAATTGACCATAATTGACATCATAATTGACCATGACTTAAATTCCGCACGGTAATAGCTATCCAAGAAGCCATAGATTGTTAAAATCCGTCCATTTCTAACGGAGATATCGATATTTTTATGTAAGCGATTTTTCGTCTTATTTCAGTAGCATGAGTTCTACTCGCTTGATGATAAAGCGGTGTATGGGAGCAAAGTGAAACACGATTTTCAATACATTTTTATGCAATTGTTTCTTAGCACCTGAAAGACTATGCACAGCACCGTTTTTCATGACGTTTCGATTTTAGCACTGTTCGTTATTTTTTTTTTCAACATAAACGTTCGAACCTTGACATATGTATTAGAAATATTTGATGGCAGTATTTTCAAACTCAAAACAGATTCATATTTATATTGATTTATACTGCCTACAACAATAATTGCTGGAAGAACACAACTTCTTACCCTCCAATACCATTCGAAGAGGTTCGTCGAGATAAGAAAATTTGTGTGTGAAAAATAATTTCATTACTTTTACTCGGAGATGGCTTAACTGATTTCTACCAACTTCGACTCATATAAACAGTCCTATGCTCCATTCGACTTCCAGTTCAGGACATTAGTATAAAAAATGCACGTAAATTTATCTTGTTTATCGGGTTCACATAATTTGAGAGTAGACGACCTAATAAACTTATTTCAGTTTTACTGGTATTCGGTTTTTAATCCCGGAACGAACTCAAATTTTTTTATGTAGAACGCACTACAATTTCTTTAAAATGGCTACACTGATTTTCAAAAATTTCGAATCTAATGATCAATTAATCTAATTTAACTGATTTCAGCTACCGTCATAGAAGCGATACCAAAAAATGTTCAAAGTTGGGCTGAAAACTGTTTCAATTTTTTCGTCATACTAATTCATGGAGATACAAACTTTTTTGGGTTATGCTGGTCTCTGAATACCATTTCGTGAAGTACCATAAATAATGAGAAAAACTTTAAAGAGGAATCGATTGTGACACGTTTAGATTAAGAGAAATAATTTTAGGGTTTCATCAAGGGAAGGACGCTTAGAACAATGTGCCAATCACACATAAACACAATGCGTTGATGCATTTATAAATATTGGCACTTTCGTTTTCATACAGTTGCACAGTTGCGGCACACAAAGGGCTCAGTTTTGACAAGTAGCTGTTTTCTGGGGCACAGAGTAGCACACTTAGACTCACAGTATGTCACGTGTTTTTTGTTTAGAGGCACAATATAGTTTGTGTTAAGCGACTTTCCCCTTGGGTTTCATACAATTTCTATCTTCGATTCGTCGATTTTTTATGAAAATTATTTCATGAAATCTATATATAATATAATTTATTTGTACAGTACAGTTGAGACCAGTTTATAAAATTGTTTACGATCTCCGGAACCTATAAGTCCGGAACCGGAAGTCGGATCCGGATGAAATTTAAGAATTCCGTATGGGACCCTCAGACCTTTCATTTGAATCTTAGTTTGTGGAAATCGTTCAAATCGTCGCTGAGAAAATATGACCACTATTTCCGGTGCTTCCGGAACCGGAGAGCGGGACCCAGGATAGCCGGAATCGGTTTGTTTAGTAGCCTACTGATAATGGCTATCGACCAGTTGAGAAAAAAATTTACGTTTTTTGTAACGCCGGTTTAAGTGACGGTGTACGATATTGAACACACTTTACCCTGTAACTCCGGAATCGGAAGTCGGATTAGGATGAAATTCAGGATTTCCTTTCATTTGAATCTACGTTTGTCAAAACCGTTTCAGCCATCTCCGAGAAAACCTAGTGAGATTATTTGACACACACACGCACACAGACACTACACAGCTCCATGAACTGAGTCGAATGGTATATGACAATTTTTACTAGCCAGTTTTTCAAGGGATTGCAAAACCTTTCTCTATTAGAAACGAAATTAGTTAAAATCCAGAATTTACTTTGCTGAAAAAAACTTTTGTTTCTAGAAAGATAATTAATAATTAATAGAGATAAAATTCGAGTTACTGTTAACGATTTGAAGCAGGCGAAAGAAATTGTAACCTGTAAATTATTTGCTGTTGAATTAAGAGTTTACATTCCTTCGAGGGAGGTGGAAATTGACGGTGTTGTCTTTGAAGCAAGTCTGATAACCGATGATCTACTTAAAAATGGAGTTGGTCGTTCCAAAAACTCCAATTCTTGAGGGAGTTAAGATACTTGAGTGCAAGCAATTGTACTCAGCATCTATTGTCGATGGAAATAAGTCTTATCGTCCCTTTTGAGTAACATTTGCGGATCTGCGTTACCTAGCCATGTCTATATCGATAAAATTCGTCTTCCTGTTCGGCTTTTCGTACCGCATGGTATGAATTTCACGAACTGTGAAAAATTCGGACATACAGCTACTTATTGCAGTAATAAGCCTAAATGTATCAAATTTCAAGGGGCCCATAAGGATAATCTTTGCGATAAAGATATTGAAGAATGTGTTTATTGTGGGGAGAGTCCTCATGATCTCTCAGTATGCGCTGCATTTATGCTGCATAAAGACAGATTATCCTTAATATACATAAATGATTTCAACATGACAGTATGGAATATGGGTAGCATGACACGGATTCCAAGACCTCCTGCACGTCCAAGTACATTAGATTTATCTCTTTGCTCGGCTTCAATTCGACTAAATTGTACCTGGAAAACATTTCCTGATTTACACGGTAGCGATCATTTGCCAATCATCATC
Organism: Malaya genurostris; assembly: GCF_030247185.1. Lineage (NCBI taxonomy): Eukaryota > Metazoa > Arthropoda > Insecta > Diptera > Culicidae > Malaya > Malaya genurostris. Next base: position 163,919,199 of record NC_080571.1, on the reverse strand, counting down.
TCTATTAGCAGTAACAAAAGCATTTATAATTTCCTGATTTACACGGTAGCGATCATTTGCCAATTATCATCTCTATTAGCAGTAACAAAAGCATTTATAGTTCAGTTAATATTCCATATGATTTGACAAAAAATATTGACCGGATTAAATACCAAAGTAACATGTCACGTATCTTAAATTCAATGGAAGAGCTCCCTCCACATCCTTAACTTCCTCGTTTGTTCGATTCTGGAGGCCGCAGAACAAGCCCAAACCAAACGATTTGTTGGTCCATCGTTTAACAAAACGCATCCAAACCCTTGGTGGAACACAGAGTGCTCACATGCTAAACACGCGAAACAAAATGCTTTTAAGACGTTTTTAAAACGAGGAGGAGGAACTCCTCAGAATTTTTAAAAAATCTTGATTTTAGAAACCAAGTACAAGAGCATACTTCGGGCCAAGAAATGTAGCTATTGGAGACATTTTGTCGAATGTTTGTCAAGAAAAACCTCAATGAGCACTCTTTGGAATACGGCCAGACGAATGAGGAATCGTACCGTGAGAAATGAGAGTGAGGAATACTCCAACCGATGGATATTTGATTTTGCGAGGAAAGTTTGTCCAGATTATGTTCCTATGCATAGCATTATTAGGGAGTCTTCTCCAAATAATGGTTCAATTGATAGCCCCTTTTCAATGATAGAATTTTCCATAGAACTCATGTCTTGTAACAGTAACGCTCCTGGGTTGGACAGAATTGAATTCATCTTGGTGAAGAATCTGCCCGACCTAGTAAAAAGACGTTGGTTGGAATTGTTCAACAAGTTTCTTGAGCAATATATTGTTCCACCTGACTAGAGGCAAGTGAATGTTATCGCCAATCAAAAGCCGGGGAAACCAGCTTCCAATCACAACTCATATAGACCCATTGCAATGTTGTCCTGCATCAGTAAATTGATCGAAAAAAAAATTCTTCGACTTCTCGACACTTGGGTCGAGACGAACGGTTTGTTATCATATACTCAGTTAGGCTTCCGTAGAAATAAATGGACGAATGATTGTCTTGCATTACTTTCGTCTGACATCCAAATTGCCTTTGCTCAGAAACAACAAATGGCATCTGTATTTTCAGACATACAAGGAGTATTTGATTCAGTTTCCATTGATGTTCTTTCAGACAAGCTCCATCAACATGGACTTCCAGCGATTATAAATAATTATTTGCACAATCTTTTGTCACAGAATAGCTATATGGGTCTCCCGCAAGGCTCATGCCTCAGTCCGCTCCTCTATAATTTTTACGTGAATGACATTGACCCTATGTACACTAAGACAATTGGCAGATAATAGCATAAGACAATTGGCAGATTTGCTTAGCGGTTCAAATTGAACTGCCGAGTAACTAAGCAGTTCAATTTGAACTGCTCTGCACTGATGAGTCAAAGACGAAACGTAAAACTAATAAAAACGGTTATGTGCCCTAGCACAAAATTTGGCTAACCCCTAAATGACCATATCTGCATCGGCCAGAAATAGTCGAAAACACGTTTTCGTTCGGCACGTCAGAAAAGACGCACTCCGCTGCAAAACAAAAAGTGTTCTGTAAGTAGCCGAAACTTTACGTCTGCTTAGCGGTTCAAATTGAACTGCCGAGTGTAGCACTAAGCAGTTCAATTTGAACTGCTCTGCACTGATGAGTCAAAGACGAAACGTAAAACTAATAAAAACGGTTATGTGCCCTAGCACAAAATTTTTCTAACCCCTAAATGACCATACCTGCATCGGCCAGAAATAGTCGAAAACACGTTTTCGTTCGGAACGTCAGAAAAGACATTGCACTCCGTTGCAAAACAAAAAGTGTTCTGTAAGTAGCAGAAACTTTACGTCTGCTTAGCGGTTCAAATTGAACTGCCGAGTTTAGCACTAAGCAGTTCAATTTGAACTGCTCTGCACTGATGAGTCAAAGACGAAACGTAAAACTAATAAAAACGGTTATGTGCTCTAGCACTAAATTTGGCTAACCCCTAAATGAGATAATAGCGTGGTTTCAGTTACTGCACCCAAAGCTATTGATCTGCAAAAACCATTGTAAGATAACACATGGATCAATAAGTCCCGAGACTAACAATAGAAACAACATTTTTTTGCCAAATTTTTTTTTATTCATCAACATAATCACATTTTAGGGTAATACAATGGTTCCAACGTTTTTTTTTTCGATAAACTGCTTTCTGATTTCTTTCGACTCGTTGCTGTTTTTGTTCCATCGAAAGCAATCGCGGCACAAACTTGGAAAAAACCTTTTTCATGCTCAATATTTCATGAAAGATAGTAAATACACTTCCATATGATATCTGTGTCATCTCAGCAATCTCACGGAGCTTCACTTTACGATCTTTCATTATAATTTTTGTCACTTCACTCACATTTTCCGGTGTAACGGTTTCCACAGGTCTACACGAGCGTTCCGCGTCATTTGTGTCGGTACTACCACGTTTAAACTCGGCGAACCACCGACACATCGTTGCTCTTGATGGACAATAGTCTGGATAACATTTTTCAATCCATTGTTTCGCTTGCACGGTGTCCAACCTCGATAACTCAGCTGTTTCTGGTCGGACCGACTTAAAATTTTGACCCGTTTCAAGCAAAGGTTAGTACTCTAGAAAGACGTGGTTACTGGTTTACTACGAGCGCCATCTCTGCTTTAGTATTGGGACTTATTGATCCATGTGTTACCTTAGATAACTTGTCCGTTTTTGCTTTTTATCTTGGCATCGAATTCTCTGCGGAGAAAACAGAGCTGGTCGTCTTATCAAGAAAGCATGATCCCGCACAGCTTCAGCTTCATATGATGGGAAGAATTATCCAACAGGTTTTGACTTTCAAATACCTCGGGATGTGGTTTGATTCCAAATTCACGTGGGAAGACACATTAGGTATCTGATAACAAAATACCAACAAAGCGTAAATTTTCTTCGAACAATAACAGGATCTCGGTGGGGTGCTAATCTGAAAGATCTAATAAAATTGTATCAGACAACGATACTTTCAGTGATGGAATATGGATGCGTTTGCTTTCGTTCCGCTGCAAACTCTCATATTATCAAACTTGAGCGAATCCAGTATCGAATTGCTTTAGACTGCATGCACTCGACACATACAGTGTGTCTTGAAGTTCTGGCGGGAGTTCTTCCATTGAAAGATCGTTTTTTGGAGCTTTCATCGTGACTGTTAATAAGGTGTGAGGTACTGAAGATTATTAATAACTTCGAAATGTTAGTTGACCTTCAATCTCAAACAAGATTCATGACAGTATATTTTAACCATATGTCACAGGAAATCGAGCCTTCAAGATATATTACTATCAGTGACAGACTCCTAAATGTCCCTGATTCACCTTTTTTTTCGACGCATCCATGCAGCGCGAAGTGCGTGGAATCCCGGAACACCTACGCCTACCTTGATGAAAATCCCAAAAATATTTACAAGTAAGTTCCGGCATATGGACTCTGAGAAAATATTTTACACGGACGGATCACGAATTGAAGAGGCTACTGGGTTTGGTATATTCAACAATAATGTTTCGGCTTCAAGAACCTACATCTGTTTACATAGCAGAGTTAGCAGCAGTTCATTATAGTTTGAGTGTAATCGTCACATTATCTCCAAACCATTATTTTCTCTTCACAAATAGCCTGAGTGCAATTGAAGCCATTCGCTCAAACGCTGCTGGCAAAAATGTAGCGTTTTTCTTGGGCAAAATATAACAATACCTGAAGGACATTTTGAATAATAATTATCAAATCACAATCACGTTTGGGTGACGGCTCATTGCTCCATTCCAGGAAAGAAAGAGCCGATAGTTAAGCCATACGTGGTGCTATTGAGGGAAATTTATGAGAGACCGATTGCTTTCAACGAATTCTATCGCGCGTCTCGCCAAAGAACACTTGCCAGCTGGCAAGCTTTTTAGGATAAAGATGATCTGGGTCGGTGGATGCACTTAATTATTCCCAAAATATCGACAAAGGCATGGTTCAGGGGACTGAATGTGAGTAGGGATCTCATTCGTGGGATGTCCAGACTCATATCCAATCACTACACGTTAGATGCACATCTCCTTCGAAATGGACTTTCCGAGACTAATCATTGTACTTGTGGCGAAGGTTATCGCGATATTGATCATGTCGTTTACACATGCGTGGATTATCGTGATGTCTGATCTCAACTTATAAATGCCTTGCGTACCCAAGGTAGACTATCCAATGTCCCAGTTTGCGACATTCTTGCTTGTCGTGATCTTTCTTACATGAAACTTCTTTATCATTCCATTAAGTCCATTGGAGTTCCAATTTAAATTTTATTTTATGTTAGACCCCGTTCTTGTCCGAAATGTATTAGGTTTAAAGTACTATGTATTGTGTATGCCACGGCGAAGAAAAACTTATGTATATTGCCTATGAAATATTATTGAAATTGCTCAATTACGGCACAAATAAAACAGAAATTAAATTGGTTTTATTAACAAGTTTCTTAGCCAAAAACTCATGAGAAGTGCAAAGCAAAACAATCCATTAAAAAGCTAAAAAGGATAGTCTTGTTGAAACTGCTTTCAAATTGTTCTGATGTTTTTCGCATCTGTAACGATATATCAATATTTAAAATTCTAAACCCATATGTGAAAATGCAGTAAACTCTTAGTGGAAAGTGTATTTACTCAGAATTTGTGCGCATTTGAAGCGATTGTGCGTAATAATGTTTTTACGTGAAACAGTGAAGTTAGTTTCGAATGTTGCATTCTAATTGTATGTCAAACGAAGTTTGTTGTATATTCCAACCTTCCGGACTACGCCTGGTGTACTACTAGTATTCGGTTTTTGTTTTCCGAGTGCTCAATGTTTTCAGATTGAGAGTCGATTTCGCGAAGTCGAAAGAAGAAAACAGCGATTTAGATGAGAAAATTTTAAAAAGAAGTTTATGTTTAGTTCATGTCTTTTCCTCCAATACAACATCGTATATATACATGCCAATATAGAAAAGACAACCGCGATTATAAAATTCTTTTTGATAGTAGCCTGCCATCTAGTGGCTAGTAGTCATTACGTTGTTACCGTTTTTTCGGTGACAGGGTGCCATATAGCTGAAGATTGCAGAAGAAAATTCAATCATTCATGTTGATTGAAAACAGCATTTTATTTTTCTTATTCAACTAAAAAATTTGTGGAATGGAAATGGAATGTGCCTTAGCTAAGAAATGATAGCACGTTTTATTGGTGAATTTAACAAACAAAATTGCCATTTCAACTAATATTTTATTATTATTATTAAGGGAATGAGAATTAAAAAATCTAAATTATCAAAAGTAAGAATTTTTTAGTTGTCTCAAAAACATAGACCCACACAAAGTTCCTGAGTTTTATTCGAATCCGACTTCCGGTTCCTGAATTACAGGGTAATATAATAAAAAAAAAAGTGCACTTAATTTTCTCAAAGATGGCTAAACCAATCTTCACAAACTTTGATTCAAATGAAAGGAGCAATTCTCCTATACAAAGTTCCTGAATGTTATTTTGATCCGACTTCCGGTTCCGCAGTTACAGGATGATTAGTCAAAAATTCTTATTTCAAATTTTTTCCACAATTTTCTCAGAGATGGCGTGACCGATTTTAACAATCTTAGATTCAAATGAAAGCTATCATGTTCCCATACAAAACTGCCAATATTTAATCCAGTTCCGACTTCCGGTTCCGGAATTATATGATGAAGCGTGTTACAAATTGGATACCGCTTCCCTTGTTCTTGGAGTTTTGATGAAAGACCGAAGATTGCAGCCATATATTCAAAAATGGATCCCAAACCAACTTCGATCATACCAGTTCCCAGATTCCGGTTTCGGAAGTACCTCTTTTCGTTTCCTCAGAGATGGCCTAACCGACTTGAGTACTTTTTCACTCTATATGTAATACCAGTTTATGGACGAACCTTTCTGTTTTTCAAGAATTAAAGAAAATTCGTTTGAAGAATACCACACATGTATATATGAGATTATGTGAGATATGAGAAAGGCATCATTACACCACTAGGTGGATTACAGGTGGACAGGTTTTTCATATAGAAATGCTATACAATCGCTTGAAAAATCGACTAGAGAAAATTGTGTCATATACCATTCGACTCAGTTCATCGAGCTAAGCAATGTCTGTATGTATGTGTGTGTATATACAAAATAATCTTACTACGTTTGCTCGGAGATGGCTGAGCCAATTTTGACAAACTTTGATCCGATTTCCAACGTTCAGAAGTTGTACGAAATTGTACGCCACTGCCTACATAAGGTATATGAAAGATACTCAAGATCGTACAATCTACGATTGAACAGCAAACAAAAGCTCCATACAGGGGACCATGTTTATAAACGGAATGTACGTCTGTTCGATAAAACAAAGTATTTTGTCGGAAATTTCGGCAATAAATACGAGCGAGCGCAAATACAATCCGTTCTAGGTATGTTCTATAAGACGAAACCGGACGCCGCATCCACATCCGGCATCAATGTTAATATGCACATAAACAAGGGCACTGGAATGCTGCACAAAATACTCCTGGAGATGTTACAGCAAATCGTCCATCAGTTGAATAAGCATAAGTTTAACAAATACTTTAACAAGACATTTCGGGAAATTCACCATTCCCGTTTTTGTTTTTCTCATATAATAACCTTTTTTTGCTGTCACTGTGAAAACCGACTTTTTAACCGAGGCCCGGAGGGACGAATGTCATTCGACTCAGCTCGAGGAACTGAGCAAATGTCTGCGTGTGTGTCGGTATATATGTGTTTATGTGTGGGTATGTAACAAAAATGTGCACTCGATTTTCTCGGAGATGGCTGGACCGATTTTCACAAACTTAGATTTGAATGAAAGGTCTCTTGGTCCCATAGGGTGCTATTGAATTTTACTCGGATCGGACTCCGCGTGATTTGTGCAAAATATGGAAAAAAAAGTTTACTCGATTTTCTCAAAGACCGCTCAACCGATTTTCTTCAACTAAAATTCAAATTGAAGGCCTTGTAGGCCATAGTTTACTATTGAATTTCATCTGGATCCGCCTTACGGGTCAAGAATTACAGGGTAAAATGTGCAAAATGAACTAAAAATGTGCAATCGATTTTCTCAAAAGCCGCTCATCCAGTTTTCACAAGCATAAGTTCAAATGACAGGTCTTACATCCCCTCATAATCTGGGGCAGCAGGGAATATGTCTAAGGTTTTGACGACCCCTCCCCCGGCAACTGCGAGTTGTAGAACTTGCCTAGGATCAGAGTTAAATGTCACTATCAACGAGCAACTTTGCACGACGAAGATTGGAAAGTTTATGTCGCTGGACTGCTGCCAACCAGGATCTACCAATCATCATATACAGAGTGTCTGAGAGCCGATCTGTTATAACTTAAATTCTCTTGATATTATACTCACCAGGACGCTCATTGATTGCCGATGCGATTGATATTATCTTATGATATCATTTCTCCTGTCACTGCTTGATTACGATGTGACTAAATAATAATCAAGCAGCATAAACATTGAATTAAATTCATGTACACCAATAAACTCCGAAATCCGATAACTTTTTACAAAGAACAATTAACTTTATCAATTTATGTTTATGTTAGTACTCTCATGAAATTTTTTTACTTCATCAGGGAATAGGAGAATGAGAGAGGGAACAAAATGCGTCACCTGTCTTTGACTTAGTATACTTCTACTTGGTCAAAGAATTATCGAGTATCTCATTTGACAGACACTTTGACCGTACCGATTACAGTTGACGATGATTTTAGTCAGTCTGCCAAGGTCATTTGACATGACTGACAATTTGCAGCTCTGCCTAGGATGTGGTGGGGTTTGGCAGTGGGCTCTGCTAATCCTCTATAAAAAGCTGCATGTATCCGCAAGCATGTTCTACTAAAGCGATCGTGTGCCGCTCAAAGTGCACAGGCCCAGCGGGAGTGCTGAATTGGCACGTTAGGACTAACACAAGTGAGGTCCTAACTATGACATACTGGCTACCACACCATCCATGGATACGATACGGTAGATCGGAATATACAGAGAAGCTAGGGCTGACAGTTGCGGTTTTCTACTCCTTCAGTAAAGCAGGGTGGAACCGGCTTGAAATGACGAGTAGGCTAATGCCGCAGCTGCCTTCCGTCCCATAAAATCGTGGCAGGCCTTATGGCACGCCGTCTCACTTTCAGCCACCTGGTTAGGATGACTGGGTGGAAGTAGGTTCAGATGCCCTTTTCCTGATTTGCTTTGATCCGGCTCTGAGCGTAAAGCCAACCCTCGCATGGCCTCACTGCACAGCATAGGTAACCATGGGATCATGATAGCGACTACTTTCGGCTGGGTTTGACGGTAGCCATAAGGGGGACCCATACAAAATGAGTTTTACAACATCAACATCGACGTCGAGCAAGGAGATAAACCCTTTCGCAAGAGGGGGTTTGAGGAGGTCTCCATCCAGAACGGGTGCGAGAGAGGAGAGTGAGGCGGTAGCTGAGGGGAGGAGCGACAGCAATGCCCCTGTCAAACCAGTGGACCAGCCTGAGAAACTGGTGCAAGTGAAGGAAGTAGTCAAGCCGAGTATGACAGCGGGCATAGAACAACTCGACGCGATTATTGAACTCACGTAGGAGAAATCCAACATCAGCAAGGAGCTGAAGGTGAACTTGCTTAAGCTACGAAAGGCCGTGAACGTAGCTAAAAGGGACCAAGAGGCGTTGATTGTGCGACTAGAGGGCGGCGGATAATCGGAGAAATGTTCTTAAACAGAGCCCTTCACCTTCGACACCGGTAAAAAGCAGGATGCGATCGACTATGCACTCCGGCTCACGATTGAGCGGAATAAACATCGCCGGGAACGCGTCAGGGATTCTCTAGGTAGTAAACGCCTGACTCCCAAGGCCAAAAGGAGTAAAGACCACGGCGGAAATGATGGGGCGAAGGAACGTGGCAAGGGGCTCAACCCACACCTCGGCACCCAACCTCCGGATCCGAGCCATTTAAGCGAACCCGGCGAGAATCTGCCTGAACAACCATGGCTGAAGGTCGCCAAGAAGAAAAGGGTCCAAAAATACGCTGGGCTCATTCCCGGGAGGAGGGCTAGGGACAAAGGCGAAGCTTTGTTGGTTAAGGCCGACAATGAAAAGTACGCCGATGTGCTCAAGGCCATGCGGAGCGAGGCAAAGCTAGCCGAGCTTGGCAAAGAGGTTCGCAGCATCCGTCGCACGAAAACGGGAGATATGCTGCTCGAGCTAAAAAAGCGAGCACAGGTGGGCGGAACGTAGCTTGTTGCGCTGGCCCAACAAGTCTTGGGCGACATGGCTGAAGTTAGAGCCCTGCGTAGTGAGGTTGCACTCCAGTACAAACGGTTGGATGAATCGTCCCCGCAGAAGAACTGGCCATGGTCATCAAGGAGCAAGGAGGTGTGGATATCCCACGGGAATCCATCCGCATTAGGAAAGGACCATAGAGCACCCAGATAGCTACATTCAAGCTATCGGTCACGGATGCTAACAAGGTTCTCAAAGTGGGCAGGCTAAATGTCGGATGGTCGGTATGCCCAGTGACCGCTTACCAACCGCCGGCGGGTGACATGTGCTTCAGGTGTTTCGAACCTGGCCACAAGTCGTGGGACTGCAAAGACCCAGACCGGAGCAACCTCTGCAAGCGTTGCGGAGGCAAGGGGCACAAGGCTTATGCATGTGAAAAAACGCCACGTTGCATGCTATGCGCGAGCAAGAATAAGGCAACAAACCACGTCATGGGCGAACCTACTTGTCCAACAAGTGGAGGGAGTAAAATAACATGCAAGTAGCACAGCTGAATCTAAATCACTGTGCAGCTGGCCAGCAACTGCTGTATCAGTCAGTGGCGGAATGGGGCATTGATGTCGCGATTCTCTCGGATCCCTATTACATACCGGTAGATAACGGGAACTGGGTGTCGGACGAATCCAAGACTGTGTCGATCTTGACGACTGATCGATACCCAGTGCAAGAGGTGGTGAAAACGCAAGCGGTCGGAGTAGCCATAGCGAAGGTAAACGGAGTGTATTACTGTAGCTGCTAAACTCCACCGAGATGGTCAATAAACCAGTTCACTCGGATGGTCGACAGGTTGACCGCAGACCTGGTGGGTCGGAAGCCGGTGGTGATAGCCGGAGACTTCAACGCCTGGGCAACGGCTTGGGGCAGCCGCTTCACCAATAAGAGAGGACAGACGTTACTGGAGGCCCTCGCCAAGTTAGACGTCGTGTTAGCGAATGATGGACTGAAAAGTACCTTCCAGCGGAACGGAGTCAAGTCGTTTATCGACCTGACTTTCTGTAGTCCCAGCCTAGCCGGAGATCTTAATTGGAGAGTTGATGATGGCTACACCCATAGCGACCATCTAGTCATTCGCTACACAATCGTCGCTATCTTGTCACTGGCGTGTGAAGCGACCATGCCTAGAAAGGCTTAACCGAGGACCAACAGACCACCGGTCTACTGGTAGAACGAGCAAATTGCACGCCTTCGCGCATCCTGCCTCAGGGCTAGAAAAAGGATGCAAAGAGCTCGATCAGCAAAGACGAGGATGGAGAGGCACACGGCATTTATAACGGCGAAGTTAGCACTAAACAAGGCCATCAGCGCAAGCAAAGAGCGGCTGATTACCGTCCTTGTGTCAGTGTGGGACTCTAAACAGTGCTGACACGATGGCACTCCAGCGAGACAGGAGGTTGGTGCAGGTCTAACAAACCGTCCGTTAAAAGGAAGCTATGAACAATCAAGGACGAAATACGATTCGGAATAATCGCAAAGACCTACAGGATGAATGAAAAACAACGATTAGAAGCTTGGCTTCCCAGGATACGACGGAATGCTGCATGATGAGCTTCAAATTCGCGGCTTCTATATTGTTGCACTGCAAGAACTTTATTGGACGGGACACAAGGTGTGGAAAAGTGGGCATCGTGCTACCTTCTGCAAGAGCTGTGGAACAACCAGCGTTCTACGAACGGGATTTGTAGTGTTGGGCAAGAGGCGCCTGCGCATGATTGGGTGGCAGTCAATCAGTGATAGGATGTGTGTATGGAAGATCAAGGGCCGTTTCTTCAATTACAGTATCATCAACGTGCACTGCCTGTATGAGCCGAGACCCAACGACGAGAAGGAAGCATTTTACGCCCAGCTGAAACGAACCTACGACAGCTGTCCACGGCGGGTAGTAAAACTCGTTATCGCGAGGGTCAAAAAAGGTAAAAATCCCATAAAACTGTATTGTGAATTCTTCTAATTTGTAGAGCTTAATTCAGCATTGCTGGTCCCCATTTCTCCTGTCCCAGAAGCACCAAAAGTGGTGAAGAAAAACAAAAAAATATAATTCACTCCGATTTCTTTAGAATGCTTGAACCGATTTTTACAAATCTTGATTTGAATTAAAGCTTATAGCTACTGTGAAATTTCATCCGGATCCGACCTCCGGTTCCGCAGTTACACGCGATGAGTGTCAAAGTTTTCAAATCTCCATATTGTATGACAATATGTACAACACCGGCACGGTGTGGTAGGTAGAAGAAGAAAACAACAAACGAATTATGCGTGCTTTGTTCTATTTCGTACACGCAATAAAAAAACGAAACGGTTATGTATGTCTGCTACTAGTGTGTGATAGTTGTAATGTGTGACCGAAAGCATAAAAGAATGTAAAACCGAGGTAAAATAAATGATTTAAAAAAATTAAAGAACGTCAATGAATTGAAGTTTATTTGAAAAAAGTATGCATTTTTTACAGCCGGCAAAGAAGTGATACCGTGCCGGTGGTGTAGTGATGTCAATAAAAAAAATAATAATGCTAATAATAACAGTAACAATATTAATCATAATAAAAATAATAACAATAATAATAATAATAATAATAATAATAATAATAATAATTATAATAATATTTATAACAATAATCCTACTATATATTTTATGCTGCAGATTAATGCTGTTTAACTTGACTTACATATGCAGAAGTAACAGAAACGAAGGTTCGTTTCGTTTGTTAAATTTATTTTAATTTATTTAACCGAAATAGATAGTAAGTCAATGTTTAACTAGGTCCAAAACTGTTTCAATTTGGAGGTCCCAGGAATTTGTTACTAGCAAACGAATCAACTTCGGCTATTACGGTCATCTGAATCCGGTTTCGAATGTATTTATTTATTTATTTGTCGTCAATCAAAAGTAGACCATAAGGATAATTACAATAATCGTCTTAAATTTGTATAATGTATAATTTATTATGAGTTAAATAATAATAATTGGCTTATCGAATAGAACTGAAATATTGCTTTAGTTTGTTTTTTGACATAGTGAAATCGACTGCTTCTGAATGCTTGTTGTATACAGCCGTCAATTGATTTATTGGCCCATTTTTCGCATAGTTTGTTCGCTGGTGGTTTGTAATAAAAATATTTCGATTTCTTAAACGCCGAGATGGTATGTAAAAATTTAGATTGGACAGGAGTTGACTGGAATCTATGCGATTCGAGACAATGTCATTTACAAATGAGACCATTGAAAATTCTCTGCGTTCTTTTAATGTTTGAATACTTATTAGCATACAGCGGGCTTTATATGACGGAAGAGGAAGTCTTGTCCAACCTAATTTACGAAGTGCAAATAACAAAAATTGTTTTTGAACTGATTCTATTCGATCTTCCCATGTGATTAAGTAAGGTGACCAAACTAAGCTACAGTATTCTAGTACTGACCGAACATAGGCAATGTATAATGTTTTAATTGTATACGGATCGTGAAAACAGTAACAAAATCGTTTTATGAATCCTAGCATGTTATTGGCTCTGTTTATGATTGTATTATAATGGTCTACAAAAGTCATTTTAGAATCTAGTATTATTCCTAAGTCCCTAATTCTTTCGCATTTTTTAACTGTTTGACTTCCAAGAGTAAGTATCAAGACAGGTGTATTTCGTTTTTTACTGAATGTTATTCTACTGCATTTTTTCACATTTAGTTGAAGAAGACTTTTGTTACACCATGTATGAAAAGAAAGAATTTCTTCTTGATAAACCTTGGCATCCTCACCTTTCTCTATTTCTAAAAATAGTTTTATATCGTCTGCGTATATTAGAATTTTTATTTTTTTTTTAAAGAAAGGAAATGTCGTCAACAAACAAGATAAATAAAAGAGGACCTAAATGAGATCCCTGGGGGACCCCGGAACTGACGTGAATGGGGCTCGAATTTTTACCCTTGAATTTTACAATTTGTTGACGATTTGTTAGATAAGATTCCAACCAATTAAGAAGACCTGGTAAGATTCCCAATTTCTGTAATTTGAACATAAGCATGGGAATGTCAACACGATCGAATGCTTTGCTGAAATCTGTATAAAGAGCTTCAATGTAATTTCCCTTGTCCATAGCGGTCAGGGTATAGTGGACGAATTCAAGCAAATTAGTAGTAGTGGAACGTCCTTTGAAAAATCCATGTTGCATGTGAGTAATTCTATTTTTTATTTGACTAAAGAGTTTGTCATTAACGATCGCTTCAAAGAGCTTCGGAATGCAAGAAAGAATAGCAATCCCGCGATAGTTGCATATGTCTGCTTTTTTCCCATTTTTGAAAATTGGTATAAGGAAAGAGTTTTTCCACGTTTCTGGAAAAACTCCAGACTGAAGCGAATTATTAAAAAGCCAGCACAAAGGGGTTGCAAGATCTAATGCTAATTTTTTCATCAATATGGGTGGAATCCCATCAGGTCCGGCACTCTAATTTGTTTAGGGCATCTATTATGTCTAGCACTTCGATTTGATTTACATTAATATCTTCAGTAAACTCTGGAAAGAAATTAAAATATTCACGATCGCGGTCATCTTCAGAAAACTTCGTGTAGATTTGTTGAAAAAATTTAGCGAAAAGATTACAAATTTCTTGTGAGTTATTACCAATGTTTTCCTGTAGATACATTCTTGACGGAAAGTTTTCTGATTTCAATTTGTTTCTAACATAACTAAAGAATTTTTTTGGGCAAGACTTTATTTCCTGTTCAGTTCTTGAGTTATACTCTTTGAATGCAGTATCAATTGCTGAACTTAGTTGGTCACAGATGTGTATGTAATTCGATAAATTGTCACTATTATTTTCTCTTTTGTACTTTTTATGAGCTTTTTGTTTTCGATTTCTTAGGTTTCTAATATGCTCGTTATACCAAACAGGATACTTTGAATTATTTTGTCGCCTAATTTTCTTTAATGGGACATGTTCATTTATTATGTCGTACAGCCGTGCGTAGAAAATATCGACTGAAATTTCGACATTTCTTTCGTTTCTAAGGAGTTCTTGCCAATCTATTTCTCGTAGCTTACGACTAATACTATTATAATTTGCTGAGTGGTAATCGAAAATCTCCTCATACTCATAGTCGTCGGGTCTATTAATCTGATGTATAAATATTGAGAATTCGATTGCTGTATGAAAAGCTTCATTTTTCCACAATGGAGTTGGTGATTCTATTACACAAAAATCATCGTGAATATTAGTAAATAAAAAATCTAAATAACAGTTTTGCTGATTTTTTACATGATTAATTTGATTAAGACCTAAACCGGATATTTTGTCGAATAAGTAATGAAGTGTTTCATTCTCCCCAACGAGAGGTAGTAAAATGCTCTCATTTTCAGCGTCTGGAATAAAGTTGATATTGCGCTGATTAAAGTCTCCATATATATGAACTTTAGCTTCCGATGGAAGCTTAGTCATGATTTCATCAGCAACATGCAGAAACTTTTCATATGTAGCTTTTTTGGCATTGTTAGGAGGAAAAAATACTGAAACAAAAATATGTGTTTCACCTGCTGAATGAATTCTTACCCATACGTGTTCAAATTCTTTAAATTTCGTAGTGGTTATCATTTCGGCGTCAAATTCTGCTAAAACAGCAATAAGAACACCTCCCCCCGATTTTTTATCAGATGTATGGAGCTCACGATCGTTTCTAAAAACGTTGTAAATGTTTCCGAAGACTTCCGTGCTGTTAACGCTATCATCCCAACTAGATTCGGTTGCTAGAATAATTCCATACGAACACCCTAAAATATTTTTATGGATTTCATTAATCTTTAGTGCGCTCTTCATACGGTTAAAATTTTGACAATATGCTACGATTTCTGTCGACGACGATAGATGAGGAGATCTTATTGAACATGATTGTTGACTTATGATAATATTGTCATTATTCTCTTCTTCTGGGTAATGCGTCAAAGTTGCCGAAAACACGAATGTTGAGCACGACAGGCCACGCACGTATCAGTTGACGAACATTCAGCAGACATTTGATTCGGCATCGTTAGTTGCAGGTTGTGCTCTCGATAAGGATTAATCGTCGGTCCTCTTTGAAAATTAATTGTAGTTCTGTAATTTGTTGGTGGTCCCGAAAATCGATCCTTAGCTGCAGCAAGAAGTATTCTATCAGGTGGAAGATTATTTCGGCTGTTGTTGTTGTTATAGTTAGTGCAATTATTATTCATGTCGTGACTAATAATGTTATTACATTGTCGTTTTGTAGATGAATGATGCGTTGAAAGAGTATTGGATCTGTTATTGTAATTTTTTCTTGAATTTCGCTTTTTGCGCCTTCTTGACTTGTCAGCCTCATTTTGCTGACGTCGGAACCTAGATTGACGTGCGTCGTACTCACTCCAATCAGCTTTCCATACCTTTTTGGTGCCTAATAAACGCCACCCAGAATAGTCGGGTTTTATACAGTTCAATTCGTCATCCAAACTGGGGCATGAGTCAGGTGTCGATGATGATGATACAGCAATTTGGATTCCAGCAATATTTGTTGATAAAGACTTGAACTCCTCTAGAATGTCCAACTCGACCATAGAATTTGGATTGTTAGGTAAACAGGTTGCTGTGTCAAGAGATAGCTGGCTGAGTTGACTTATTTCGTTACTCAGGTCTCGCAAATTTGAAGAAAATTCTGACGTCACGGTTTGCAGTGTCGAGAACACACTTTCCTTTGTCGATTTTAAAGCTGTATCTAGCAGTGCAGTCATGTGATTTTTAATACTTGTCACACTTCCCGGCAAACTGCTATTTTTATTTAGTGCGATCAGCTCATTTTTTATGGTAGTGGGTAAGACTTCTAGTCCGTCAATCGCCTCATGTAAAAAGCAAACTTATGCAGTACTTCCGTGTTGGCCTGAAGTTGCTTCTCCAGCAGTTTTTGTTGCTCAACAAGGCTGCTATAATGCATCTTTACTTGTAGTAATTCTTGACATACCTCGCAACATGGCAGCACATAAGAATTAATATCTGCTTTTTTGTCTCTTTTCCTGAGAGAACCGCGCTGAATGGTAACACCGATGCAGGCCGCGTGAAATTTTCGAGGGCAGCCAACGCATGTCCACATGATTGTGTCGACGGAGGTATCCAGTGCACAAATTTCACAACTCATGTTGATTACACAACTAAAAACAGTTAAAATAAACAATAAATAATATTTCGCGCGCGGCACTGGGAGCGAATGAAAAACACGTCCGAACTTGACGACGTCTAATGAAGAAAAAAAAAAAAGATTGGAAATGGTGATTAAAACTGCAAATAACCAAATTTTCTTCTAGATGGTCAAATCGATTTTCACAAACTTGTAGGTTCAAAGTCTTACGGTTTCATACGGATTTCCTAAATTTGTTGTGGATACTACTTCCGGTTGCAGTACTACAGGATTTATAGAATTTGTTCTGGAGTGAAGAGTATTAAAAAATGATTAGCGTCGCTTTCAGCGCCGAAGCCAAAAACGTGATAAACTTTGAAACCTTGTTCGAAACTATTTCAACCACTAGTCATTGTCAGTAGACGGCCTATTAAACTAGATTCCGATTTGATTCCGGAAGCATCGGAAAAAGTGTTTAAATATTCCAAAATGAATCTCAGACTGTTTTCTCATTAGATGCTTTGGCCGATTTTTATGAACTTTGGTTTAAGTAGAAGGATTTATAATCCCAAACAAAATTATTGTTTTCAATCTGGATCCGACTTCCGGTTTCGGAATTGCTAGGGTTAACTTTAAAAATTTTATACCGCTACCTAAAGCGACGAAGCAAAGAAGGGAAAATTTCTTTTCAATTAGATTCAAAACTGTTCTAGGTCATATTTGTTGCTGGTGATACGAACCAACTTCGGGTATTCCGGCCCACGAAATTAGGTTGGAGAAGTATTGGAAATTGAGTTCAAAAACTGCAACCTTCTCTTCTAGATGGCCAAATCGATTTTCGCAAACTTAATCGAGCGTAATCCTGAAAAACATACGAATCAGTCATACATAATCCCTGAATTCGTTGCGGATAATACTTCGAGCTCCGGAACCATAGGAGGTGTTTAGATTCGTAGAGTTTTCTAATTTTCTATTTGTTATTGCTATAGCTTCTACAAAAATTGTGTTTCGGAAAAAGTTGAAAACTATTCTTTTTCACACAGTCTCATGAAAATATTTTTTTCCTTTTTATTAGGATTATTTCTGATGCTAATTTGGGCTCATTTTTGACACCGATTTTAATCCGATTGACTCGAGTAGTTCCCAAAAGCATGTTTCAGCGTTTATGTCACATACTCGGCATCATTTCCCAAACCAAACGCTTGACATTGGCGTTGATTTTTTTGTATGAGAAAAGTGATACTAATCCGAAAACTTAAGCTTAATCCATCTAGTGGACCTAATGCCTTTCTCTTTCATCGAAACTGTCTCAATAAAAGCTTTTTTTACCTTTTTATTGAGATAATTTCTCACAGTAATTTGGGTTCATTTTTTACACCAATTTATCCAAACTGATTCGTGTAGTTCGCAAAAGTATGCTTTGGCGCTTATGGCTTCTATTCGACATCTTTTCTCAGAACAAGCGCTTGACATTTGCGTTACCTTTTGGTATGAGCAACAGTGTTGCTAATAGAGCTTACATGCAACACATTCTCGAGCGAGTGCGAGGCGTATTCTACAGGGTCCGGCACTCGAAGTGTAACCAACTTCAGACCTTCGAGCCTGGCGTCAAGGTAAATGCGACATATTATCGGGAAAGTATTCTGGAGGTTGCTTTGAAGCCGTGGGCAGACAAACATTTCGGTGGCAGACCATGGACGTTTCAGCAGGACTCGGCACCGTCTCACAAAGCTCGAGTGAACCAAGAATGGCTGAAAACAACGTTCCGAACTTCATAATGTCCACACAATGGCTCTCGAATTCACCAGATGCGAATCCAATGGATTATTCTCTTAGGGCCATTTTGGAGAGCAAAGTCCGAACTAAAAGATACACCAGTCTCGAGGCGCTGAAAAAAGTTATTGTCCGCGAGTGGGCCAAAATACAGCTGCAAGTCACATTCGGGCAGCTTGCGATTCGTTTTTTGACCGTCTCAAGGCCATAGTCAAGGCAAAAGGTGGTCATATCGAGCAAAAGTGAATTAATTTTGAATTTTGTATTATTTTTACACGTTTTGTGCTTTGAATTAAGTAAAAGTAATTTTCCAAACTGAATTTATGGCCTTTTTAATTGGTTGCACTTTGAGTGCCGGACCCTGTAACTTACTTGCACTCTTCCGTGCACACTTATGCGCCACTCGCAAAAAGGTGCATTTTAAACTCGAGTGGTGTTTTCTTTTGGATACGATAGGTGAGAGTCAGGAAGAGTAAACACTTACTTCGAGTGGATTACTGTCAGCTCGCTTTATTTCAGATTATGTCTGATCGCTCATCGCACATCCGAGCTGTTGGCTAGCACTTGGTATGACGCTCTATCCTTGCCACTGGCTAGTTTGTTTATGTTCTCTCTAGCCAAGTACTGCGCTCCTGGTACTTCTGTGTATAAAAATTCAAGTAAATAGTGTTGATATTTTTGAAACTGCTGCATAAAACATGCATTGTTATTGTTTTTTTATTTCTTATTGTCATTATAATTGTTTTCAATCACAGCATTATCCAGCTTGATCAGATTGCATATTAATTCTCCGCGCATAGGACCGACCGATTTTCTCAAACAAAACTTTTTTCCGAGTTCGGAATCAAAAAAAATTCCAATTTCATGTACTTTTGAGAGTCCCAAAAAGTCGATTGAAAAAAATATTTTTCCGTGATGACACCAAATCTCATGTTTTGCCTTTCTCCATAGAAAGGTTTCTGGAAAAATCATCCTTCGAACGTTGTCTCGAAGACCCATACCATTCGACTCAGTTCGACGAGATTGGAAAATGTCTGTGTGTATGCCGCTTTTCGAAGATATTTTTACCGCTCAATTTTCTCAGAGATGACTCAACCGATTTGAACAAATTTACCCTCGTTTAAAAGCTAACAGATTGGCTGAAAAGTTCGTATCGTTTCTATGAGAGGGCGCCACTAGAATTAAATCCATACCATTTTCAGTTAGTACCAACCTTCAAAAGATACGTGTATAAATTTGACAGCTTTTTGATTATTAGTTTGTGAGATATTGCATTTTGAGTGAAGCTACTTTTGTTATTGTGAAGAAAATGGAAAAAAAGGAATTTCGTGTGTTGATGAAACACTACTTTTTGATGAAAAAAAGTGCCGCCGATGCCAAAAAATGGCTTGATGAGTGTTATCCAGACTCTGCACCGGGCGAAGCAACAATTCGGTTTGCAAAATTTCGTACTGGTCATATGAGCACCGAAGACGATGAACGCAGTGGACGTCCAAAAGGCTGTTACCGATGAAAACGTGAAAAAAATTCACAAAATGATTTTCAATGACCGTAAAGTGAAGTTGATCGAGATAGCTGACACCCTAAAGATATCAAAGGAACGTGTTGGACATATTATTCACGAATATTTGGATATGAGAAAGCTTTGTGCAAAATGGGTGCCGCGTCAGCTCACAATCGATCAAAAACAACAACGAAAAACCATGCTGAAATTGAACGAATTGGGCTTCGAATTGCTCTTTCATCCACCGTATTCTCCAGATTTGGCCCCCAGTGACTTTTTCCTGTTCTCAGACCTCAAGAGAATGCTCGCTGGTAAAAAATTTAGAAGCAATGAAGAGGTAATCGCTGAAACTGAGGCCTATTTTGAGGCAAAGGATAAATCGTACTACAAAACTGGTATCGAAAAGTTGGAAGATCGCTATAATAGATGTATCGCCTCTGATGGCAATTATGTTGAATAATAAAAACGAATTTTGGTAAAAAATGTGTGTTTCTATTAAACTATACGAACTTTTCAGCCGAACTGTTACTGTCGGGACATTGATCAAGTTCAAAGATCAAATCGCTGTAACTTTTGGTTCTAAAGATGTGGTGATATAAGTGACGTAACCGACAAAACGTGTTGTTTTTGTACAGCGTAAGTTTCTCGGAGATGGCTGAACTGATTTCAATAAGCCTATTAGGCCCGTTTGAAAGCTACTATTAGGACATCGATCAAGTTGGAAGATCAAATGACTGCGACTTCTGTTTCCGGAGATATAAAGGTATGAGTGACGTAACCTACAAAATACGTTGTTTTTACCGCTCTAACATATATATTTTGCCAATATTTTAAGCATCAACAGTTTGAGCACCTCAAAAGTTTAAGCACGTGCAAAATTTGAACTAAATCGGATATTGGTAAGAGGTGGTGCCCGTCGGTTAAGGTTCGAAAGTTTTCGATCTTGAAAAATCACCATAGGGGGAGAGTACATGAAATCGGAAAATTTATTTGATGCCGAACGTCTTAGTGCATGAAACGACGAGATTTAGTGTTATCTCCGAAAATTTTTTTGTTTGAAATAATCGACTTCCTGGGATTTGGAGGAAAGATTTTTCAAAAAACAATTTATCGTGTCGGCACTAAATATCGTCGTTTCATGCAATTCTACGATTTTGGCATCAAAAATATTTTTGTAGATTTCGGAAATTTCATGCCCCCCCCCGGAATTTCAATAGACCCTTAAAATCTGTCCATAGACCTTTAAATATCGGAAATTGCATGTCCGAGGTGGGACATGAAATTTCCGGAAATGGAAATTTCATGTCACAACCCCCTACCCTGGGATTGTGTGATTTTTCTAGGTCTATGAAAAATCCACTAAGTGGATTAAGAAGAGTTTTGCCTTTCTCATATAGAAAGGCTATGCAATCACTGTGAAAATCGACTTTTTAACCGAGGCCCCGAATGTCATATACCATTCGACTCAGCTCGACGAACGGAGCAAATGTCTGTGTGTGTGTGTGTGGCCGTCCGTGTGTGTATGTGTGTGTATGTAACAAAAATATGCACTCACTTTTCTCAAAGATGGCTGAACCGATTTTCACAAACAAAGATTCAAATAAGATGTATTATGGTCCCATAGTTTGCTATTGAATTTCATTTGAATGTTATAAGGTAATATGTGAAAATTTGAGAAAAAGTTTACGCTCAATTATCTGTGGAACAACTCAACCGATTTTCTCAAATTAAAATTCAAATGAAGGGTTTTACAATATCCTGAAAATTTGTAGAACATTTTATCTGGATCCGACTTCCGGTTCCGGAACTAAAGCATTATAAGTGGAAAATTACCAATTTTATTAGTATTTTTCCACAAACGATGGTGAAAAACAAGTACAAATCCCATAAAACTGTCTGATATATTCTTCTAGTTTGCAGAGTTTGTTAGTTTGTGGGCATGAAAATTTAATTCGGCACTACTGGTCCTCCCTTTTCCTGTTCCGAGAGCACCGAAAGTGGAGAAGAAAAACTTCTGAAACTAAATTCACTTCGATTTCTCTGCGATGCTTGAACCGATTTCCACAAATCTTTATTTCAATTAAAATTTTACTGTCTTTAAAGCTACTGTGAAATTTCATCCGGATCCGACTTCCGGTCCCGCAGTTACAGGGCGATGAGTGTCAAAGTTTTCAAATCGCCATATATAGTGACAATATGTACAACACCGAAAGAAGAAGAAGAAAACACAAAACGAACAAAGCGTGCTTTGTTCTATTTCGTGCACGTTGTGCAGTGATGTTACTCATAATTTATCATAATAATACTAATAATACTAATACTAATAAAATTGGTAATTTTCCACTTATAATGCTTTAGTTCCGGAACCGGAAGTCGGATCCAGATAAAATGTTCTACAAATTTTCAGGATATTGTAAAACCCTTCATTTGAATTTTAATTTGAGAAAATCGGTTGAGTTGTTCCACAGATAATTGAGCGTAAACTTTTTCTCAAATTTTCACATATTACCTTATAACTCCGGAATCGGAAGTCACATTCAAATGAAATTCAATAGCAAACTATGGGACCATAATACCTCTTATTTGAATTTTTGTTTGTGAAAATCGGTTCAGCCATCACTGAGAAAAGTGAGTGCATATTTTTGTTACATACACACACATACACACACACAGACATTTACTCAGTTCGTCGAGCTGAGTCGAATGGTATATGACATTCGGGGCCTCGGTTAAAAAGTCGATTTTCACAGTGATTGCATAGCCTTTCTATATGAGAAAGGCAAAACTCTTCTTAATCCACTTAGTGGATTTTTCATAGACCTAGAAAAATCACACAATCCCAGGGTAGGGGGTTGTGACATGAAATTTCCATTTCCGGAAATTTCATGTCCCACCTCGGACATGCAATTTCCGAAATCTAAAGGTCTATGGACAGTTTTTAAAGGTCTATGGAAATTCCTGGGGGGCATGAAATTTCCGAAATCTACAAAAATATTTTTGATGCCAAAATCGTAGAATTGCATGAAACGACGATATTTAGTGCCGACTCGAAAAATTGTTTTTTGAAAAATCTTTCCTCCAAATCCCAGGAAGTCGATTATTTCAAACAAAAAATTTTTCGGAGATAACACTAAATCTCGTCGTTTCATGCACTAAGACGTTCGGCATCAAACAAATTTTCCGATTTCATGTACTCTCCCCCTATGGTGATTTTTCAAGATCGAAAACTTTCGAACCTTAACCGACGGGCACCACCACTTACCAATATCCGATTTAGTTCAAATTTTGCACGTGCTTAAACTTTTGAGGTGCTTAAACTGTTGATGCTTAAAATATTGGCAAAATATATACATTAGAGCAGTAAAAAACAACGTATTTTGTAGGTTACGTCACTCATACCTTTATATCTCCGGAAACAGAAGTCGCAGTCATTTGATCTTCCAACTTGATCGATGTCCTAATAGTAGCTTTCAAACGGGCCTAATAGGCTTATTGAAATCAGTTCAGCCATCTCCGAGAAACTTACGCGGAACAAAAACAACGCGTTTTGTCGGTTACGTCACTTATATCACCACATCTTTAGAACCAAAAGTTACAGCGATTTGATCTTTGAACTTGATCAATGGCCCGACAGTAACAGTTCGGCTGAAAAGTTCGTATCGTTTAATAGAAACACACATTTTGTTGCCAAAATTTGTTTTTATTGTTCAACATAATTGCCATCAGAGGCGATACATCGATTAAAGCGATCTTCCAACTTTTCGATACCATTTTTGTAGTACAATTTATCCTTTGCCTCAAAATAGGCCTCAGTTTCAGCGATTACCTCTTCATTGCTTCTAAATTCTAAACCAGCGAGCATTCTCTTGAGGTCTGAGAACAGGAAAAAGTCACTGGGGGCCAAATCTGGAGAATACGCACGGAACGACCGAAATTAGCTCTGTGCCTAATTCGTATTACTGTTTTTGAATTAGTTGATTTTAACAACAAAATTTCCAAAATAACTATGAAATTAGTTAAAATTGAGAATTACCTTTGCTGGAAAAAACTCTTATTTTTAGAGAATTTGTTTAGTTGGCGAATATCCTGGACAAAAACCAGCAATATTTCAATCCAACACGAAATTCTTATTGAAAACTAATTTGTTATTAAAATCAGAATATTTGTTTCTATTTTCTATCACCATCAGTACTGAAGGACAGCACAAAGAACACAAAAATGAAATTGGTTTAATTAACAAGTTTATTAGTCAAAAACCCATGAGAAGTGTCAAAGCAAAACAATCCATTAAAAAGCTAAAAAGGACAGTCTTGTTGAAACTGCTTGCAAATTGTTTTGATGTTTTTCGCATGTGTTACGATATATCCATATATAAATTTCTGATTCGATTTGTGAAAATGACGTAAACTATTAGTGGAAAGTGTATTTTTTCAGAATTTGTGCGCATTTGAAGCGATTATGCGAAATAATATTTTTACACGGAACAGTAAAATGAGTTTCGAATGTTGCACTCTAATTGAATATGTCAAATGATGATTTTTATATCTTCCAACCTTCCGGGCTACGCCGCCCGGTGGATTACTTGTATTCGGTTTTTGTTTTCCGAGTGCTAAAAATTTGCAGTGAGAGAGTCGATTTCGCGAAGTCTAATGAAGAAAGCGGCGATTTAGAAGATAAATTTTCAAAACGAAGTTTATGTTTCGCTTATGTCTTTTGCTCCAATACAACATCGTATATATACCTGCCAATATAGAACAGACTACCGCGACTGAAATATTTTTCGGTACTATTGTGCCATCTAGTGGCTAGTAGTCATTACGGTGTTAACGTTTTTTTTTCGGTGACAGTGCGCCACATAGCTGCAAATTGCCGAAGCCAATTCAACCATTTATGTTGGTTGAAAACAACGTTTTATTTCTCTAATTCAACTAAAAAATTAGTTGAATGGAAATGAAGTGTACCTTAGCTAAGAAATGACAGTACGTTGAATTGGTGAATTCAACTAAAAAAATAGCCATTTCAACAAATATTTTATTATTATTAAGGGAATTAGAATTAAAAAATCTAAATTAGCAAAAGTAAGATTTTTTTAGTTGTCTCAAAAAATAACTAACTAAAATCAGAAAATCAACTAATTTTTTCGCCAAAATGCTGATTCCGGTCTTTCCGTGCGGTGGATGAGGGAGCAATTCGAAGCCCAATTCGTTCAATTTCAGCATGGTTTTTCGTTGTTGTTTTTGATCGATTGTGAGCTGACGCGGCACCCATTTTGCACAAAGCTTTCTCATATCCAAATATTCGTGAATAATATGTCCAACACGTTCCTTTGATATCTTTAGGGTGTCAGCTATCTCGATCAACTTCACTTTACGGTCATTGAAAATCATTTTGTGGATTTTTTTCACGTTTTCATCGGTAACAGCCTCTTTTGGACGTCCACTGCGTTAAAAATATCTTTGAAAAGCGGCATACACACAGACATTTTCCAATCTCGTCGAACTGAGTCGAATGGTATGGGTCTTCGAGACACCGTTCGAAGGATGATTTTTCCAGCAACCTTTCTATGAAGAAAGGCAAAACACGAAATTTGGTGTCATCACGGAAAAATATTTTTATCAATCGACTTTTTGGGACTCTCAAAAGTACATGAAATTGGAATTTTTTTGATGCCGAACTCGGAAAAAACTTTTGTTTGAAAAAATCGACTTTCTGGGAAGAAACACTGAGCACTCCTATCGTGCATATTCTGACGCTCATTCTTTCGTTGGCCAACTTGTCGGTGTGCACATTCTCGCTGTTCCTCATAAATACTCGCAGTCTTGCTCCCACTAACAATTTTGCTCATACTCTTACTCTTATGCCGTTTTTCCTTTTGTCCTATGCGCGGAGAATTAATATGCAGTCTGATCAAGCTTGATCATGCTGTGATTGAAAACAATTATAATGACAATAAGAAATAAAAAAACAATAACAATGCATGTTTTATGCAGCAGTTTCAACAATATCAACACTATTTACTTGAATTTTTATACACAGAAGTACCAGGAGCGCAGTACTTGACTAGAGAGAACACAAACAAACTAGCCAGTGGCAAAGATAGAGCGTCATACCAAGTGCTAGCCAACAGCTCGGATGGGCGATGAGCGATCAGACATAATCTGAAATGAAGCGAGCTGACTCGCAGCTGTAATCCACTAGAAGTAAGTGTTTACTCCTCCTGAATCTCACCTATCGTATCCAAAAGAAAACACCACTCGAGTTTAAAATGCACCTTTTTGCGAGTGGCGCATAAGTGTGCGCGGAAGAGTGCAAGTAAGTAAGAATACGCCTCGCACTCGCTCGAGAATGTGTTGCATGTAAGCTCTATTAGCAACACTGTTGCTCATACAAAGAGGTAACGCAAATGTCAAGCGCTTCTTCTGAGAAATTATGTCGAATAGAAGCCATAAGCGCCAAAGCATACTTTTGCGAACTACACGAATCAGTTTGGATAAATTGGTGTCAAAAATGAACCCAAATTACTGTGAGAAATTATCTCAATAAAAAGGTAAAAAAAGTTTTTATTGAGACAGTTTCGATGAAAGAGAAAGGCATTAGGTCCACTAGGTGGATTAAGCTATAATTATAATTATAATTATAATTATAATTATAATTATAATTATAATTATAATTATAATTATAATTATAATTATAATTATAATTATAATTATAATTATAATTATAATTATAATTATAATTATAATTATAATTATAATTATAATTATAATTATAATTATAATATTTTCCTGGTCGTTAACTGCTATGAAAAGGGCACCATTTACCAAAAATCCTCGTTTGTTACCAGTGAACAATAACAACGATCGTCATTTGCACTGCTGGAACTATTGTTAATAACTTTTAGGTTAAAATATTTTGGTTAAAACATTATTGCTGAACTGTTCTTCTCTTGAAACATCACGACTTACCGAAGACAGATACTTTAGACACGGTCGCCATTTAAAATAATAACTCACAGGTTTAAGTTGCGATTAAGAATGTACTTTATTTTTATCAGTTGTTAACTTATATATCCTATCCTCTCCTAGTCTAGCTAATTAGTTTTTACAATTGGTGAGAATCTAGGGGAGGAGTGAGAATCTAGGGGATAATGTTGGGTTATTATCGTGAGTGTCGGTTTGAGTTAGTGTGCGTTCTTGAGTTACTGTTATTCTAGGTCGTGCCGGTTGGTATTCAATTGTGAACATGAGGGGCGTCAAGAGAAGGGGAAGTGACACAGTAGGTCATGTTTATTGTGTGTGTTCGACGATGATATAACAATTTGAAACTTGATGCTTCCTTGTTTCTGCAGTCGAAATTTATGTCTACGTCGTTCCTTGCTTTGGGTCAGCGTAAGTTGCCTTCATGTAGGTAATGTATTTGTTTTATGTAGGTTTCTAGGTTTTCGTGGAATGGTGTTTTACTGGATTTTGTCAAGTGCGTGTGGTCTGGGGTGTGAGAAAGATTTAGTCTTGAATATTCATATTACGTGGTCTGGAATGTGTGAGGAGATTTAGCGTTAAATGCTGATATTACAGTATCAACACATCTTGCACGCTAAGACAACTTGCCGACGACAGCGTTGTGTCTATTATAGGACCCAAAGCTGCCGATCTCTAAGGACCATTACAAGATACTCTCGACAACTTATCATCATGGGCTCTTCAGATGGGTGTCGAGAGCTGGTTGTATTTTCGAGGAAGCGAGAACCAGCACAATTACAGCTTCAACTAAGGGGTGAAACCATAGCTCAGGTCTTCACATTTAAATATCTCGGGGTCTGGTTCGACTCTAAAGGCACCTGGGGATGTCGCATTAGGTATCTGAAACAAAAATGCCAGCAGAGAATCAACTTTCTTCGTACAATAACCGGATCATGGTGGGGTGCCCACCCAGGAGATCTGATCAGGTTGTATCAAACAACGATATTGTCCGTGATGACATATGGATGCTTCTGCTTCCGATCTGTGGTGAACACTTATATCATCAAGCTGGAAAGAATTCAGTATCGTTGTTTGCGTATTGCCTTGGGTTTCATGCAATCGACTCATACGATGAGCCTCGAAGTGCTGGCGTGCATTCTTTCATTGAAAATCCGGTTCTGGGATCTCTCATATCGTTTGCTCATTCGATGCGACATTTGGAATCCTCTGGTGATTGAAAACTTCGAAAGGTTAGTTGAGCTTAACTCTCAAACCCGTTTTATGTCCTTGTATTTTGATTACATGGCTCAGAATATTAATCCTTCTTCGTTTGTTTCCAACCGTGCTCATTTCATGGATACTTTTGATTCTACTGTGTTTTTCGACACATCCATGAAGGAAGAGATTTGTGGAATTCCGAACCACGTACGCCCTCAAGTGGCCGCTAATATCTTTAATAACAAATTTAGAACAGTCAACTGTGAAAATACTGACGGATCAAATATCAACAAGTCCACAGGCTTCGGTATCTTCAATCAGAACATCACCGCTTCGTACAAACTCAGTGATCCGGCTTCAGTTTACGTCGCAGAATTAGCTGCTATTCAGTACACCCTCGAGATCATTGAAACCTTGCCCAAAGACCATTACTTCATTGTCACGGACAGTCTAAGCTCAATAGAAGCTCCCCGGGCAATGAAACCAGGAAAGTATCCCCCAAATTTCCTGGGGAAAATACGGGAACACTTGCGAACTTTATCTGAACGGTCTTATTCAACATCGTTAGTCTGGGTCGCTTCGCATTGTTCCATTCCGGGCAATGAAAAGGCTGACTCACTGGCTAAAGTGAGCGCATTAGAAGGTGATATTTATGAAAGACCAATCTGCTTCAATGAATTTTTCAGTACTTCTCGTCAGAAAACTCTCGAAAGTTGCCAAACTTCATGGACGAATGACGAACTGGGACGATGGCTACAATCCATTATCCCTAAAGTATCGACGAAACCATGGTTCAAGGGGATGAACGTGAGTCGTGATTTCATTCGCGTTATGTCAGGGCTCATTTCAAATCACCTTACATTCAACGTACATCTCCGGCGTATCGGGATCGTAGAGAACGGGCTCTGTACCTGTGGCGACGGTTATCAGGACATCGAGCATGTTGTGTATCGCGACGCCAGGTCGAAGCTACTGGAATCCCTCAGGGCCCGAGGTAGACCGCCTGAGGTTCCGGTTCGGGATGTGTTGGCGAGTCGGGATAGTTCATATATGCTTCCCATATACCAGTACCCTAAATACATTGATATGCAAGTGTAATGTGTTATTCCTCGCTCAGAAAATATAATCTCCACCTACAGGTTCGACACTAACATTCGCCCGATTCTCTCGATCCCCGTCCCAGTTCACCATCTTCATTGGAACTAACAAGATCTTTTTTTGTCACTAACTTTTTCGTTCCTTCTTCCCTGTCTCTTCTCCATCTCGATGGCAACTAATTAGATCTCTGTCGTTTTCAAACATTTTGTTCCCAAACCCCCTTTTTACCCCGTTTCCCACAATATTTACTTTTTTTATTCTCTTCCGTAACATCACCCTCACAGGAAGACCGCTCCAGTCGATGACCAGCATGCAGGCCACCCGCCGGGCCTTCGTAGTTTGGGGGTGTTTCCTGCGGACCCTCACGTACCGAAGAATGCGGCCAACATAGACATTTACAATCGCCATCTGGAATCATCTCATCCTAATTTGGGCACATTTTTGACACCAATTTATTCCGATTGATTCGAGTAGTTCCCAAAAGCATGTTTCAGCGTTTATGTCACATACTCGGCATCATTTCCCAAACCAAACGCTTGACATTGGTGTTGCTTTTTTGTATGAGAAGAGTGATACTAATCTGAAAACTTATGTTTAATCCACCTAGTGGTATAATAATGCCTTTCTCTTTATTCGAAACTGTCTCAATAACAACTTTTTTTGATATCTTCTTAAATAATTTCTGACAATAAATTGGGTTCATTTTTGACACCAATTTATCCAAATTGATTCGTGTGTTTCGCAAATATATGCTTCAGCCTTAATGTCACATGTTCGACATAATTTCTCAAAACAAGTGCTTGACATTTTCGTTGCCTTTTTGTAAGACCAAAGTGATGGTAATCTAAAAAACCCATTTTAATACACCTAGTGGTGTAATGATGCCTTTCTTATATTACTCATTACATCATAAATATAACCGTGAAATTCGCAAAACCAACTGTTTATTGAATAGAAATAGGAAAATTTGTTCGGACCTAATCTCACAAACTCTAAAAAATCCTGTTTACCCTGTAGTTCCGGAACCGAAAGTAGTATACACAACAAATTGAGGAATTCCGTATGAAACTGTAAGACTTTTCTTTTGAACCTATAAGTTTGTGAAAATCGATCCAAGAAAAGTGGGCGAGATCCTTTTTGCAGTTTTTAATCACTATTTCCAATTCTTCCGAAACCGGATTCAGATAAACGGAATAGCCAAAGCTGGTTCGCTTGCTACCAACAAATATGACCTACAAATTGAAACAGTTTTGAACGTAGTTAAACCTATACTTTCTATCTCATGCTCTATTTCGATTAAACCAATTCAACAAAAATCTAAATCTAACAAACGAAGCGAACCTGCGTTTCTGTTACTTCTGCATATGTAAGTCAAGCTAAACAGCATAAAACATGTAATAGGATTATTATTATTATTATAATTATAATTATATAATATATATATATATATATATATATATATATATATATATATATATATATATATATATATATATATATATATATATATATATATATATTATATATTATATATTATATATTATATTGATTTAATACAACTTTTTCCCAAACACAAATTTTGTAGAAGCTATAGAATTATCCACCCCCCACATTTTATTAAAACATTTATCACTCTATGTTTTAATAAAATGTGGGAGGGTATTGTCCTTTTTTTTATTCAATAATATAATATAATATTAAGACACACTGCTTAAGCTCTAAGATGCCAAGGGTATTTACTAATCTTAATTATCGTCTAACTTAAAACTAGAATAGTATCATTATGTAATGTAGTATCGGGGTCGTGAATTCTCGAGAATCCAGCTTTCAGCTGGCGATCGGTAGTGGCCGGTGAATTGAATTTAGGATGAGATGATTCCAGATGGCGATTGTGTAATTGTCTATGTTGGCCGCATTCTTCGGTCCGTGAGGGTCCGCAGGAAACACCCCCAGACTACGAAGGCCCGGCGGGTGGCCTGCATGCTGGTCGTCGACTGGAGCGGTCTTCCTGTGAGGGTGATGTTACGGAAGAGAATAAAAAAAGTAAATATTGTGGGAAACGGGGTAAAAAGGGGGTGTGGGACCAAAATGTTTGAAAACGACAGAGATCTAATTAGTTGCCATCGAGATGGAGAAGAGACAGGGAAGAAGGAACGAAAAAGTTAGTGACAAAAAAAGATCTTGTTAGTTCCAATGAAGATGGTGATCTGGGACGGGGATCGAGAGAATCGGGCGAATGTTAGTGTCGAACCTGTAGGTGGAGATTATATTTTCTGAGCGAGGAATAACACATTACACTTGCATATCAATGTATTTAGGGTACTGGTATATGAGAAGCATATATGAACTATCCCGACTCGCCAACACATCCCGAACCGGAACCTCAGGCGGTCTACCTCGGGCCCTGAGGGATTCCAGTAGCTTCGACCTGGCGTCGCGATACACAACATGCTCGATGTCCTGATAACCGTCGCCACAGGTGCAGAGCCCGTTCTCTACGATCCCGATACGCCGGAGATGTGCGTTGAATGTAAGGTGATTTGACATGAGCCCTGACATAACGCGAATGAAATCACGACTCACGTTCATGCCCTTGAACCATGGTTTCGTCGATACTTTAGGGATAATGGATTGTAGCCATCGTCCCAGTTCGTCATTCGTCCATGAAGTTTGGCAACTTTCGAGAGTTTTCTGACGAGAAGTACTGAAAAATTCATTGAAGCAGATTGGTCTTTCATAAATATCACCTTCTAATGCGCTCACTTTAGCCAGTGAGTCAGCCTTTTCATTGCCCGGAATGGAACAATGCGAAGCGACCCAGACTAACGATATTGAATAAGACCGTTCAGATAAAGTTCGCAAGTGTTCCCGTATTTTCCCCAGGAAATATGGGGGATACTTTCCTGGTTTCATTGCCCGGGGAGCTTCTATTGAGCTTAGACTGTCCGTGACAATGAAGTAATGGTCTTTGGGCAAGGTTTCAATGATCTCGAGGGTGTACTGAATAGCAGCTAATTCTGCGACGTAAACTGAAGCCGGATCACTGAGTTTGTACGAAGCGGTGATGTTCTGATTGAAGATACCGAAGCCTGTGGACTTGTTGATATTTGATCCGTCAGTATTTTCACAGTTGACTGTTCTAAATTTGTTATTAAAGATATTAGCGGCCACTTGAGGGCGTACGTGGTTCGGAATTCCACAAATCTCTTCCTTCATGGATGTGTCGAAAAACACAGTAGAATCAAAAGTATCCATGAAATGAGCACGGTTGGAAACAAACGAAGAAGGATTAATATTCTGAGCCATGTAATCAAAATACAAGGACATAAAACGGGTTTGAGAGTTAAGCTCAACTAACCTTTCGAAGTTTTCAATCACCAGAGGATTCCAAATGTCGCATCGAATGAGCAAACGATATGAGAGATCCCAGAACCGGATTTTCAATGAAAGAATGCACGCCAGCACTTCGAGGCTCATCGTATGAGTCGATTGCATGAAACCCAAGGCAATACGCAAACAACGATACTGAATTCTTTCCAGCTTGATGATATAAGTGTTCACCACAGATCGGAAGCAGAAGCATCCGTATTTCATCACGGACAATATCGTTGTTTGATACAACCTGATCAGATCTCCTGGGTGGGCACCCCACCATGATCCGGTTATTGTACGAAGAAAGTTGATTCTCTGCTGGCATTTTTGTTTCAGATACCTAATGTGACATCCCCAGGTGCCTTTGGAGTCGAACCAGACCCCGAGATATTTAAATGTGAAGACCTGAGCTATGGTTTCACCCCTTAGTTGAAGCTGTAATTGTGCTGGTTCTCGCTTCCTCGAAAATACAACCAGCTCTCGACACCCATCTGAAGAGCCCATGATGATAAGTTGTCGAGAGTATCTTGTAATGGTCCTTAGAGATCGGCAGCTTTGGGTCCTATAATAGACACAACGCTGTCGTCGGCAAGTTGTCTTAGCGTGCAAGATGTGTTGATACTGTAATATCAGCATTTAACGCTAAATCTCCTCACACATTCCAGACCACGTAATATGAATATTCAAGACTAAATCTTTCTCACACCCCAGACCACACGCACTTGACAAAATCCAGTAAAACACCATTCCACGAAAACCTAGAAACCTACATAAAACAAATACATTACCTACATGAAGGCAACTTACGCTGACCCAAAGCAAGGAACGACGTAGACATAAATTTCGACTGCAGAAACAAGGAAGCATCAAGTTTCAAATTGTTATATCATCGTCGAACACACACAATAAACATGACCTACTGTGTCACTTCCCCTTCTCTTGACGCCCCTCATGTTCACAATTGAATACCAACCGGCACGACCTGGAATAACAGTAACTCAAGAACGCACACTAACTCAAACCGACACTCACGAGAATAACCCAACATGATCCCCTAGATTCTCACTCCTCCCCTAGATTCTCACCAATTGTAAAAACTAATTAGCTAGACTAGGAGAGGATAGGATATATAAGTTAACAACTGATAAAAATAAAGTACATTCTTAATCGCAACTTAAACCTGTGAGTTATTATTTTAAATGGCGACCGTGTCTAAAGTATCTGTCTTCGGTAAGTCGTGATGTTTCAAGTAAAGAACAGTTCAGCAATAATGTTTTAACCAAAATATTTTAACCCAAAAGTTATTAACAATAGTTCCAGTAGTGCAAATGACGATCGTTGTTATTGCTCACTGGTAACAAACGAGGATTTTTGGTAAATGGTGCCCTTTTCATAGCAGTTAACGACCAGGAAAATATCGTGCGATGTTAGTTATGAACTTTCCAAGCATTTTTGTGTTGCTGGTTGCAGTTAATTGAATACTTAAAGTGAATTTTTTCGTGCATAAAAGAAAAGAGAGGCTCAAATGGTGGTTCCTTGGTAAACCGAAACCAGAATAGTGTCAAAAAAAAGAGGACGACAGATGGAAATGGAAGTAAACTAAAGGTACTGTGTTTAAGTTAAGAAATAGGGACACAAAGAAGTTAGGCAAATATTGATTACAGGACATAATAACATTTTGTGGATAGAGATTATGGGTGGGTTTTCGTCAGACGAAACCATCAATAACACGATAGCCTCCCCGTCGAGGGAAACGGAAGGCATCGCGCTCTGTGCATTAGTAGCAATAGCAGTATGCTATCTGCTACTGAGAGGACTAATAAAATTGCACAAGCAATACACCGAAAAAATAGCAATCGAGGCCGCACGACAGGTACAATTGGCCAACGTGTAAAAATTAAATTACTTAATAAAAAAAAGTACGGGTGTGTAATGTCCGAGACATAACTGGATGTCGTGAATACGAATAAAACTGACACGATTTCTTTACACTTTCGAATTCGAATTGATAGTTGATCGATTGCGTAAATTGCGAAACTTTCCCCCTTTTCACTACTAAAATTTTCAACGATTTTTGACGTCAATTATCTCATTTCGGATTTGCATATTTCATTGAAAGAAACTATCAAGATCCTGTATGAATTATGAATGATGCTGTATAAATTATGAATTTTGTTGCTGCCATTAATACAAGTCGAGATATTCACGATTAAGTTCTGCCCATTCTTCCATATGGCTAATTTTGAAAAGGCGCCCCATAGTAAAGTAAGTCGTATTCACGACAAAAGAACCTATTTGAAGAATTCTGGAATTAGGAACTGGATCTGAGTTCAAGAACTAAATTCAGAACTTAGAACAGACTCAGAATTCAGTTGGAATTCAGTTCTAGAACTACAATTTCGAAACTGAAATCAGTTCCGGAATCTTTTTCCAGAATCCAAATCAGCACACAGGCTCTGAATTCTAAACCCATATTCCGGAACTAAGCTCTGAAACTTGAAGACGATTTTTCGCCACGATCATCAAAATGGGTTGTATAGAGTACAGTAAAGCAAAATTTCGCATAATTCTTTGAGACTATTGTTATGGTTCTAAAAAGAACCGAATAGAAGAATTCTAGAATGAGGAACTGGACCTGAGTTCAAGAACTAAATTTAGAACCAAGAACAGACTCAGAGATCAGTTGCAATTCTAAAACTATAATTTCGAAACTGAAATCAGTTCCGAAATATAGATCCAGAATCCAGTTTCAGCACACAGGCTCTAAATTCTAAACCTATATTCCGGAACTAAAATCTGAAACTCTCGTTATTGACGACCGCTGCTCCCGACGATTGAAGTCCAAATGAATGCACGACCTAAGCGTTTGAGGCTTTTACCACGCAGAAGGTGCACTCTCCGAAGCTGCTGGTCCCACGACGTCTACTTGCATCCAACGCAAAAGAAGAAATGATCGAATTTCGACCACTGTTTATACGCAGTCAGTTGAAGATATGTGCCTAACTACCTCAAAATCGTCGTCCTTGCGCGAAAAAGCCAAACAAAAGAAAAGAGTTTTCCGCGTTGTTTTCAAAGTTTGAGAAAGCTTAATATTTGAGTTGTTTGTGGTAATCTCACACTGTTCAAAATATTATCCTAAATTCCTTATCATATTTTTGATGAAATGGTGAAAGAATTATGTTGCTACCATTAATACAAGACGAGATATTCACGATTAAGTTCTGCCCATTCTTCCATATGGCTAATTTTGAAAAGGCACCCCATAGTAAAGTAAGTCGTATTCACGACAAAATTCACGGCACTCTGCAAGAAGCTATACAAAAAGCACAAGAGTGTGAAGTCAACGAAAACACACACTCCCAAATTTTGAACACGAGACTTGCTAACCAACAGCACAAAAATAACTATTTGAGAGGAGGTATATCGTACGGGTCTCCCAAAAGACCTTTCAACATCCATAATCAATATGAACCACATCAACCTAACAATTATAAAAGTAGTAACAATAACAATTATAATAAACATAATAAACATTGTTTTAGAAACTATAACCCGCATTTCAACAATAATCAAACTTTCGATAGAAACAGTAACCCTTGATTTCAAGATAGATACCAGAGAAGGAACTATCAAAACCAAAATATCCACCAGAGGTATGGAAATCCTAGTATGTATATAGCTAATGCGGCGAAACCGATGTTGATTCGCCTAACTACCCAAAAAATAATCACACAATACACAATTATAATGGTATGGAAATGCATAATACAACGCCAAATTACGGCACACCATATCAAACTTATCAACCACAAAATATACCCAATACCCAACGAACCAAAATTTTTAAGAAAGACCTTGTATACCATGAATATACACGCCGCTAATTTTATCAAAGTGGGTATACGAATGGCAAATTCAATATGCACGTTTATTAGGGCATATTCAGTAGTGTTCTAGTTCTAGATGCATAATTTATGTCAGTTACAAAATTTAAATCTGGATTTTATAACAAGAAAAACTGGCACCCCAGCAGTGTTTTACTCGTGTTTCAAATATACAAAAATAGAACGGCATCGTAGACCAGTTTTAAATTTGACAGTAGAACTAGTCGAATAAATAAAACTAGAACGGCTTGTTGGGGATACGTTTGTTCCAGTTTCTGTTCTATTATAGATCTTCCATATAGAACTTCTAGCTGCTGAAATTGCTCTTATAGACTCAGGTGCAGATGTATCCGTTTTTAAAGCAAACAAAATATCCCCACAGCAACCAATTAATTCAAATAATAAAACTAAGTTTACCGGAATTACCGATTGCGAGATAGAAACCATCGCGACAACAGAAACAGACTTAATATTTAATAAAGAAATTTCAATTAAACAAAGATTTCACATAGTAAGCCCAAATTTTCCTATTTCTACAGACGGCATCTTAGGTAGAGATTTTCTCTCAGCCAATAAATGCCTAATCGATTACGAATGTTGGATATTAAACTTTACAATTAATAATACCCCGATAGCAATACCGAATTTATAGGATAATAAGTTTAAAACGTACACAAATTGAATCTAGTGAAAAGACAAAAATGACGCAAACACAACGACCTTTTGACCTAAGGCAGGCGATTCGCCTAACTACCCAAATAATAACACAATACACAATTATAATGGTATGCAAATGCATAATACAACGCCAAATTACGGCACACCATATCAAACTTATCAACCACAAAATATACCCAATACCCAACGAACCAAAATTTTTAAGAAAGACCTTGTACACTCTTACCAGCCGCTACCTAATTTTGGGTCAAAACCTACCCAAAATCAACTAAAGTGCATCTCCCCAATTTTGGGTAACGAGTGATGACCTCAAAATTTAGGTAACTGTAAGTTTAGTACAAATCTTATGCCATATCAAAGCACGTTACCCATTTTCACCCATCAACTCAAAGTTTGAGTAGATAACGACCTAATTTTGGGTAGCTTATAGAAGAGCTCGACAATGAGTGATTTCTCCTCAAAAAATAGGTAGAAATGATTTTCAGTGTATACCATGAATATACACGCCGCTAATTTTATCAAAGTGGGTATACGAATGGCAAATTCAATATGCACGTTTATTAGGGCATATTCAGTAGTGTTCTAGTTCTAGATGCATAATTTATGTCAGTTACAAAATTTAAATCTGGATTTTATAACAAGAAAAACTGGCACCCCAGCAGTGTTTTACTCGTGTTTCAAATATACAAAAATAGAACGGCATCGTAGACCGGTTTTAAATTTGACAGTAGAACTGGTCGAATAAATAAAACTAGAACGGCTTGCTGGGGATACGTTTGTTCCAGTTTCTGTTCTATTATAGATCTTCCATATAGAACTTCTAGCTGCTGAATTTGCTCTTATAGACTCAGGTGCAGATATATCCGTTTTTAAAGCAAACAAAATATCCCCACAGCAACCAATTAATTCAAATAATAAAACTAAACTTACCGGAATTACCGATTGCGAGATAGAAACCATCGCGACAACAGAAACAGACTTGATATTTAATAAAGAAATTTCAATTAAACAAAGATTCCACATAGTAAGCCCAAATTTTCCTATTTCTACAGACGGCATCTTAGGTAGAGATTTTCTTTCAGCCAATAAATGCCTAATCGATTACGAATGTTGGATATTAAACTTTACAATTAATAATACCCCAATAGCAATACCGATTCAAGATACTGTTAATAAAAACTACATTATACCTGGTAGATGCGAAATTATCAGAAGAATACAAAATTTAAATAGCAGTGAGGACATGGTACTACACACACAAGAAATTAAACAAGGAAAATTTTGCGCAAGTGCAATTATTTCACCACAAAACCAATTTGTAAAATTTATGAATACCACTGACAAACCCATAAATGTCAGCCAATCAGAATTCAAGCCAATTTTAGAACCCTTAAGTAAGTACACAATTTTGAAAAACAACACGTATAAAAATAACACTAGGAAAAACAAAGTCCTGAACGAACTCGATCTAAACAACGTACCAATATATGCTAGAAACAACCTGGAAAAGTTAATTTCAAATTATTCTGATATATTTTGCTTACCAGACGAACCAGTTTCATCAAACAATTTCTATTCATAAAACATCGAACTAAGCGATAAAGTCACAGTGTACATTAAAAACTACAAAACTATACATTCACAAAGTAACGAAATTGCAACACAAGTTAACAAAATGTTGAGAGACAATATCATCGAACCATCCATATCACCTCAAAACAATCCATAAAAAAATCCGAAAACTATAATGCAAAATGGAGATTGGTAGTTGATTTCCGACAACTTAACAAAAAAATTAGCCGACAAATTTCCGCTACCAAGAATTGATGTTATCTTAGATCAGCTTGGTAGAGCAAAATATTTTACAACCCTGGACTTAATGTCAAACAGTTTTCAACGAATGATGACAATCGCAATGTCAGGATTATCACCTGAGCATACTTTTGTATATATAGATGATATTATAGTAGTTGGATGCTCAATCCAACACCACCTTCAGAATTTAGAAAACGTTTTTGAACGCATTAGGAAGTACAATCTTAAACTTAACCTCAATAAGTGCAAATTGTTTAATACAGAGATAACATATTTAGGTCACAAAATTACAGACAAAGGAATACTACCAGATAGTAATAAATACGAGGCAATAAAAAATTACCCCACACCAATAAGTAGCGACGACGTGCGAAGATTCGTCGCCTTTTGCAACTATTACAGAAAATTCGTCCCAAATTTCGCAACCATAGCCTACCCATTAAATCAGCTACTAAAGGAAAACCAGAAATTTTCATGGACACTAGAGTGCCAGCATGCATTTGTAACCTTAAAATCCTTCCTAATGTCGCCAAAACTTCTACAGTACCAAGATGTTAATGAACAATTTATTTTAACCACAGGCGTTTCAGACGTTGGATGTGGTGCAGTTTTATCACAAATTATCAATGGCAATGGCTTACCAATAGCATTTGCCAGTAAAAGCTTTACACCCGGAGAAAAAAATAAATCAGTAATTTTTAAACAATTGACAGCAATACACTGATCAATTAATTACTTTAAGTCCTACCTATATGGACGCAAATTTACTATACGAACGGATCACAGACCGTTAGTATTTCTATATAGTATGAAAAACACAACCTCCAAATTGACAAGAATGAGGTTAGATTTAAAGGAATTTGAATTTAACATAGAGTATATTCAAGATAAAAGTAACGTTGCAGCCGATGCGTTATCACGCACAATAATGTCCTCAGATGAATTGAAGGCAAATAGTATTTTAATGGTTAATACAAGGTCAATATCAAGAAACCAAGAACACATAAAAAGGGAAAAAGAGCAGAACAAATTAAATAATAACAAAAATACTACCCATATGAATAACTCAAACACTAATAATAACCTTGCATCAACAGCGAGCCTGATCAACTCTCTGTTTATTCAACGGAAACCCCTAGCGAAGTAAGAAACCTATTGAAAATGAGATGTTTTTTTTTCGAAAACAATCATATTATAATTGACACATATAAAGGAACACAGAAACAAAAATGCATCGTGTAATTACAGAAGTAAGAGATATCAGACAAACACTCGTGTTTGCAATCTCCAAATATCAAGAAGAAATGAGGAAATTAAAAGTTAGCAGAGTAGCAATCTCTTGCAATGATAAAATATTTGAAATGGTACCCATGGAAATGTTTAAAGGACTCGTCCTATAAACACAAAAAAAATTACAAATAATTATCTACAAACCACCGAAGTTTATTAGTAACCTTCGCGAAATACAAGCAATATTAAAGAATCACCATGAATTACCTACAGGAGGACACATCGGATAAAACAGATTGTACTTCAAATTAAGAGAAATATATACATGGAAATTTATGAAAAGTTCAATTGCCAATTTCATCAAGGCCTGTGAAATTTGCAAAAAGAACAGAATCATTAAGCATACTAAAGAAAAATTACAAATTACGAATACACCTAACACACCATTTGAAATAGTGGCAATCGATACGGTAGGACCGTTGCCCAAAACAACCCATAATAACAGGTACGCTGTAAGCATACAGTG
This sequence comes from Malaya genurostris, assembly GCF_030247185.1. Classification (NCBI taxonomy): domain Eukaryota; kingdom Metazoa; phylum Arthropoda; class Insecta; order Diptera; family Culicidae; genus Malaya; species Malaya genurostris. The sequence continues at coordinate 163,878,658 of NC_080571.1, read as the reverse complement.
TGAACTAACCAAATACGTTGTATATATACCCATACCTACCAAAGAAGCTAACGTTGTAGTTAAAGCTGTAGTAAAAAATTTTATCCTAACTTACGGTAAGTTTCTTGAGTTAAAAACCGACAGAGGAACCGAATATAAAAAACGAGGCTCTAGAACAAATTTGCAAATTGTTAAAAACTAAACAAACATTTTCGACAGCTTATCATCCTCAGACAATTGGTTCTGTGAAAAGAAATCACAGATGCCTCAACGAGCTTCGAACATCAATCTGACTGGGATGATTGGTTACAATACTATGCATTTTCATATAACACAACACCACACTCAGATCATGGGTATACACCCTACGAGCTAGTGTTCGGAGTAAAAGCCAGACTACCACAAGAAACCTACCCAGACAAAATTGAACCGATATATAATTTCTACATGTACAATAAAGAATTACAATACCGACTACACAAATCACACGAAATTGCAAACAAACATCTAATACACCAAAAAGAAATTAGAAAATCAACTTGTTGACAACACATTTGAACGACATATTGAATCTACAAAGCGAAAATAGACGCAAGCTAGATCCATTTTATATAGGTCCATTTAAAGTTACACAACTTCAAGATTCAAATTGCGAAATACAAAGTTTACAATCAAAACAAAAAAACCATTGTTCACAAAAATAGACTCATTAAAGCAAGAAATACAAAATTGTAACTTCAAACTTTTAGAATTAAGATTCAGCTACCGAGCTTAACCCCACGTAAAACACAAAAATAGAGATAAACCAAAAAATCATTGCCGTGGGCGTAAGTGAAGTCTTGCTTAGCTTCTCTGAGAAAAACTGTCAAATTCGGTTATTTTAATTATAAGAAAACTATGTAATATACATTAAAATTGTTAGGGAGTTCGAACGCATAAACAGTAACCTAATCCCATAAAGCACTATAGAATGATTTCCCTTCGTTACATCATTCTTCCAAAAGGGGGATGATGTATTATGCGCATTTTACGCTAAATCTCCTCACACATTCCAGACCATGTAATATGAATATTCAAGACTAAATCTTTCTCACACCCCAGACCACACGCACTTGACAAAATCCAGTAAAACACCATTCCACGAAAACCTAGAAACCTACATAAAACAAATACATTACCTACATGAAGGCAACTTACGCTGACCCAAAGCAAGGAACGACGTAGACATAAATTTCGACTGCAGAAACAAGGAAGCATCAAGTTTCAAATTGTTATATCATCGTCGAGCACACACAATAAACATGACCTACTGTGTCACTTCCCCTTCTCCTGACGCCCCTCATGTCCACAATTGAATACCAACCGGCACGACCTAGAATAGCAGTAACTCAAGAACGCACACTAACTCAAACCGACACTCACGAGAATAACCCAACATGCTATCGCCCGCTCCTCTCCGTATCACACCCGCTCACTCTCATCAAGAAGCTTATTTCCTCTCTTACTCACAAAGTATACAATGGCCGACTCGATACAACTAATCCCATTGGTTAAACCCGACTTACACTGCGCATTCTAACTCCTCCCCTAGATTCTCACGAATTGTAAAAACTAATTAGCTAGACTAGGAGAAGATAGGATATATAAGTTAACAACTGATAAAAATAAACTACATTTTTAATCGCAACTTAAACCTGTGAGTTATTATTTTAAAATACATTCATCGATATTACTTACGTAAAAATTGTATAAAAGGGGGCTTAAACATGAGCCCTGAGGAAGACCCATATAGCTGAATCATATTGTCGACAAATCACCATGCGCGAAGTACATGTGTTTCTCAGACAATAGATTATGTAAAAAGTTGTTCAAAACTGGCGAAAGACCATGCTGATGCAGCTTCTCAGATAGGATATTTAAAGAAACTGAGTCAAAAGCCCCCTTAATGTCTAGGAAAACTTACGCCATTTGTTCTTTACGAGCAAATGCCATTTGAATTTCTGTTGAGAGCAACGCAAGACAATCGTTTGTTCCTTTGCCTCTGCGGAAACCAAATTGTGTATCTGAAAGTAAGCCATTAGTCTCAATCCAATTGTCTCGACGGAAAGAATAATTTTTTCGAACAATTTCCAGATACAGGAAAGCATAGCAATCGGCCGATACGAATTGTGATCGGAGGCTGGTTTCCCTGGTTTTTGAATGGCGATAACTCTTACTTGTCTCCAGTCGTGTGGGACAATAGTACCCGTGAGGAACTTGTTGAATAAATTCAGCAAGCGTCTTTTGGCGGGGTCAGGCAGATTTTTCAACAAGTTGAATTTTATTCTGTCTAATCCTGGGGCTTTATTGTTACATGACAAAAGTGCAAGTGAGAGCTCTACCATCAAAAACGGTGTTTCGTTTGTATTAGGTGTCGCGGTGCGGGTGATCTTCTGTTCCGGAACAGAGTCTGGGCATACATTTTTAGCGAAATCGAATATCCAGCGGTTGGAGTATTCCTCGCTTTCATTCGTAGTGTTATGATTGCGAATTCGTCGGGCTGTGTTCCAAAGAGTGCTCATAGATGTTTCTTTCGTTAAGCCGTCTATAAACCGACGCCAGTAATCGCGTTTCGTTTCTCTAATCAAGTTCTTAGTTTTAACGTCTAACGCCGCGTAATTCCGGTAATTATCAGGTGTTCCATTTTTTCTGAATATTTTATACGCGGAGGCTCTCTCCGCGTTTAAATTCGTGCACTCTTTGTCCCACCACGGGTTGGGAGGACGGATGGTAGTTTTTGCACCGGGTACACGTTTCGTCTGAGCTTAAATCGCAGTATCGAGAATCAAGCCAGCCAAAAACGTGTACTCTTCCTCCGGAGGAAGTTGTTGTGTTCTTTCAGTTTCTCAGTATCAAAACATATTTGGTAAATCGCTGTATCTGAATCACATAGCAATGTATAATGTCAATTTCGGAACTACCATGTATCTCAGTATTAGAGAAACTTTAAGGAATGACGTAGATGTATAGGCATAAAAAGTAATACCGCAAGTATTACACTCAGCATTGACATCGCTCTCTTTTGAACCCAACGAGCAGTACACATCTCAGACCAAAGATTTTGTCTTATCACTAAATTGATCATCTAAAACAACATGCACGAATTTAACTCGCTCATAACTGCGTGCACACGAGCTTTTACTTCTGTTGAAAGAATTTTTGAGTTTGATGAACCTTCCCGTCGCTTTGCAGAAAGAAAGAAACGAACCATATTATTACTGCAATTTTTATGTGTTAGTTTAATTTACTTTACTTAAGACGAATTGTAATTACATTTTGTTTTGTGTTTGTTGTTTGAAAGATAGTGGTTTTTGTGCCTGTCTGAGAATGGCATGAAATTTGTTGAACTCATATATCGGTTGATTTTCCAGAAGGCCGTAACAGCAAGTGACAGTTTCTCTTTGTTTACTTTCTCTTCTATTAATTACCAAGCGGTTTACACGTTTATCACTTAACTTTTTGCATAGAATGATGCTCGAAACGTTCGACTTCCAAACAGAACTGTGAAATCCCAGAAAATCTTTTTAGATCACATCACAATAATCGAAAGAGAGAGTGAACCAAGAGAAACTGTCAGTTGTTGTTACGGCCTTCTGGAAAATCAACCGAGATATATCCTTTTTCCCACTTTTTCGGTTAATATAGACATATATCCGATGAACATAATAAGAAATAAATAGATATGATTAGAGATAAGATTCATTTGGATCCGACTTACGGTTTCGGAATTATAATGGCCAAACAAACGGCTTTAGTTCGCTGTTTTCCATTCTAGAGACACCAGAATTATATATATATATATATATATATATATATATATATATATATATATATATATATATATATATATATATATATATATATATATATATATATATATATATATATATATATATATATATATATATATATATATATATATATATATATATATATATAGATATATATATATATATATATATATATATATATATATATATATATATATATATATATATATATATATATATATATATATATATATATATATATATATATATATATATATCTAGTGCTCGTCCTACCTGGAAATAAAAAAATATTCCAGAATGTATATAAAAAGAACATTTTGATTCCACTTAACTTTTCACGAAATACTGACATCTCTTTCATTCGCCATATTCGTATATATTTTCAGCTCCATGAGAAATGGCGACGTCCGGTGCTGTACAAAATCGATAGTTGACATTAGATGACAAGTGTCGTGCCGAATTTCAGTAAAAGCTAACACTTTGTTCGAAATCTCGGCAAACGAATTTGCTGACTGCGGTGTATTTGTTGTTTACGGACAAGTTCAGTTATGCCAAACTTGGGCAATCAACTGCGCTTTACCGATATATCAGAACTTTACAGTAGCGAATTTCTGCAATGGGCATTTCGTGTTGTCGATCTAATTCGGCATTTCAATTTACCGAGTTCGAGAATAGATTTTAAGTGTGTACTTGTGCAACGTTTGATTTTAGTTGTATATATATATATATATATATATATATATATATATATATATATATATATATATATATATATATATATATATATATATATATATATATATATATATATATATATATATATATATATATATATATATATATATATATATATATATATATATATATATATATATATATATATATATATATATATATATATATATATATATATATAATTCTGGTGTCTCTAGAATAGAAAACAAAGTACCAAAGCCGTTTGTTTGGCCATTATAATTCCGAAACCGTAAGTCGGATCCAAATGAATCTTATCTCTAATCATATCTATTTATTTCTTATTATGTTCATCGGATATATGTCTATATTAACCGGAAAAGTGGGAAAAAGGATATATCTCGGTTGATTTTCCAGAAGGCCGTAACAGCAATTGACAGTTTCTCTTGGTTCACTCTCTCTTTCGATTATTGTGATGTGATCTAAAAAGATTTTCTGGGATTTCACAGTTCTGTTTGGAAGTCGAACGTTTCGAGCATCATTCTATGCAAAAAGTTAAGCGATAAACGTGTAAACCGCTTGGTAATTAATAGAAGAGAAAGTAAACAAAGAGAAACTGTCACTTGCTGTTACGGCCTTCTGGAAAATCAACCGATATATGAGTTCAACAAATTTCATGCCATTCTCAGACAGGCACAAAAACCACTATCTTTCAAACAATAAACACAAAACAAAATGTAATTACAATTCGTCTTAAGTAAAGTAAATTAAACTAACACATAAAAATTGCAGTAATAATATGGTTCGTTTCTTTCTTTCTGCAAAGCGACGGAAAGGCTCATCAAACTCAAAAATTCTTTCAACAGAAGTAAAAGCTCGTGTTCACGCAGTTATGAGCGAGTTAAATTCGTGCATGTTGTTTTAGATGATCAATTTAGTATAAGACAAAATCTTTGGTCTGAGATGTGTACTGCTCGTTGGGTTCAAAAGAGAGCGATGTCAATGCTGAGTGTAATACTTGCGGTATTACTTTTTATACCTATACATCTACGTCATTCCTTAAAGTTTCTCTAATACTGAGATACATGGTAGTTCCGAAATTGACATTATACATTGCTATGTGATTCAGATACAGCGATTTACCAAATATGTTTTGATACTGAGAAACTGAAAGAACTCAACAACTTCCTCCGGAGGAAGAGTACACGTTTTTGGCTGGCTTGATTCTCGATACTGCGATTTAAGCTCAGACGAAACGTGTTTCATATATATTGCATTGCATTGAAGTTGATCGCCAATGAACGCAATACGACACCGTACGTGTCCGGAAGACCATCGTTGCTAGCCATCAAATCAGCAGTAAAAGTCAGGATACTTAGTCTTTCTGTATAATTCCAATAAATCATTTCAGTTTCGACAGCGAGAGTGTGTAGTTGTTTAAATCCTTTTTAATAAACGAATTCCAAATGAAAAATACTTAACTGGCGCAGTATATAACGTATTTTTCATTTGGAATTCGATTAATAAAAAGGATTCAAACAACTACACGCTTTCGCTGTCGAAACTAAAATTATTTATTGGAATTATTCAGAAGCACCCAGGCTTTGTACCTAAACTTCTGATTTGATGGCTAGCAACGATGGTCCTCCGGTCACTTACGGTGTCGTGTAGCGTTCATTGGCGTTCCACTCCGATGTTGTTGACTTCGCTGTATTGCTGGGAACTGCTATCGGTTGTCCGGGTATTATTGATTTGTTGTTGAAGTTCGGTTGGGGAGTATTGCGTTTAACTGCTTCCCCCATAAGTAGTGCTCGTAGCTGTTTTCCTGTTTTTGTTAATTTCAAGTATTTGATGATGCCGATGGCTGAAGGTATGAGCATGAGGATGATGACTATGCCGAATGATATGGATCCGATTCAGTATATATAACTCTATAGTTTTTATGAGTTATCTGTTTTCCCAATGGATATTATGTAGTTGTGTGTTTTAATATATATATTTTTTTTCTGCCTCAAATAGTACTATTGGGAGTCGAGCGCAGCAGTCTAAGTGAAATTCTAAGTGCCGAGAGGTGTATTGATTCTAATTTCCTTAAGTTCGTATTAGATGCTGCCGCTGTTATCATAATTGCATAATCTAGGTGTGGTCGTATTATTGCTTTCGTTAATTGCAGCATTTGTAATGGATGTGCTCCACTTCATTTTTTGCTAACCATTTTGAGTAAATTGATTTTAGATTTTGCTTTTGTTACTGTTTTATCTACATGCATTTTATATAACATCTTGTGGTCTATGTATACCCCTAATATTTTGTGGTATTCTTTTATTGGAATTCGATTATTGTTGATTCGTATGTTTATATCTGGATTGAATTTATTCGTGAATACTATAGAAGCTGACTTATCAGCGTTAATTGTCATGCCCAAAGTGTCGGTGATTTTTTTTATACGCGTCAAGAACTTATTCATTCTGTTACTAGTTATACCTGTATTGGGTCCTACAACTATTGCTGTAAAGTTGTCTGCGAACTGTATTAAAACTTCGTCATCTTCATCTATTACTGCTCTATGTATTATTATAGTGTAGATGTTGAATAAGACAGGGGATAATGGGCAGCCTTGTGGCAACCCTTGATTGGTAGTTCTTATTATTTCTTTACCATCATTAAGTTGTAATATTGCCGTTCTCTTTTTAAGATATGTATAAATCCAGTTTGTAATTTTTGTCGGTATTCCTATTTCTATCAGCGTACTAACCTTTACTTTATCAAAAGCTTTGCTCATGTCCAAGAATGTAGCTATGGCAACCTCTCCTTCTCGTTTCGCTTGCTGGATTCTGGAAGCTAGTGTATTTACACAATTAATTGCTGATGACTTTTTTCTGAACCCGAATGAATACGATAGGATCATCTGATAGTTATCTAGAAATTCTACTAGTTTATCTTTGACTGTTGTATTAATAAGTTTAAGCAATACCGATAGCATTGCTAGCGGTCTATTTTTTTCCAGTCTTCTGGTATCCTCTCGGAGTTTAGGACGTTATCTAGCATTTCTACTATTTTAGTCTTGAAATTTAGGATTATGTTTTTCAATATGTAGAATGATATATCATCTATCCCCGGAGTTGAGTGGTCTTTCATGGACCTAATGTTTTCTTCTATTTTGCTATATTTGACCCTGATCAGATTATCAGTTGCGCTTCTAGTGTAGCTAATTTCTTTATCTATCATAGGAAAATTGAGATCCATAAATTGAGTAGCTGATTGTGGATTATTTAAAAAAATTACGTTATTTTTCGATGGTCTACCTCCCCCAAGGATTTTTATTTTATTCCAATTCTCTTTTTGGTTAGTGTTTGGGTTAATGGAGTTTATTGTTTCGTTCCATGTTTTCTTTTTTTCGATTCTGATTAATCTTTTCAATTTCGCTTTAGCCTTTTTGAACTCTATAAGATTATCATAAGTAGAATACTTATGGAATGTTTTAAGTTTGTAATTTTTTATGTTTAATTGTTGTTGTATTTCTTTGGTATTTTCGTATGATTTATATTAGTTAATGAACATGTTGCTTCTTGAATTTTTTCTCTTATTAACGGTATAATATCTTCTGGTTGCTTGTTTTTTGTTGAAGTATCTTCTTTTATATTGATATTTTGTGGCTGCATCGCATATTTCTAATTTTATTATGCGATGGTTCCTGAAGAAGTCTTCGTTTATAAACATCCATTCTGTTCTTGCAGCTATATTAGATGAAACAAATGGAAGGTCGATTGCCGAAGGAATCGTAATCGGGGCCTTAAGGTGAAATGTAGCGTCATAAAATGCGCGCAAAATTTTATCCGCTTCAGTTGAACGAACCGTCGCACAAAGCATACCAAGAAAAACGGACACATAGAAACAAGAACTTTTTTCAATGATTGAGCGCAGTGGGTTTACCTCTCGTTATATTGGCTTGTAAAAAAGACTGGTCGTAATGGATTTTTGAATCCTTCACACTTTGAATATATGCTAATTCAATCGTTATTGTTAGTGATTACTTTTACACTAGAGCTATAAATCATGAGTAATTATGAATAACTAACATGAGGCTATATGGATATGTATTGACCAACTTGCTAACCATGTATATGTCTGAGTTTAGTAGCAAACAGGGATTCTCCTTCAAAAGAACGATTGAAGACGAGATAACATTCAAGTATTTTCGATATCTTTGCCAGTCGTTCACCAGGCCCGTCCCGCCGATGAGATGGAATTTACGTAAAAGTATTTACTTGACTCGCATGATAGAGCGCGGTCGAATTTACTTATCGAATACATTCAATGCCAATATATTCCATTCTAATTGACTTTCATTATCATCTTCGAATAAGTAGAAAGTATTATTTCTGTTGTGTCAATAGGATCGTAGCACTAGCCATGTAATCGAAGCTATGCTATGAGTCGGCTGCGAATTCTGTTAAAACAGAAAGGCCAAAATTCTCAAAAGGAATGTAATTTCAAGACTTCCACAGCCAGACATTTTCCTGGTGTGGATTCAGTATTCTCCCAATACAATAAATGTAATACCAAGACCTTGCAATGCATTGAACTCAACAGAATTGGACATTATTAGCATTATAAATGACAGTTACTTAAAATATAAACGATTTCTTACAATACCCCTTTTATTGTATTTAACTAGTTTTTATTTCAACACAAAACCCAATGCTGCATAAATTCGCGTCATTATTTTATATGTAATTTTTGCTTACGATATAATGCCACCGTGCCCACCGTGCATTTCTCACATCACCTCAATACGAAACAGCAGCGCGCAAGCAATAAAAAAAATGCGGAAAAGTTTATGTAAACTTTTTCAAATTTCGGTTGTTTTAACTAATATTTTATAATTTTGAGTTGCATTTTTTTTTATTCAATAATATAATATAATATTAAGGCACACTGCTTAAGCTCTAAGATGCCAAGGGTATTTACTAATCTTAATTATCGTCTAACTTAAAACTAGAGTAATATCATTATGTAATATAGTATCTGGCGATCGGTAGTGGCCGGTGAATTGAATTTAGGATGAGATGATTCCAGATGGCGATGGTAATTTTCTATGTTGGCCGCATTCTTCGGTCCGTGAGGGTCCGCGGGAAACACCCCCAGGCTACGAAGGCCCGGCGGGTGGCCCGCATGCTGGTCATTGATGAGTTGCATTTATAGATTCTTTGTGAAATTCTGCTACAAACACTACTTCTCAGTTCTAAAATCATCCCCGTGGAACGGAACAGTAACCGTTTATACATTTCGAAAACCAATTACGGCTCGGCAAAGCAAAATTTCAAAATTCTAAGAATACTTAGTTATGATAAATTTGATTTCGAAAATTTAAGTGTTTTTGGTTTTTCGAAAATCGGTCTAATTTTTGAATAATTGATCAAAAACGCGATTTTCGCATTCCGCTACATTTCACCTTAATAAGCGTGTTTGATCCATCATTTAATAGTACTAAATCACTATCGTCAAGAAGGTTAGCTATAAGTTCTCCTCTTGGACAATTAGGATGTGTAGGATTCCAAGACTGATGGTGCGCGTTAAAGTCGTCAGCTAATATAGTGGTTATTTTCTGTTTGTCTATGAAATTTAAAAGTATTTTCAATGGTGTTTTTATTTGATTATTATTTATGGGAAGAGGTGGGATATAGATCGATACGACTAGAAGACGCGGGTTGGTATTGGTGAGCACGGTTGCTATCGCATCTACAGGGTGTAGATTCGGTAAGTCTATTTTAGTTATTGTGATTTCATTCTTTAATAGCAAGCCTACGCCTCCGTAACCTGTTGGTCTGGCATTATGTAAAAATTGGTAACCAGAAAACTTAAATGCTTCGTTAGGTTTTAGCCATGTTTCGCTGAAAATGGCTACATCTACGTCGTTTCTATTTAAATATTCTTTAATTGCTTCTCTTGTATTTTATTTTATTCATATTACCACTGTTTTCAAGAGGGAGAATAATAGAGTTCAATTCGCTACTAATATTGACTAATAAAAGATCTTGTTCTATGGATTCCGTTCTATGTGTATATTGTAGTATTATATTTTGTATAGCTTTTATTTTTTCCGAAATGTTTCTCATATTATATTGTTCAATTAGATTTTCTTTTATTTCGGCTGTTAATCTCTCTATATCATTGGTTCTATAAGGATTGACATCAAATACGTGTGGGATGTCCGGGATTTTTTCAGCTTGTGGGAAAATATTTTTGTTAGTTTGGTTTTTCACTTGTTCTAGTTTGTTTATGTTAGTAGAATTTCTATTTTGATTTAAATAATTTGATCTGTCCTTGTTCATATTTTGTGAGAGAAGTGGGAAATCTTTTGGGGATTCTAACCGATATTGTGCTGACGTATTTTTTGGGTGTTTCTTTGATGCCTCAAAGAATGATAATTTTCCTGTTGACATTTCAATTCTAATTTTGTCTTGTCTTGCCCTTTCTAGACATAATTTGTCCGAAGCTTTGTGTTTACCTTTGCAGTTGGCGCATATTGGGATAGCCTGATTGCATTCGCTTTCATTGTGTTCTTGACCACAATTGTTACATTTAGGAGACTTCGTTTTACAGAACTTTTCACGGTGACCGTACCGCCAACAACGGTAACATATTTTGAGATGGAATATATATTGTTCACAAGGTGCGTTTATTCCGAATATTTTTACCGATTGTGGAAGTTTCTCTCCCTTAACTAATATTTTAATTGTGTAAGTGTCAATCGGTTTGTTATCCGGAGATTTACGATTTATTCTTTCAATTTTTTGTATTGCGATATTTTCACTTTCAATATTATTAAAAATTTCGAGTTCTGTGAGTGACGGGGGTACATTTCTTACTATACCGACAGTTTCTTTAAATCTAGTAGGCACAAATACGTTATACCCGAATGTTTCTTTGAAAAGCTTAGAATTTATTAAACTCTCTGCGTCTTTATGCTTGTTAAATGTTATTTGGAATCTGCCCTTGCCGGCAGATTTCAAATCTGCATAAGTTTTAACTCCTATATTGTGTAGCATTTTAGCTATTTCCATGGGGTGAGTAAACTTTTCCCTGACATTATCTACTTGCAGCTGCAGTGCTTTGTCATTCTGTTTTTCTAAATAAAATGTTTTGTAGATGGTGTTTTCCACCCATCCGTCATTACTTTCAGGTTTTTATTGTTATTTATATGGTTTAAATTCCCTGTCATGTCGTTAACTGTCAAGGATGCGTCATTTTTGTCCGAAGTCTTTGTTATGTCCTTCTTCTTACCTTTAATATCCTCGTTTTTGTCTTTTTGAATGATTACCTCTTCATCTAGCTGTTGTATGAATCTGTTTGAATCAAAGTTCTTGATCTTCTTGAATTTAGATCGTAAGATTTTTTCATCCAGCTCCAGGTTATCTGGCATCCTCATTCCTTCTTTTATTCTACGTTTATCCTTGCCTTTCTTTTGTGACCCTCCTCTTGTATCATCACCACATCTTCCATCTTCATCATCTACTTCCATTTCATCCAAAATGGACGCTAAAATGCTTAAAATTCACACGTCGATAATCTATCCCCGGCAACGACAGTTCGAAACGAAGACCTATAACTTATTCTCAAGACGAATCACCGTCTAATCACATTAAATCACCACTCCACTCTTATTTAAACAAAATAGTTGGTTTTATCTCATATAAAATCGTAAAAAACTTTTCCGCGAATTCACAAGCCAAACTATGGATGGACGTCACTGTTGATAAACTTATACTAATAATAAATACGCACAAGAAAAGTACGTATTTGACAATTTGATTATCAACTTCAAATAAAAAAACGTGTTTAATCCACCTAGCAGTGAGATGATACCTATTTTTATCAATCCGCATGTGTTTTTTGCATGAATATTCTTCGGTGTTTAAGTTTTCATGACATTATTTTAATGACCCTCGTTTTAAGCGACAATTTGAGATTTTAATCACTCATTATTCTGTAATGTCGAAACTGCAAATCGGATCGAATTTGAATCTAGAAGTGTGATAATCGATTAAACATGCCATGATATGTAAGTTCCACTCTAGAGTTTACGGTAATTTAAGGTACTTCCAGAGCCGGTATTCAGGAACCAGCATAACCCAAACCGATTCGTATGGCCATATGACGAATAAATTACAACAGTTTTGAGTTCAACTTTGAAGCTTTTCGGGATTGTCATCTTCTATATCGGTTTGAATTTTAAAAATTCATCATCATGTAATTCGAGAACCGGAAGTCATAATTGGATAAAATAATTAATTTTTGTATATAAGTTTGTTTTAATTAAAATTTTTGTTTCTGAAATTTGATAAGGCTTTTTTTGAGAAAACGATTGAGCTTTGAGAAACGATTTTATACTGGAACCGGAATTCTAAAAGCGGTATGGCCGAAGTCAGATAAATTCACCTGAGTAGCTGTACACTTTACATTTGTTTCAAAACATTTGAAAATCAGTTAAGACATCTTTGAGAGATCATAGCACGAATTAAATTTTTAGGTGCCTTCTGATCGACAACTGAATACCACTAAAACTGAAAAAAGTTAATTTTTTTATCGACTATCCAAATCTGCTAACCCAATAAACCTGATTAAATTATGTGGAATAGACATTTTTATACAATCCCCGAAACCGGAAGTTGGATCTGACTGAAAAGCAAGATGTTTTATAGAACTTTGAAACTTTTCATTTGAATCTTAGATGATTCTTAGATTTCATTTGCATCTTAGATCGGTTCAGCCATCTTCAAGAAAAATGAGTTACACAATTTTGATTTCGTTTCACATATCATCCTGTAGTTCCGAAACCAGAGGTCGGAACCAAACATAATGCAGGAACTTTGTTTGGGAGCATACGACTTTTCGTATGAATCTGAATTTGTAGAAAAGAAATTTTCCGAGAAAATTAATTGAAGTTATTTGTCACACACGCATTTGCTGATCTCGACGAACTGATTCGAATGGTATATGGATGTTATGTTGTTCCAGCATTTATTGCTGTAAGTAGTTTAAAACAAAATAATTAAAAAAAATTCTGCCATCATCTGGTTTATATATGTCATATTCGAACGATTATGTTGCCAAAAACGAGCCGTGCCAAAATCGGTCCGAGGCTAAATGTCATGAAAAAGAATGCTGTACACAATCCTTTTGGTTCTTAGAAACAATTGTATGTAACAGTATAAAAAATCGTGTTTTCCGTTGCTCCCAAGCATTTCTTTGTCATACAGCGCTCAAAACTCCTACTGCTGGAATAGGGGGAAAAGTCGCTTACAGAAAAATTTCGATATCTCCGTTAAAAATGGACGGATTTTAACAAACTATGGCTTGTTGGATAGGTATTACCGTGCGGAATCTAAGTCTGAAAACATATTCTGTTTTCAAGGTCAATTGTGACAGATACTGTCAAAAAACTGAAAATTTTGACATAAAACTTTGTTTAACTCAAAAAGTAAACATCCGATCTCAAAACCATTCAATAGCGTTTTGGGTGACGGGGAGACCTTTCATTTGCGACTAGTTTGATGAAAATCGGTCCAGCCATCTCTGAGATCTCGACCTCTTAGTTGACAACACACATACGGACACACACACATACACACACACACACACACACAGACATTTGCTCAGTTCGTCGAGCTGAATCGATTGGTATATGTCATTCGGCCCTCCGGGCCTCGGAAAAATTTTCGAAAGTTTGAGCGAATTCTATACCTATTTTTTATATATATAAAAATAGGTAAAAAATAAAGATATGAAAGGTTTTTTTTTGGAATATGTACGCTAAACAAAAAAAACCATAATAATAACTGTGCTACACTCACTGGCAAAATTGAATAAAATTAAGTTAAATTTAGCAAATAGGTCCACGAAATAAATTCGAAATAATATGTGAAAAGTTTGGTTTAAATAACAATACACTTCAAACGATGGCTGTGTCATAGAAAATAACATTAGAAATAATAATATGAAATTGAGGTGTGTGTACCAAGAATTCCGAAGGGGTGAAATGAACAGGTATGATCATAGGAACAAATGGGAGGAATGAAATGAGCAGGTATGATGATAAAAAAATAAGAAGAAAAGGCGGAAATCGATACGCTAGGTATGGAGGGAAAGATCATTCTGTGAACGACTACAACCGATATCCTACGCGAAAGTCATTTTTGAACCGTTATCCCGTAACAACCACTCAGTAAAGCTGCCACAACACAGTTTTGATAAACTCACCGCAGACACTGTGTTACATCCCAATGTCGAGAAGACACCAAATTACGATCTGTGAAAGAAGTCAAATAGTGGACATCAAACAATGCATGCGAAACTCCACTACTAAGAGGACAACCTGGGCAATGCCCGGTATCAGAAAAACCACCATCAATGAACACAAAAATGATAGCTCCAGGATCGCTATTAGTGCAAACCGTCCACCAAGATGTAATCATTAGTAGCACCTGAAACGTTGAAAGGAATTCACCTAGTCACGTTTCACAACTGTTCGTTGTTCATCAACAACGAACTTTTTGAAAATTACGAACTACGGTTTGATCAACCATCAATTCTTGCGCTGCAACTTGCTAAAATCAAAACGTTGCACGTAGAAAGACACATAAACCTTTCGGAACTACATACATAATATCCTTTTTAAAACAGACAGAACTACATAATATCCCAAGGGGCAAATCAGTCTAACCTCTAGACAATCTCATACTAATAAACTCATGTCATTCCAAAATAATTTTCTCTAATCTCATTTAATCCCAACTAGTCTAGATAAGTTTGGGTAGTTTAAAACTAATTCAACCAAGTTTTTCCTAATTTTTTTTGAAGTGTATCTGTCATTCGAGCTCCCACGCAGAGATGCCATTTATACAGAATTATCTGTATTATACAGATTTTTACATGCGCATACAGATTTAATACAGAGTACAGATTTTATACAGATTTCTTAAATTAAATACAGATTTATACAGATATCACAAAAAGTAAAAAAGAAGTAATGAAACTTTTCCGTCTGAGCGTGTTTGATTGCCCATATTAAAATGAAAATTTTTTCGTGCAGATGTTTAATGATGAACGCTGAAATACATTTATATCATAATTTGAAACCAATTTGAACTGATGTTCAAGGAAGTCATGGCGTCATGAAACTTTATTTTCAGACTGAAAAGTTGTATGACCTGACTTGACGTTGCGTATTGGTCGTTTGAATTCCTTTTTTGAATTCCAAGTCATCATTTTCAAACGAAAAAAGTATATGGATTAACAATTCAATTGTGATTGATAACAAAAACAATTAAATTTCGTCGTTGAATGTTCTTGTCAGTACGGCAAGGACTTACGATATAAAGGAAAGCTCCTTGCGTCTGCCATTTTATAACAATAATCTAATGGAATAACATCTTTAAACACCATTTTATTTCCGAAATTTCCTTTCATTAGTGAATACAGATAAATACAGATTTTTTATACAAATCAATACAGATTTTCTATGAAAATATCTGGCATCTCTGCTCCCACGTTTACAGCCTCTTATGTCAAAATAATGCTTTTCCAGATCTCGGCTAAACCTCTCTAATCCCATTCTAATCCAGGAGATCCCTGCTAAACTTTTTTACTCCCGGTAAAACTTGTTTGAGTTCAGACAAAGTCTAGAGTGATTTGCCCCTTGTAATATCCATTTGGAAAACAGATAACTCATGAAAACTATAGAGTTCAAATACTGAATCGGATCCATATCATTCGGCATAGTCATCATTCTCATGCTCATACATTTAGCCATCGGCATCATCAAATACTGGAAATTAACAAAAACAGAAAAACAGCTACGAGCACTACTTATGGGGGAAGTAGTTATACGCGATACTCCCCAACCGAACTTAAACAACAAATCAATAATACTCGGACAACCGATAGAAGTTCCCAGCAATACAGCGAAGTCAGCAACATCGGAGTGGAGCGCCAATGAACGCTACACGACACCGTAAGTGACCGGAGGACCATCGTTGCTAGCTGTCAAATCAGAAGTTTAGGTACAAATCCTGGGTGCTTCTGTATAATTCCAATAAATAATTGTAGTTTCGACAGCGATATATATATATATATATATATATATATATATATATATATATATATATATATATATATATATATATATATATATATATATATATATATATATATATATATATATATATATATATATATATATATATATATCTATATATATATAAACCACTAACTCTGGTGTCTCTAGAATAGAAAACAGCGAACCAAAGCCGTTTGTTTGGCCATCTGCAGATAATGACTATTGAATGGAGTAGTGTTGAGGATCCAAATGAATCTTATCTCTAATCATATCTATTTATTTCTTATAATGTTCATCGGATATATGTCTATATTAACCGAAAAAGTAGGAAAAAGGATATATGAGTTCAACAAATTTCATGCCATTCTCAGACAGGCACAAAAACCACTATCTTTCAAACAACAAACACAAAACAAAATGTGATTACAATTCTTCTTAAGTAAAGTAAATTGAACTAACACATAAAAATTGCCGAAATAATATGGTTCGTTTCTTGCTTTCTGCAAAGCGACGGGAAGGCTCATCAAACTCAAAAATTCTTTCAACAGAAGTAAAAGCTCGTGTGCACGCAGTTATGAGCGAGTTAAATTCGTGCATGTTGTTTTAGATGATCAATTTAGTGATAGGACAAAATCTTTGGTCTGAGATGTGTACTGCTCGTTGGGTTCAAAAGAGAGCGATGTCAATGCTGAGTGTAATACTTGCGGTATTACTTTTTATACCTATACATCTACGTCATTCCTTAAAATTTCTCTAATACTGAGATACATGGTAGTTCCGAAATTGACATTATACATTGCTATGTGATTCAGATACAGCGATTTACCAAATATGTTTTGATACTGAGAAACTGAAAGAACTCAACAACTTCCTCCGGAGGAAGAGTACACGTTTTTGGGTGGCTTGATTCTCGATACTGCGATTTAAGCTCAGACGAAACGTCTACCCGGTGCAAAAACTACCATCCGTCCTCCCAACCCGTGGTGAGACAAGAGTGCACAAATTTAGACGCGGAGAGAGCCTCCGCGTATAAAATATTCAGAAAAAATGGAGCACCTGATAATTACCGGAATTACGCGGCGTTAGACGTTAAAACTAAGAACTTCATTAGAGAAAAGAAACGCGGTTACTGGCGTCAATTTATAGACGGCTTAACGAAAGAAACATCTATGAGCACTCTTTGGAACACAGCCCGACGAATTGCGAAATCATAACACTACGAATGAAAGCGAGGAATACTCCAACCGCTGGATATTCGATTTCGCTAAAACTGTATGCCCAGACTCTGTTCCGGAACAGAAGATCACCCACACCTCGACACCAAATACAAACGAAACACCGTTTTCGAAGGTAGAGCTCTCACTTGCACTTTTGTCATGTAACAATAAAGCCCCAGGATTAGACAGAATAAAATTCAACTTGTTGAAAAATCTGCCTGACCTCGCCATAAGGCGCTTGCTGAATTTATTCAACAAGTTCCTCACGGGTACTATTGTCCCACACGACTGGAGACAAGTAAGAGTTATCGCCATTCAAAAACCAGGGAAACCAGCCTCCGATCACAATTCGTATCGGCCGATTGCTATGCTTTCCTGTATCCGGAAATTGTTCAAAAAAATTATTCTTTCCGTCGAGACAATTGGATTGAGACTAATGGCTTACTTTCAGAAACACAATTTGGTTTCCGCAGAGGCAAAGGAACAAACGATTGTCTTGCGTTGCTCTCAACAGAAATTCAAATGGCATTTGCTCGTAAAGAACAAATTGTGTCAGTTTTCCTAGACATTAAGGGGGCTTTTGACTCAGTTTCTTTAAATATCCTATCTGAGAAGCTGCATTAGCATGGTCTTTCGCCAGTTTTGAACAACTTTTTACATAATCTATTGTCTGAGAAACACATGTACTTCGCGCATGGTGATTTGTCGACAAACGATTCAGCTATATGGGTCTTCCTCAAGGCTCATGCTTAAGCCCCCTTTTATACAATTTTTACGTAAGTAATATCGATGAATGTATTTTAAAATAATAACTCACAGGTTTAAGTTGCGATTAAGAATGTACTTTATTTTTATCAGTTGTTAACTTATATATCCTATCCTCTCCTAGTCTAGCTAATTAGTTTTTACAATTGGTGAGAATCTAAGTTAGAATGCGCAGTGTAAGTCGGGTTTAACCAATGGGATTAGTTGTATCGAGTCGGCCATTGTATACTTTGTGAGTAAGAGAGGAAATAAGCTTTTTGATGAGAGTGAGCGGGTGTGATACGAAGAGGAGCGGGCGATAGCATGTTGGGTTATTCTCGTGAGTGTCGGTTTGAGTTAGTGTGCGTTCTTGAGTTACTGTTATTCTAGGTCGTGCCGGTTGGTATTCAATTGTGGACATGAGGGGCGTCAAGAGAAGGGGAAGTGACACAGTAGGTCATGTTTATTGTGTGTGCTCGACGATGATATAACAATTTGAAACTTGATGCTTCCTTGTTTCTGCAGTAGAAATTTATGTCTACGTCGTTCCTTTCTTTGGGTCATTGTAAGTTGCCTTCATGTAGGTAATGTATTTGTTTTATGTAGGTTTCTAGGTTTTCGTGGAATGGTGTTTTTACTGGATTTTGTCAAGTGCGTGTGGTCTGGGGTGTGAGAAAGATTTAGTCTTGAATATTCATATTACATGGTCTGGAATGTGCGAGGAGATTTAGCGTAAAATGCTCATATTACATCATCCCCCTTTTGGAAGAATGATGTAACGAAGGGAAATCATTCTATAGTGCTTTATGGGATTAGGTTACTGTTTATGCGTTCGAACTCCCTAACAATTTTAATGTATATTACATAGTTTTCTTATAATTAAAATAACCGAATTTGACAGTTTTTCTCAGAGAAGCTGAGCAAAACTTCACTTACGCCCACGGCAATGATTTTTTGGTTTTTCTCTTTTTTTTTGTTTTACGTGGGGTTAAGCTCGGTAGCTGAATCTTAATTCTAAAAGTTTGATGTTACAATTTTGTATTTCATGCTTTAAAAAGTCTATTTTTGTGAACAATGATTTTTTCTTTTGATTGTAAACTTGGTATTTCGCAATTTGAATCTTGAAGTTGTGTAACATTAAATGGACCTATATAAAATGGATCTAGCATGCGTCTATTTTCGCTATGTCGTTCAAATGTATTTCTATCGAATTGCAGAGGTGATCTGTTGTTGATTTTCTAATTTCTTTTTGGTGTTTTAGATGTTTGTTTGCAATTTCGTGTGATTTGTGTAGTCGGTATTGTAATTCTTTATTGTACATGTCGAAATTATATACCGGTTCAATTTTGTCTGGGTAGGTTTCTTGTGGTAGTCTGGCTTTTACTCCGAACACTAGCTCGTAGGGTGTATACCCATGATCTGAGTGTGGTGTTGTGTTATATGAAAATGCATAGTATTGTAACCAATCATTCCAGTCAGATTGATGTTCGAAACTCGTTCGCATCTGTGATTTCTTTCCAAAGAACCAATTGTCTGAGGATGATAAGCTGTCGAAAATGTTTGTTTAATTTTTAACAATTTGCAAATTTGTTCTAGAACCTCGTTTTTATATTCGGTTCCTCTCTCGGTTTTTAACTCAAGAAACTTACCGTAAGTTAGGATAAAATTTTCTACTAAAGCTTTAGCTACAACGTTAGCTTCTTTGGTAGGTATGGGTATATATACAACGTATTTGGTCAGCTCACACTGTATGCTTACAGCATATCTGTTATTATGGGTTGTTTTGGGCAACGGTCCTGCCACTATTTCAAATGGTTTGTTAGGTGTATTCGTAATTTGTAATTTTCTATTGTATGCTTAATGATTTTGTTCTTTTTGCAAATTTCACAGGCCTTGATGAAATTAGCAATTGAACTTTTCATAAATTTCCATGTATATATTTCTCTTAATTTGAGGTACAATCTGTTTTATCCGATGTGTCCTCCTGTAGGTAGTTCATGGTGATTCTTTAATATTGCTTGTATTTCGCGAAGGTTACTAATAAACTTCGGTGGTTTGTAGATAATTATTTGTAATGTTTTTTGTGTTTGTAGGACGAGTCCTTCAAACATTTCAAATATTTTATCATTGCAAGAGATTGCTACTCTGCTAACTTTTAATTTCCTCATTTCTTCTTGATATTTGGAGATTGCAAACACGAGTGTTTGTCTGATATCTCTTACTTTTGTAATTACACGATGCATCGGTTTTTGTTTCTGTGTTCCTTTATATGTGTCAATTATAATATGATTGTTTTCGAAAAAAACATCTCATTTTAAATAGGTTTCTTACTTCGCTAGGGGTTTCCGTTGAATAAACAGAGAGTTGATCAGGCTCGCTGTTAATGCAAGGATTATTATTAGTGTTTGAGTTATTCATATGGGTAGTATTTTTGTTATTATTTAATTTGTTCTGTTCTTTTTTCCTTTTTATGAGTTCTTGTTTTCTTGATATTGACCTTGTATTAACCATTAAAATACTAGTTGCCTTCAATTCATCTGAGGACATTATTATGCGTGATAACGCATCGGCTGCAACGTTACTTTTACCTTGAATATGCTCTATGTTAAATTCAAATTCCTCTAAATCTAACCTCATTCGTGTCAATTTTAATTTTTATGGTTTTCATATTAAATAGAAATAATAACGGTCTGTGATCCGTTCGTATAGTATGAAGAACTCGTAAATATTCGACACCTATTTTTTTATTTCCATATGGTACGTGAAATTTTCGAGATATGATTTTTTGAAATTTCGCGTATTCAAAAAAGAGCTTTTTTTCAACAGCCTATATTGTAAAATCTAATAAAGATACAAAAATCCGTTCAAGACGTGAAATTTGCGTCTTTCCCTTAGCTTTCAAATAAGCGACTCCATAAAACAACCTTCAAAGTTAATTTGATGAAAAAATTAAAAATTAGTGAACAAATAAAAAAATTTCAAACTTGGGCCTAATTTTTTTTCTTATTTTTTTGTTGAAAAAAGTAACCTTAGGGGTTTAACTCAATCTTGGCAAAGTTTCAGAGTGGAAAGCTCAATACTTTCGGAGCAGTGACTTTTTCAATTACGACCCGCACGCGCCGAGCGTACCGCAGCGCAATTCGCTCGGATACGGGCTTAACTTGTCGACACATGTCACGTCACAGATCGAATCTTAACTTTGTCAGTTTATTGTTAGCAACGTTTCAGGCAGAAAATGAGTAAAATTGGGACAAAGGATTTACGTGAGTTATAAAATAATGATGACATAAAGTGTTTGCACAGTTTGCAATTTTTCTATGATTTGGTTTTTCTGGTTTACAAGAACTCAATACTTCAAACGTTTCCTGGGAAGAGAAAACTTTCATTTTTAATTCCTTGTCTCCGTGTGGCTCAGCATATTGAAACGATTTTGTTCCAGAAATTATTTAACATTTTTCGAAACGATTTTTAAGAAATTTCTCTGCTTTTACATAATCTTCCGAACATTTGTATATAACTGAAATATTGGGTAGAGAAGATGCTTTCCTAGTTCACTCGTACAATTCATTCGCGGTCGAAATTTGACAATCATTGATCATTTGTAAACTTGGGCGACGTGCCATTCTTTTGATAGTTCCTCCAGCACTGTCGCATGGCCCTTTTCCATGAGCTGTCGTGTGAAAATTCCACTTTGCAAAACGATGAAAATCATGCTCGTGATGAAAAATATTCGCAAAGTGGTTTTTTCATTTTTGAATTGATGAGGAGCGCCGTCAGAAAAATAGATGCTTTTGCGTATACGTGGATAGTATTGTGAAGAATATGATGATGATGATGATGATGGTCCCGCCTCATACCCCTACAAAGGTGTGAGCTGGACGATTTATCTAAATGATAATAAATATTGCATCACATATTTTAACCAGTTAACTAAATATAAAACGATATGGTTAATCCAGCAGGTATAGATTCTCCTTCTAAAGTACAACTGAGAACAAGAAAACATTCAAATATTTCCCATTTACTATCCAGGAAATTTCCAACCCGGGATTTACCTATTTACTAGAAAATTTCCAACCCGGGAAGATCCTTGATCAAATCAGGAATCGAACCAGATATCTTTGTCAGTATCAGACAGTAATTCACCTGGCCCTTCCCGCCGGACCAGTTCATCGCTACACACATCAGCTACGATGGAGTAACGAGACTGCGGATGAGCAGAGCCAAGCCCAATTCCATCAACAACTTCCGATCCCTATTATTTCCGAAATATAATCAATAAATAACACGACACGTAGAATGCTAAAGCTCTCAAAAATAAAAGAGAACATATCCAGTTTCAGTCATATTCAATTTCCAGATTGCCTCTACCTGCTTTGCGCGGGCGAGGCTCATACTTTTGTAGACAACTCATTTTTTTTTAACTAAACAAATTATTAAAAATCCATCATCATCATACAGAATATAACAACCTAATGCATCTTACTTGAAAAAAAAAAACAAAACAAAATAAATACAATCTTCGTCATTTTACACAGTTTTCGAAAAAATCAAATTGCACGAATTCATTAAAGATCTAATTACAAAATAGATTCTATGTGCGAAATACACAATTTTTTAAACTCTCTCAATGTTGCAGCCCGCTTGATTCGTCCTGGCATCGAATTGAAAAAACTAATCCCTTTGTACAATAACTAGTTTTGCGATCTGGCTGACAAAAAGCTTGGTGTTCTCGCATTAGACGCATTTCTAGTATTGTACCTATGCAAGTCACTTCCTCTTTCTATCCGATCACACAAATATCGAGGCAGCATTCCATTTAAAGATTTTGAAAATGAACACCATTGTTAAATAATATACTCTCTGTTTCACTGAAGACCATTGTAATGCGTTCAATAGAATATTAGAGGAAGTATATCTATTACATTTCAAAATCAATCGCATGACCTTATTTTGCAATCGCTGGAGTCTCAATATTTGCGTGTTGTTAGCAAGAACAGAATCGATGAGCAGAAGTCAATGTGAGGAGAGATTATTGATTATTGAATTTCAACCACTGAGCCAGACTGAATGTAAGTCCTCGTTCAAATGTGCAACCGCTTCATCCAAATCCTTAGCTGTAATGAACAGAGCAGTATCGTCAGCAAACAAATTTATTTCACAAAACCATAAAACTCGCTTCATGTCATTTATGTACATAATGAATAAATTAGGACCTAAAACACTACCCTTTGGCACACCAAGTGAATTACCCTGGAAACTAGACACAACATCGTTGAAAACAGTTCTCTGAGTTCTATCAAATAAATTTCGAAAGCGCGGTTGAGATCCAAGAACACTGCAAAAATAGGCTCTTTAATCTCCATTTTGCTAAAACCAGGTTTAAAGCGGTTTCGCAAGAGTGACTTTTCCGATATCCCGATTGTTCCGGTATTAAAAAGATTTATTAAGTGATTAAGAGCTTCGAGAAAAACATACACAGCTATTGCGTCATGTTTCTTGCAATCAGAAATAATTACTAATGTTTTGTGATCGATTTTGCTGTTCATTTTATTTTTTTATTTCAATTTGGTACGCGAAATTTTCGAGATATGATTTTTTGAAATTTCGCGTTTTCGAAAAAAACCCTTTATTATTTACGTAAAGTTGGAAGATCGCTATAATCGCTGTATCGCCTCTGATGGCAATTATGTTGAATAATAAAAACGAGTTTTGGCAAAAAAATGTGTGTTTCTATTAAACGATACGAACTTTTCAGCCGAACTGTTATACTCCGTCGTTAATATCTAGCGGAGGCTCCCTGTTCTCTGCGATAGTGTCTAAATTGTGAGTTTTAATTTAGTTGCTGTATGTATAGTTGAGCTGTAAAGGTAGGTAGCAAGTTTATATAACTCTTTGTTTGAAAGGTCATTAAATTTTTTTTATTCAATATTATAATAAAATTTTAAGGCACACTGCTTAAGCTCTAAGATGCCAAGGGTATTTAGTAATCTTAATTACGACTAACTTAAAACTAGAATAGTATCATTATGTAATGTAGTATCGGGGTAGCGGATTCTCGAGAATTCAGCTTTCAGCTGGCGATCGGTCTTCCATATGGCGTTGGTGAATATCCATGTTGGCCGTATCCTTCGGTCCGTGCGGGTCCGTGGGAAACACCTCGAGGCTACTAAGGCCCGGCGGGTGGCCCGGATCTTCCGTTGAATAAGACCGTTCAGATAAAGTTCTCAAATGTTCCCGTGTTTTCCCCGGGAAATTTGGGGGATACTTTCCTGGTTTCATTGCCCGGGGAGCTTCTATTGAGCTTAGACTGTCCGTGACAATGAAGTAATGGTCTTTGGGCAAGGTTTCAATGATCTCGAGGGTGCACTGAATAGCAGCTAATTCTGCGACGTACACTGAAGCCGGATCACTGATTTTGTAAGAAGCGGTGATGTTTCGATTGAAGATGCCGAAGCCTGTGGACCTGTTGATGTTTGATCCATCAGTGTAAAACACCTTTTCACAGTTGACTGTTCGAAATTTATTATGAAAGATATTAGGGGCCACTCGAGGGCTTACGTGATCCGGAATTCCACGAATCTCTTGTCTCATGGATGTGTCGAAAAACACAGTAGAATCAGAAGTATCTGAGAAATGAGCACGGTTGGAAACAAACGAAGAAGGATTAATATTCTGAGCCATGTAATCAAAATACAAGGACATAAAACGGGTCTGAGAATTGAGCTGGACAAACCTTTCGATGTTTTCAATCACCATCGGATTCAATATATCGCATTGGATTAGCAATCGATATGAGAGATCCCAGAATCGATTTTACAATGGTAAGACACCCGCGAGCACTTCGAGACTCATCGTATGAGTCGACTGCATGCAACCTAAGGCAATACGCAAACAAAGATACTGAATTCTTTTCAGTTTAATGAAATGGGTGTTCGCCACGGATCGGAAGCAGAAGCATCCTAATTCCATTACGGACATTATCGTTGTTTGGTAAAGCCTGTTCAGGTCTCCTGCGTGGGCATCCCACCAAGTTTTGGTTATTGTGCGAAGAAAAATGATTCTCTGCTGGCATTTTTGTTTCAAATACCTAATGTGACATCTCCAGATGTCTTTAGAGTCGAACCAGACCCCGAGATATTTAAATGTGAAGACCTAAGGTATGGTTCCACCTCCTAGTTGAAGCTGTAATTGTTGCTGGTTCTCGCTTCCTTGAAAATACAACCAGCTCAGTTTTCTCCGAAGAGAACTCAATACCCATTTGAAGAGCCCATGTCGACAAGTTGTCGAGGGTATCTTGCAGTGGTCCTTGGAGATCGACAGCTTTGAGTCCTATAATAGACACAACGCTGTCGCTAGCAAGTTGTCTTTGCGTGCAAGATGTGTTGATACATTCATCAATGTTGTTTACGTAAAAGTTGTATAAAAGGGGGCTTAAACATGAGCCCTGAGAAAGACCCATGTAACTGAATCGTATTGTCCACAAATCACCATGCGCTAAATACATGTATTTCTCGGACAATAGATTACACAAAAAGTTATTCAAAATTGGTGAAAGACCATGCTGAAGAAACTTCTCGGGTATGATGTTTATGGAAACTGAGTCAAAAGCCCTCTTGATGTCTAGAAAAACTGACGCCATTTGTTCTTTACGAGCAAATGCCATTCGAATTTCGGTTGAGAGCAAGACAATCGTTTGTTCCTTTGCCTCTGCGGAAAACAAAATGGGTATCTGAAAGTAAGCCATTAGTCTCGACCCAATTGTCTAAACGAAAAAGAATAATTTTTTCGAACAATTTCCAGATACAGGAAAGCATAGCAATCGGCCGATACGAATTGTAATCGGAGGCTTGTTTCCCTGGTTTTTGAATGGCGATAACTCTTACTTGTCTCCAGTCATGTGGGACAGTATTATCCTCAAGAAGCTTATTGAATAAATTCAATAAGCGCCTTTTGGTAGAGTCAGGCAAATTTTTCAACAAGTTAAATTTGATTTTGTCTAACCTCGGAGTTTTAATGCTACACGACAAAAGCGCAAGTGAGAGTTCTACCATCGAAAAAGGTTTTTCGTTTCTGTTTGATGAGGCGACGCGCATGATCGTCTGTTCCGGAACAGAGTCAGGACATACTTTTTTAAGCGAAATCGAATATCCAGCGATTATAATATACTTCATTATCGTTCCTGGTGTTATGATTACGCATTCGTCAGGCCGTGTTCCAAAGAGTGCTCATTGATGTTTCTTTCGATAATCCGTCTACGAATCGACGCCAACATCCGCTTTTCTTCGGTTCAATCAAGCTTTGCATTTTAGCGTCTAATGCCGCATACTTTCTATAATTATCAGGTGTTCCGTTTTCCCTAAACTCGATAAATGATCAAGCCCTATTCGCGTTTAGTTCTGAGCACTCTTTGTCCCACCTGGGGTTCGGAGGACGGATGCTTGTTTTCGCGCCGGGTACACGTTTCGTCTGAGCTTGAATCGCGGAGTCTAGAATCAAGCCAGCCAAAAACGTGTCCTCTTCCTCCGGAGGAAGTTCTTGTGTTGTTTCTGGTTTCTGAGATATCGAATTTGCGTAGCATTTCCAATCAACATTTCGTGTGAGGTCATACGAAACATTGATTGTCTCCGATGGTCTTAATCCGTAGGCGATTGAAATCACGATAGGTAGATGATCGCTACCGTGGGGATAAGGGAGCACCTTCCACGTGCAGTCCAACCGTAGCGATGTCAAGCAAAGGGATAAGTCCAGCGCACTTGATCTTGCTGGTGGTGCAGGAATTCGTGTCATTTCTCCCGTATTCAAGATTTTCATATTGAAGTTGTCGCAGATATCATGGATCATAGCTGATCTGTTATCGTCGTGAAGACAACCCCATCCCGTACCGTGAGAGTTAAAGTCTCCTAAATCCAACGTCGGTGCGGGAAGGAGCTCAATGATATTACTGAGCCGCTGATGCCCAACCGAGGCTCTTGGCGGAATATATATGGGAGAAATGCAAAGGTCCTTGCCTTTGATTGTAACATGACATGCGACAACTTCAATACCTGGTATCGATGGGAGGTTAATGCGATAGAATAGCAGAACTTTTTGATCACTAAACTTTTTGATCACTAAAAGTACTCCTCCATAGGGATCATCTCGATCCAGACGAATAATGTTAAAATCGTGGAAGTTTAAGGGTATTTCAGAAGTTAGCCAAATTTTGCACAATGCAAATGCGTCACATTTCCGATTATTTACTAGAAATATTCTAAACTGGTCTCAAAACTACAAAAATCAATAGTCATTACCAGTAGGCAACTAAACAAACCGATTCTGGCTATCCTGGCTCACGGTATCTGGTTCCGGAAGTATCGGAAATAGTGGTCATATATACCAAAATGGATCTCACTCACTTTTCTCAGCGATGGTTTGACCGATTTCCACAAACTTAGATTCAAATGAAAGGTCTTCCGATCCCATACGGAATTGCAGAATTTCATCCGGATCCGACTTCCGGTTCCGGAATTATAGGGTAAAGTGTGTTCAATATTGTACACCGTCATTGAAACCGGCGAAACAAAACACGTGAAATTTTTTCTAAAATGGTCTCAAAACTACACAAATCGATAGTCATTATCAGTAGGCAACTAAACAAACCGATTCCGGCTCAGTTCGGGTTTACATCTCATCCAAGTCAGTCGACAAACAAAACCGCTTATGTTGGGGACAGAAGAAACCAAGTACAGTATTGTGTAGTGAACAATAGACCTCGAAAATGAGTGAACCAAACAAACAAAAGCTACCGTCGGTACGAAAGAATACAATTATTGTTGACTTCAGACAGTGCAAAATTCGACCTTCGATACGAGAACTTGAAGGTTTGCTTAAGGAGCAAATGCATCTTGACATTAAACGTGTGCATTTATTTCAATGCAATAAGACCAATAATGTTGTTTATATCTAGTTCTATAAAGAGTTGGATGCAATTCAATTCGCTAAAGACAATAATAATGTGCACTATGTGGAACATGAAAACATCATGTACAACATTCCAGTATATATGGAAGCTAGTGCTATAGAAGTGCGTGTGCATGATCTTCCCTCAAGCGTCATCGATCCTTATATCCGCAAAACCATGTCCCAATACGGAGAGATTCTCTCTATCGAAAAAGAAAAGTGGAAGAATTTTTTCCCCGGTATTCTAAATGGCGTACGTTTGTTACGCATGCGCTTGAGGAGGTCTATACCTTCTTATGTGACATTCGGTCAGGATACAAGAATACCGTGCAAATCACTTGTTACCTATGACAATCAGATGGCCACATGTCAATATTGCCAAAAAGCTGTTCACTTCGGTAAGCCATGTGATAAACCGGACAAGGAGACAACTATACCAAAGGACAACGGTGCTTCCTTCACATCAACCCCAAGCAACCCTAGTACACCTGTGACAGTCACCAACAACAGTGAAACATCCTCTTCAACGAAACCATCCAACGTATCCCCTATAGAACTAAGTACACCAGCTGCAGTTAACAGCTTACCATCCAACCAAGCAGCAACTGCAAAAAATGTACAACAAAGCGCATCTACAGCCACTAGCAACGAAATCAACAACAATACCACCGATGCGGCAATGGATGACGAGACGAACCACGAACGAAGTGCCCCTCAATCCTCGCAGGAGGAAAATGGAAATCCTCTCCCCCTAGAAAAAGGGTGACAACGAGATCCAATACAAAAAAATCTTTTATTTAAAAACTCAGCAAAATCGCCCACGTAAAGTTTGTACGCAAATGAGCCTAAATAAAATATCTTTTGAATAAAATAAAATAAAAACATTCCGGCTATCCTGGCTCCCGGTATCCGGTTCCGGAAGTACCGGAAATAGTGGTCATATATACCAAAATGGATCTCATGCACTTTTCTCAGCGATGGATTGACCGATTTTCACAAACTTAGATTCAAATGAATGGTTTTCCGGTCCCATACGGAATTCCTGAATATCATCTGGATCCGACTTCTGGTTCCGGAATTACAGGGTAAAGTGTGTTCAATATTGTACACCGTCACTTAAACCGGCGAAACAAACACGTGAAAATTTTTCTAAACTGGTCTCAAAACTACACAAATCGATAGTCATTATCAGTAGGCAACTAAACAAACCGATTCCAGCTATCCTGGTTCCCGGAATCCGTTTCCGGAAGTACCGGAAATAGTCGTCATATATACCAAAATGGATCTCACTCACTTTTCTCAGTGATGGTTTGACCGATTTCCACAAACTTAGATTCAAATGAAAGGTCTTCTGGTCCCATATGGAATTCCTGAATTTCATCCGGATCCGACTTCCGATTCCGGAATAATAGGGTAAAGTGTGTTCAATATTGTACACCGTCACTTAAACCGGTGAAACAAAAAACGTGAAAATTTTTCTAAATTAGTCTCAAAACTACACAAATCGATAGTCATTATCAGTAGGCAACTAAACAAACCGATTTCGGATATCCTGGTTCCCGGTATCCGGTTCCGGAAGTACCGGAAATAATGGTCATATATACCAAAATGGATCTCACTCACTTTTCTCAGCGATGGTTGTACAGATTTCCACAAACTTAAATTCAAATGAAAGGTCTCGTGGTCCCATACGGAATTCCTGAATTTCATCCGGATCCGACTTCCGGTTCCGGAATTATAGGGTAAAGTGTGTTCAATATTGTACACCGTCACTTAAACCGGACAAACAAAAAACCTGTTTTAATCCACCTAGTGGTGTAATGATTCCTTTCTCATGTACATATAATATTGTGGTATTCTATTCAAAAATATTCTCTTCGAGTTTTGAAAGAAACGAAAAGACTGTTTATGCATAATATACAGAATAAAACAGTGCTTTGATTGCGTAAGCCATCCTTAAGAAAACGAAATGGGTTCACTATTATATGCACTTTCCAGAATCCGGAACCGGATACCGGAAACCAGGATAGCCGGAATCAGTTTGTGTAGTTGCCTACTGATAATGACTATCGATTTGTGTAGTTTTGAGACCAATTTAGAAATTTTTTTACGTTTTTTGTTTCGCCGGTTTAAGTGACGGTGTACAATATTGAACAAACTTTACCCTATAATTCCGAAACCGGAAGTCGGATCCGGATGAAATTCGGGAATTCCGTATGAGACCAGAAGACCTTTCATTCGAAGCTAAGTTTGTGGAAATCGGTCACACCATCGCTGAGAAAAGTGAGTGAGATCCATTTTGGTACATATGACCACTATTTCCGGTACTTCCGGAACTGGATACCGGGAACCAGGATAGCCGGAATCGGTTTGTTTAGTTTCCTACTGATAATGACTATCGATCGAGAAAATTTTGAGACCAGTTTAGAAATTTTTTTACGTTTTTTGTTTCGCCGGTTTAAGTGACGGTGTACAATATTGAACACACTTTACCCTATAACTCCGGAACCGGATGTCGGATCCGGATGAAATTCAGGAATTCCTTATGGGACCACGAGACCTTTCATTTGAATCTTAGTTTGTCAAAATCAGTTTAGCCATCTCCGAGAAAACCTAGTGAGATTATTTGACACATACACACACATACATACATACACACACACAGACATTGCTCAGCTCGATGAACTGAGTCGAATGGTATATGACACTTGGCCCTCCGGGCCAATTTTCACTGGTCGGTTTTTCAAGTGATTGCATAACCTTCCTATATGAGAAAGGCAAAACGTAAAAAAAAATCTAAACTCTTCTCAAAACTACACAAAACGATAGATATTATCGGTAGGCAACTAAACAAACCGATTCCGGCTATTCTGTTTCCGGTATCCGGTTCCGGAAGTACCGGAAATAGTGGTGATATATACCAAAAGGGATCTCACTCACTTTTCTCAGCGATGGTTTGACCGATTTCCACAAACTTAGATTCAAATGAATATTCTTGTGCTCCCATACGTAATACCCGAATTTCCCGGATCCGGAGTGAGTGAGATCTATTTTTGTATATATGACCACTATTTCCGGTACTTCCGGAACCGGATATCGGGAACCAGGATAGCCGGAATCGGTTTGTTTAGTTGCCTACTGATAATAACTATCGATTTGTGTAGTTTTGAGACCAGTTTAGAAATTTTTTTACGTGTTTTGTTTCGCCGGTTTAAGAGACGGTGTGCAATATGTAACACACTTTACCCTATAACTCCAGAACCGGAAGTCGGATCCGGATGAAATTCTGGAATTACGTATGGGACCACAAGGCCATTCATTTGAATCTATGTTTGTAGAAATCAGTCACACAATCGCTGAGAAAAGTGAGTGAAATCCATTTTGGTTTATATGACCACTATTTCCGGTACTTCCGGAACCGGATACCGGGAACCAGAATAGCCGGATTCGGTTTGTTTAGTTGCCTACTGATAATAACTATCGATTTGAGTAGTTTTGAAACCAGTTTGCAAATTTTTTTACGTGTTTTGTTTCGCCAGTTTAAATGACGGTGTACTATGTGTAACACTCTTTACCCTATAACTCCGGAACCGGAAGTAGGATCCGGAGAAAATTCAGGAATTCCGTATGGGACCACGAGACTTTTCATTTGAATCTATCTCCGAGAAAACCTAGTGAGATTATTTGACACACACACACAGAGAGAGAGAGAGAGAAAGATTGCTCAGCTCGATTGACTGAGTCGAATGGTATATGACACTTTTTTCACAAGTCGGTTTTTCAAGTGATTGCATAACCTTTCTATATGAGAAAGGCAAAAACGTGAATAATCCACCTAACAGTGAAATAACACCTTTATTATCAATCCGCATATGTTTTTTGCATGCATATTCTTCGGTGTTTTAGTTCTCATGACATTATTTAAATTATCGTCGTTTTAAACGGCAAATTGAGATTATTATCACTCATTACGCTGTAATGTCGACACTGCAAATCGTATCTAATTTCAATCTTAACGTGTGACAATCGATTGAACATTCAATAAGATGTTGGAGTAAGTTCCATTTTCAAGGTTTTGCGTCATTATTTATGGTACTTCCAGAGCCGGTATTCAGGAACTAGCATAACCCAAAATGATTCGCATGGCCATATATTACTACGTCAAACAATTTACATCTTTTCTATAGATATGAATTTTAAAAACTCCTCAGCCTGTAAATCCAGAATCGGATAAAACTCACCAATTTTGTATGGGACCATAAATCCTTTAAATTGAATTTTCGTTTTTGAAGTCTTTTGAAGTTGGCCTTTTTGAGAAAATGATTGAGCTTTGAGAAACGGTTCGATACTGAAACCGGAATTCTAAAATCGGTGTAGCCGAAATCAGTTAATTTCACCTGAGGAGGAACTGTAGAGCGAATTAAATGTTGGTGGCCTTCTAAATCGAAAACTGAATACCGCTTAAACTGAAATAAATTTATTTGGTAATCGGCTATCCAACTCTGCCGACTCGATTAACCTGATTAATTTATGTGAAATGGACATTTTTATACTAATGACCCTGTATCTTCTAAACCGAAAGTCGGATCTGACTAAAAAGTAAGATGTTTTATAGGATTTTAAGAATCATAGATGGTTCCTAGATTCATAGATGGTTCCTAGATGGTTCCTAGATTGCATTTCAATCTTAGATCGGTTCAGCCATCTACGAAAAACATGAGTTGCATTATTTTAATTTCGTTTCACATATCATCCTGTGGACTTGCAATCAGAAGTCGAATGAAAACGTAATTCAGGAACCTTGTTTGGGATTATACTACTTTTTATATGAATCTGAGTTTGTAGAAAACAGTTTAGCCATCTCGAATGGTATATGGGAGTTATGTTCTTCCAGCATTTATTACCATAATTAGTTTAAATTAGAATAAGTATGGAGTTACTTTGAACTTGAAGATGCTGCCATCGCCTAACATTTTTCCATTTTGACATACAACTTTGTATAACTCAAAAAGTAAACACCCGATCTCAAAACCATTCAATAGCGTTCAGGGTAACGGGGAGACCTTTTATTTGTCCAGCCATCTCTGAGAACACACACACACACACACACGGATATTTGCTCAATTCGTCGAGCTAAATCGATTGGTATATGACACTATGACTATGACTATGGAAAAATTTTCTATAGTTTGAGCGAATTGTATACAGGGTCCGGCACTCGAAGTGTAACCAATTAAAAAAGTCATAAATTCAGTTTGGAAAATTACTTTTACTTAATTCAAAGTACAAAATGTGGAAAAATAATACAAAATTCAGAATCAATTCACTTTTGCTCGATATGACCACCTTTTGCCTTGACCTTTGCCAAGAATGGCTGGAAAACAACGTTCCGAACTTCATCACGTCCACACAATGGCTCTCAAATTCACCAGATGCGAATCCAATAGATTATTCTCTTTGGGCCATTTTGGAGAGCAAAGTCCGA
Organism: Malaya genurostris; assembly: GCF_030247185.1. Taxonomy (NCBI): domain Eukaryota; kingdom Metazoa; phylum Arthropoda; class Insecta; order Diptera; family Culicidae; genus Malaya; species Malaya genurostris. Next base: position 163,844,647 of record NC_080571.1, on the reverse strand, counting down.
ACTAAAAGATACACCAGTCTCGAGGCGCTGTAAAAGTAATTTTCCAAACTGAATTTATGGCCTTTTTAATTGGTTACACTTCGAGTGCCGGATCCTGTATATATATATTTGTTATATATATATATATATATATATATATATATATATATATATATATATATATATATATATATATATATATATATATATATATATATATATATATATATATATATATATATATATATATATATATATATATATATATATATATATCTACATATATATATATATATATATATATATATATATATATATATATATATATATATATATATATATATATATATATATATAAATATATATATATAATGTACGAGTATACATCGTCCTACAAATAAAATATAGTATTAACAATCTATAAATACCCGGCAGCAGTCACTCCTGCAAAAAGTGCTATGGATATCAGGGCCATCAATATCTAAAAAGAAACAAAACATTGTCAAAAATTAGAAGAGAAGGAAAATGAAATGCAGGGAATCGTACATTCTGTTTTAAACCACCAGAGAATTATGATATCCATCTAAAACAGTAATTCTCAAACTTTTTGGTGGAATGGCCATTTTGTATCTAACGTATCAAAATAATTTTTGCTACATGCCATCGGAAATATGATCAAAATTTCATGATAAAATTTTCAGTTGAATGACATAATCTCAAATAATTCAAAATTAAACATTTCTGAAATGTTAGGTGTCAACGAGTATCAAAAAGGAAAACTCATCACGCGTGTTTGCCATTCTTATATTTTGGAGGCTCTTAGCTCAGTGGTCTATCCTATTATGTCTGATATTACCAACAACTGAAATCTTAATATTTGCATTTTTATTAATAGCCACCAACTCAATTTTTAAACGACTAATTTTGCAACCTAATTCGAAAACTATAATAAATAAAGCGGGGGTCAAATAAATAGATATGAAAACCTTTTTTAATCCACCTTGTGGTGTAATGATGCCTTTTTCATATTACTTATGTTTTCAAAAATATCACTTGAAGATTCTGTAAAGATTTTTAACAAACTTGAATTAAAACAAAAACTTTCTTTGGTTAAAACTCCCATCACCTTTTCGATTTGTAAACAGCTATGTCAAGTTAATATAGATTTAAATGTAGCAACCCTTGAACAAAATTGATCAAAGCATGCTAGGTGGGTGCGGTTTCTTCTTCTTCCGTACCAGCACGTACCGATGCGCACCGATTTTACCTTATTTTGTATGACAGTTTGAAACTTTTGATACTCATTGCCCTATAATTTCGGAACCGGAAGTCGGATCTAGATGAAATTGCACAATGTCTTTAAAGACACTGAGAGCTTTAATTTGAATCACGATTTGTGAAAATCGGTTTAACCGTCGATGAGAAATCGAAGTGAGTTCCGTTTCTGGAGCTTTTCTTCACTATAACCGGTGCGTTCGGAATCGGAAACCGGACACTAGTAGTCCAAAAGTAGATTCATATATCCACCAACTAACAGGATCTGCCAACTTAATAAATAATAACCGGAAGATGGAGTTTCAAGACCTTTCAAATTCGGTTTAAAAATTTCCGAGAAAACTGAATGCGCATTTTCATAGATTTGCATATATATATATATATATATATATATATATATATATATATATATATATATATATATATATATATATATATATATATATATATATATATATATATATATATATATATATATATATATATATATATATATATATATATATATATATATATATATATATATATATATATATATATATATATATATATATATATATATATATATATATATATAGATCGAGATACAATTCAATAGCGATCTAGCGATCGAATAGCGATTTATGTTGACCTGTAATGAAATAGATAACTGTTGAAGTACAGGTGTGTAATGTCACACGGAACGAAATCCGTTACTACTGTCATGATTAGAATGAAACCAATCATTTTAACTTCTCATTAAACCATGAGCAATAACTCTTCTCCCATTAAAAATTAATCGTGGTTCGAAAATGCGTTACTTGAAGAATGTACTTCTTTCAAAGCTAGTTTCGCTTCCGACAAGAGCGATTACATCACAGCTGCCAGTTGTTTGCATTAGTGAAAAAACAACGAAAAGAGAACAGCGGTGGGGAGCATTACACAAAATCAGCCGTTCTATGGCTCTAAAAGTTTTTAAAAGAATTATTAAGATTTCTTGCTCGCAAATCGAAGGTAAATATCCTCAGTTTAGTGAAAATCTAGAACAATTTGATTAGATTTGTGCACTTTCCGCTGTGTGAAATTCACAGTAATCTTGATCAAGTAAAGCCTTCTTTGTTTTTGCGAAAAATGTTCCAGAGTTTAATGTCGTAACATAGAGAATTACGCAATCTGACCCTTCTGAATGCTAGAAACGGGGGGACATTTCCGAGCATTAGTCATCGCAGCGATGTTGTAGAAACTTTGTTATAAAAACATGGTCATTTCCGTGCATTAGTCAGCGCAGATATGCTGTAGAAACAAAGTTATTTTTTTTTTCACGGACCCTAGCAACTGCCAGTGGCATAGTGACAGTGGTCTCGGCTCTTCGGTAGAACTTCGGGAGAAAGTCGGATGAACCTTCGACTTAAAATCACAAGCTCAGTTTGTACTAAGATCTTCGGGTTTCATCCGAAAGTAAATGTTAGGAGTTTAAAACCCATAGTTGGGAGGAGTTAGGAGTTAGTCAGTTTCAGAGAGTTCGCGGAAAATATCTGTAAGTTTAGGGGGTTAACCCGTAGACAGGTCAGTCAGTTTTCGGATAGTATACGGATAGTAGTCCGTCAATCAGTCAATCAGTTTTCAGAGAGTCGCAAGCCACGGTCGTCATAATTTAGAGCGTAGTTTCATTGTGCGATTAACACTAAAAGGAAAAAGGTCGTTCTCGTGTTAATAATCGTTTTTCAAGTAGTACCATTCCGTGTACAATATCGTTGTAGAGAAAAAACCCGTTAAATGTGGCTAACAGAAAAGCATGAATACAGTTTTGAATAGTGATAAGAAAAGAATCCGCTAAATGTGGCACGAAAGCAGTTTTTGAATAGTGATAAATAAAAGTAAATCTCGGATTTGTCAGCACATAGCCTTATGGTAGTAAGTGGAAGAAAAAACATTCTCTGAGGGATAATAGCTATTTTTCGTGAACAAAACATACAGCACAAGAAGCGTAGATCCACTTTAGTGTTACCGAGAAAAGATAACAACTGATAACAACTGATCTTTGCGAAAAATTTTCTGCCGTTGTGTAGTTTGCTTCGTTTGCTAAAAACTTTAATTGTGAAGTAATATAAGTAAATAAAAGAAGTTTAAAGAAGAACGAAAAAAGATTATTATTTCTATTTGTGAAAAACACCCCTTAAATCCTCGACTCACGCCGCTCGGACTTCGTGGCAAAATACAGGCTATTCACAATTGATCGAGAATGTGATCAAGAATTGGCTGCCTGCTCGAATGAGTGTTGAACAGTAGCTGTAATTGCAAATTACAAGAACTTTATAATCATTGAAAGTGCTTGGCGATATTGGTCGTCTAAAATATTGATTTTGAAATGATGGTTTGGTCTATCATTTTTAGAGCTTGGAATTTTACGACTCTGTAAATAGTTTGAAAGTAACCTTATGAATCGTATTGAAAATTTTGGCTATTTTGGCCACTTTCATATATTTTTGCCCGGCGCACATATTTCTGGACGTAATCGATATTAAGTACATCATGTCTCAGAATTTTAAGGATTTTTTATTCATAAACATATTAGGTTGCAAATTACTTCCGTTGGCCAATTTGTTAGCAGTGAAAAGACAAGTTTTTTGTCCCTATCGCGAAGATTATGATTAAATTACTTTAATAAAAATGAATTTAAAAAATTGATTCCATGGATTTTTCGTTACTTTGAGCGATGAATTGGTTTCGTATGACTGTTTTTTTTTCGAATAGATCGGAGCTTTTACTTGAAGTTACCGCAAAGATGCAAGCTCGATTCGGTATCTATTTAAACACGCCCAGAAACTAATTCAGGGCAAGCATTAATAATAAGTCGATTAATATTTTCTTATAGAAAAGTGTCTGATACTCGAATGCCTCTTTGTCTTCGAATGCGAAATTTGGTATGGTATGAGTAGATCTAATACATTATGCATTATGCCGCTTGCGGAAATAAATCCCACGAATATTACCCAATACGTGCCTACGTCAACTGTAATTTGTTTCTTATACGAATCTAAACCCAGTCAGACTTCTGCGAAAAATATAAGTGTGGCTTCGGAGCCCGGCTCGAACAAACCGTACGATCGACAAATGAATGGGTTTTCCGTAAAAATGTTAGGTCTGCTCCGTAGCGAAACAACCTTCGCTTTTAAAGCATTAAGATTTAAATTCCTGTTTCTGTTGCTATGAAAAGCTTAAGGTAAATAAATGTTACTACGGCAACGGTAGCTGTTATTCCAATAACAACCGTTTTTCAGGCTGAGTTGCCAGTTACAAATATTTTTCAAGCGATTTCATTATGACATTACGAGTTACTGAGGATAGTGAAATTTGTGATACAGTTTTTAATAGCAGGTCGTGTCGTCGACCAGGCACTCTGTAGAGAAATCGGCATAAAAGTGTTCTTTATTGATTCACCACCAGTTACAAATTGAGCTGCCCCTTGAATAAGATAAAAAATAATCTTCTGTTAATACGGGTGTCTATTTCTTATAGGTCACAATCTCCTAAAATGCTCCTGAAATTAGACATGAAAGTGAGTTTTTACTGTCATTGTCACCCATTTCCACCATTGATAAAACGCAACCATTTGGTAGAGATTCTACGAATAGGATTTTATTGTAAAGCTATCAATCGAATGGTGGTATTAAGATCCGAGATCCAAAAGGCTTACCGTTTAAGTGTACTTAAAAAACGTTGTGCTCAGAGATGTCTATCTCCTCTGTGTGACGAAGAGCAAGCAAAATTTCTCCCCTCGCACTGACAACTTCAACGAGAGCTCTTCTCTTTCACAATTATACACCACTGTTGTGTAAGTGTGCACGCATCATGAGTGCGTTTGTTTATTTCCTTTTACCTCTTCCACTGAATCGCACCAAAGTGCTAGAGCATTAGCTAATAAATTCTCTGAGGTGGATGCAGATACTTTCACAGAGGTGTACACGCCGGTGAGCACTCTGCTGTATGGTTTTCGTAGATGAAGCGTGGATACGCAAAATCAGCAAAATAAAACAAATTTATCGTAAAATCTTCGGTTTTCCTTGCAAATTTTTCATAGCAAGGCCAGATCTACTCTCTATTAATTGAAGTTCACAGAAGTGTTCGCTCACCATCACGCGCCAGTGGTCACTTGGGTGTATTTAGACAGCATTTGAGTGTGTGCTTTAACCACAAGCACACACTCAAATGCTGTCTATTCGACACTGAGAAGAAGCGCGCTTTCCTCTTTGTGCGGTGATTCGTTTTTTGCATCCTCGGTGTGGCAAAAATCTGACTCTAGCGTGTATAACTCTGGTGAAATGCCAACTCTGGTTGTGCTTACAATGTGTAGCAAACACATTCTACATAATTCCTAATATTAAGACCCTAAATACACAATTAGTCATTACGTAGAATTTGATCGTTATGAAATGCTGAGATTCTCTCGTAATTGTAAAATATGTTTTTGTGTCGAAAATATATTCAACCGTAATGATCTGATCACGAAACTATTATGATTCATGTATGTTCATGATCATGAATGTGAGGAAATCAGATAAAACATCAATTCCAAAATAATCATCATTGATTTGATCACGCATGATCCGTAGAAGATCCTTTCTGCTAGTGATAATGGTAGTAAAATCGGTATCAAATAGAGAGTGTACGTACAGTAAACAAATTATCACTGCCACGCCAAACACTTGATTTAAAGGGTATGTTAATTACCAACGTTATTAATTGGACTTGATCATTCACGACTACTAACGGCAACGAAACAACGTGTAAATGAAATCAGACCAGTCACGACCAAGACACACATCGGCTGGATAATATATGGAAGGATTCTAGGCATCAACAAGTCACATATTGCGTTATTGAGGAGCAAGATGCTCTTCGTGAAGATATACAGAAATATTTTTCAACCGAATAATTCATTGTCAAAGTCACTCATCAAAATCATATAAATACTTCTATATCGTCAGGACAAAATCCAGCAGACAATTATATCGCAAGAGAGTATATGGTGCACGGGCTTTTCTTGTAAAAGACCAAAATACTACAATCAGACTGCAGAAACTGATTAAGAAAAAGGGATCTGTAACATACACGAGATACAACAATATATATATATATATATATATATATATATATATATATATATATATATATATATATATATATATATATATATATATATATATATATATATATATATATATATATATATATATATATATATATATATATATATATATATATATATATATATATATATATATATATATATATATATTATACACCACTAGGTTGATTAAAAAAGGTTTGGTTACTTGTGTGTGTGTATTTTTTTAAATTTCATTATACTCGAGTGTTTGGCGTGGCAGTGATAATTTGTTTACTGTACGTACACTCTCCATTTGATACCGATTTTACTACCATTATTACTAGCAGAAAGGATCTTCTACATGAATCATAATAGCTTCGTCATCAGATCAATACGGTTGAATGTATTTTCGACACAAAAACGTATTTTACAATTACGAGAGAATCTTAGCATTTTATAAAGATCAAATTCTACGTAATGATTAATTGTGTATTCAAGGTCTTAATATTAAGAATTATGTAGAATGTGTTTGCTACATATTGTAAGCACAAAGGTTTTTGAGTACACTTAAACGGTAAGCTTTTTGCATTTCAGATCTTAATATCATCATTCAATTGATAGGCTTACAGTAATTTCCTATTCGTAGAATCTCTACCAAATGGTTGCGTTTTATCAATGGCAGTTAGCGCTCAATCTCCGAGTCAAGCAGACGCATTTGTTCTCGCTGGTCATCGGAAGTCAAGTACGGGCTTTTTCTAAGTTTTGTTTGGAAGTTAAATCGCTGGGCATCGTAGGCCCTACCGTCTTAATCTCTCGCCTCCGAGTGTTTGAGGAACAACATGAGACGTCGAGAGAACACGTTTCGCATTGATTACTCGCATCTACCGCGAAAACCATCGTATGATGACCTTCATAGTTTCATCAGCTCAGTTCTCGAACTAGAAAAAAAGCACGTTATTCGCATGCAAACAAGTCGTAGCCTCGGTTGTGTGTTTGTTAAGGTCGATGAACTTGAAATAACGCAAAGAATCGTACAAGAGCATGACAATGTGCACGAGACAGAAATCGATGGTAAAACTTATAAAATACGGATCACAATGGAAGATGGTGCAGTGGAGGTGAAGCTGTTCGATCTTTCTGAAGATGTGTCCGATGGTAAAATATACGAATTTCTACAAGAATATGGGGATGTGTTCGGCATACAAGAACTAGCATGGGACGCAAATACGCGTTTGGCGCTATCTCGTCAAGTGATAGTGATGATCGATATGCTAAGATGATCGTAAAAACGAATATCCCCTCCTTTGTTACAATAGACGATGAAACAACAGCTCTGTCGTATTACGGCCAATAACAAACATGCCGTCACTGAAACGAGTCGTCACACAGCGGAATATCTTGTATTCAAAACAAAAAGCTATTAGTCCAAAAGTACGATGCTGATTACAGCAACATATCGTATGCGAAGGTTCCTCAAGCAAAACGTTCACCCGAAGCCGGTCCAGACGAAAGCTCATCAGGTAAAGCAATCTGTTGCTATACTGACCACAATTACGAAACACGTTCAGTTAAAACAATCCGTAAGCGGACTCACACCTCCCATCGATAATACGAACAAACCACTTTTGCGTTCTAGACTAGATCTAGCTTCCACCCAGCAATCAGCTGCACCGCAACAAACATATTCAAAATCCCGAATCAACAATCCGTTAGTAGAGATCCACCTCGCAAACAAACATCTGCCGAACGAAGAAACGACGACGATTCCGATATCTCTTCGGCTTTAACAGCCAGCCGACGTTCCACACGTGTACCACCGAACAAGAAAAAATGCCAGGTTGTTGGCGATGTGTCGCCAACGTAGTTTCATTGTGCGATTAACACTAAAAGGAAAAAGGTCGTTCTCGTGTTAATAATCGTTTTTCAAGTAGTACCATTCCGTGTACAATATCGTTGTAGAGAAAAAACCCGTTAAATGTGGCTAACAGAAAAGCATGAATACAGTTTTGAATAGTGATAAGAAAAGAATCCGCTAAATGTGGCACGAAAGCAGTTTTTGAATAGTGATAAATAAAAGTAAATCTCGGATTTGTCAGCACATAGCCTTATGGTAGTAAGTGGAAGAAAAAACATTCTCTGAGGGATAATAGCTATTTTTCGTGAACAAAACATACAGCACAAGAAGCGTAGATCCACTTTAGTGTTACCGAGAAAAGATAACAACTGATAACAACTGATCTTTGCGAAAAATTTTCTGCCGTTGTGTAGTTTGCTTCGTTTGCTAAAAACTTTAATTGTGAAGTAATATAAGTAAATAAAAGAAGTTTAAAGAAGAACGAAAAAAGATTATTATTTCTATTTGTGAAAAACACCCCTTAAATCCTCGACTCACGCCGCTCGGACTTCGTGGCAAAATACAGGCTATTCACAATTGATCGAGAATGTGATCAAGAATTGGCTGCCTGCTCGAATGAGTGTTGAACAGTAGCTGTAATTGCAAATTACAAGAACTTTATAATCATTGAAAGTGCTTGGCGATATTGGTCGTCTAAAATATTGATTTTGAAATGATGGTTTGGTCTATCATTTTTAGAGCTTGGAATTTTACGACTCTGTAAATAGTTTGAAAGTAACCTTATGAATCGTATTGAAAATTTTGGCTATTTTGGCCACTTTCATATATTTTTGCCCGGCGCACATATTTCTGGACGTAATCGATATTAAGTACATCATGTCTCAGAATTTTAAGGATTTTTTATTCATAAACATATTAGGTTGCAAATTACTTCCGTTGGCCAATTTGTTAGCAGTGAAAAGACAAGTTTTTTGTCCCTATCGCGAAGATTATGATTAAATTACTTTAATAAAAATGAATTTAAAAAATTGATTCCATGGATTTTTCGTTACTTTGAGCGATGAATTGGTTTCGTATGACTGTTTTTTTTTCGAATAGATCGGAGCTTTTACTTGAAGTTACCGCAAAGATGCAAGCTCGATTCGGTATCTATTTAAACACGCCCAGAAACTAATTCAGGGCAAGCATTAATAATAAGTCGATTAATATTTTCTTATAGAAAAGTGTCTGATACTCGAATGCCTCTTTGTCTTCGAATGCGAAATTTGGTATGGAATGAGTAGATCTAATACATTATGCATTATGCCGCTTGCGGAAATAAATCCCACGAATATTACCCAATACGTGCCTACGTCAACTGTAATTTGTTTCTTATACGAATCTAAACCCAGTCAGACTTCTGCGAAAAATATAAGTGTGGCTTCGGAGCCCGGCTCGAACAAACCGTACGATCGACAAATGAATGGGTTTTCCGTAAAAATGTTAGGTCTGCTCCGTAGCGAAACAACCTTCGCTTTTAAAGCATTAAGATTTAAATTCCTGTTTCTGTTGCTATGAAAAGCTTAAGGTAAATAAATGTTACTACGGCAACGGTAGCTGTTATTCCAATAACAACCGTTTTTCAGGCTGAGTTGCCAGTTACAAATATTTTTCAAGCGATTTCATTATGACATTACGAGTTACTGAGGATAGTGAAATTTGTGATACAGTTTTTAATAGCAGGTCGTGTCGTCGACCAGGCACTCTGTAGAGAAATCGGCATAAAAGTGTTCTTTATTGATTCACCACCAGTTACAAATTGAGCTGCCCCTTGAATAAGATAAAAAATAATCTTCTGTTAATACGGGTGTCTATTTCTTATAGGTCACAATCTCCTAAAATGCTCCTGAAATTAGACATGAAAGTGAGTTTTTACTGTCATTGTCACCCATTTCCACCATTGATAAAACGCAACCATTTGGTAGAGATTCTACGAATAGGATTTTATTGTAAAGCTATCAATCGAATGGTGGTATTAAGATCCGAGATCCAAAAGGCTTACCGTTTAAGTGTACTTAAAAAACGTTGTGCTCAGAGATGTCTATCTCCTCTGTGTGACGAAGAGCAAGCAAAATTTCTCCCCTCGCACTGACAACTTCAACGAGAGCTCTTCTCTTTCACAATTATACACCACTGTTGTGTAAGTGTGCACGCATCATGAGTGCGTTTGTTTATTTCCTTTTACCTCTTCCACTGAATCGCACCAAAGTGCTAGAGCATTAGCTAATAAATTCTCTGAGGTGGATGCAGATACTTTCACAGAGGTGTACACGCCGGTGAGCACTCTGCTGTATGGTTTTCGTAGATGAAGCGTGGATACGCAAAATCAGCAAAATAAAACAAATTTATCGTAAAATCTTCGGTTTTCCTTGCAAATTTTTCATAGCAAGGCCAGATCTACTCTCTATTAATTGAAGTTCACAGAAGTGTTCGCTCACCATCACGCGCCAGTGGTCACTTGGGTGTATTTAGACAGCATTTGAGTGTGTGCTTTAACCACAAGCACACACTCAAATGCTGTCTATTCGACACTGAGAAGAAGCGCGCTTTCCTCTTTGTGCGGTGATTCGTTTTTTGCATCCTCGGTGTGGCAAAAATCTGACTCTAGCGTGTATAACTCTGGTGAAATGCCAACTCTGGTTGTGCTTACAATGTGTAGCAAACACATTCTACATAATTCCTAATATTAAGACCCTAAATACACAATTAGTCATTACGTAGAATTTGATCGTTATGAAATGCTGAGATTCTCTCGTAATTGTAAAATATGTTTTTGTGTCGAAAATATATTCAACCGTAATGATCTGATCACGAAACTATTATGATTCATGTATGTTCATGATCATGAATGTGAGGAAATCAGATAAAACATCAATTCCAAAATAATCATCATTGATTTGATCACGCATGATCCGTAGAAGATCCTTTCTGCTAGTGATAATGGTAGTAAAATCGGTATCAAATAGAGAGTGTACGTACAGTAAACAAATTATCACTGCCACGCCAAACACTTGATTTAAAGGGTATGTTAATTACCAACGTTATTAATTGGACTTGATCATTCACGACTACTAACGGCAACGAAACAACGTGTAAATGAAATCAGACCAGTCACGACCAAGACACACATCGGCTGGATAATATATGGAAGGATTCTAGGCATCAACAAGTCACATATTGCGTTATTGAGGAGCAAGATGCTCTTCGTGAAGATATACAGAAATATTTTTCAACCGAATAATTCATTGTCAAAGTCACTCATCAAAATCATATAAATACTTCTATATCGTCAGGACAAAATCCAGCAGACAATTATATCGCAAGAGAGTATATGGTGCACGGGCTTTTCTTGTAAAAGACCAAAATACTACAATCAGACTGCAGAAACTGATTAAGAAAAAGGGATCTGTAACATACACGAGATACAACAATATATATATATATATATATATATATATATATATATATATATATATATATATATATATATATATATATATATATATATATATATATATATATATATATATATATATATATATATATATATATATATATATATATATATATATTATACACCACTAGGTTGATTAAAAAAGGTTTGGTTACTTGTGTGTGTGTATTTTTTTAAATTTCATTATACTCGAGTGTTTGGCGTGGCAGTGATAATTTGTTTACTGTACGTACACTCTCCATTTGATACCGATTTTACTACCATTATTACTAGCAGAAAGGATCTTCTACATGAATCATAATAGCTTCGTCATCAGATCAATACGGTTGAATGTATTTTCGACACAAAAACGTATTTTACAATTACGAGAGAATCTTAGCATTTTATAAAGATCAAATTCTACGTAATGATTAATTGTGTATTCAAGGTCTTAATATTAAGAATTATGTAGAATGTGTTTGCTACATATTGTAAGCACAAAGGTTTTTGAGTACACTTAAACGGTAAGCTTTTTGCATTTCAGATCTTAATATCATCATTCAATTGATAGGCTTACAGTAATTTCCTATTCGTAGAATCTCTACCAAATGGTTGCGTTTTATCAATGGCAGTTAGCGCTCAATCTCCGAGTCAAGCAGACGCATTTGTTCTCGCTGGTCATCGGAAGTCAAGTACGGGCTTTTTCTAAGTTTTGTTTGGAAGTTAAATCGCTGGGCATCGTAGGCCCTACCGTCTTAATCTCTCGCCTCCGAGTGTTTGAGGAACAACATGAGACGTCGAGAGAACACGTTTCGCATTGATTACTCGCATCTACCGCGAAAACCATCGTATGATGACCTTCATAGTTTCATCAGCTCAGTTCTCGAACTAGAAAAAAAGCACGTTATTCGCATGCAAACAAGTCGTAGCCTCGGTTGTGTGTTTGTTAAGGTCGATGAACTTGAAATAACGCAAAGAATCGTACAAGAGCATGACAATGTGCACGAGACAGAAATCGATGGTAAAACTTATAAAATACGGATCACAATGGAAGATGGTGCAGTGGAGGTGAAGCTGTTCGATCTTTCTGAAGATGTGTCCGATGGTAAAATATACGAATTTCTACAAGAATATGGGGATGTGTTCGGCATACAAGAACTAGCATGGGACGCAAATACGCGTTTGGCGCTATCTCGTCAAGTGATAGTGATGATCGATATGCTAAGATGATCGTAAAAACGAATATCCCCTCCTTTGTTACAATAGACGATGAAACAACAGCTCTGTCGTATTACGGCCAATAACAAACATGCCGTCACTGAAACGAGTCGTCACACAGCGGAATATCTTGTATTCAAAACAAAAAGCTATTAGTCCAAAAGTACGATGCTGATTACAGCAACATATCGTATGCGAAGGTTCCTCAAGCAAAACGTTCACCCGAAGCCGGTCCAGACGAAAGCTCATCAGGTAAAGCAATCTGTTGCTATACTGACCACAATTACGAAACACGTTCAGTTAAAACAATCCGTAAGCGGACTCACACCTCCCATCGATAATACGAACAAACCACTTTTGCGTTCTAGACTAGATCTAGCTTCCACCCAGCAATCAGCTGCACCGCAACAAACATATTCAAAATCCCGAATCAACAATCCGTTAGTAGAGATCCACCTCGCAAACAAACATCTGCCGAACGAAGAAACGACGACGATTCCGATATCTCTTCGGCTTCAACAGCCAGCCGACGTTCCACACGTGTACCACCGAACAAGAAAAAATGCCAGGTTGTTGGCGATGTGTCGCCAGAACATATGTCTACTTAGAAATGGAACATACTAGCTATAACGTAGCCACAATCAATATTAATACAATAACAAACACAACTAAAATACATACCCTATGCGCTTTCGTTCGTACTCTCGAATTAGACATCGTATTCCTACAAGAGATTGAAAACGAGCAACTGTCTCTGCCCGGCTTTAACGTGATTTTTAATGTAGAGAGGAACTGCAATAGCTCTAAAAGACCACATCCGTTTCTCAAACGTCGATAGAAGTCTTGATGGCCGTCTGATCGCTCTCCAAATATAGAACACAACGCTTTGCAATGTTTACGCACCATCTGGATCAGCTGCAAGAGCCTAACGAGAAAGGTCCTTCAACAATACCACGCCTACTACCTCAGACATAGAACGAAGCACCTAATCATGGTAGGCGACTTCAATTATGTGATACGACAATGCGACGCTACGGGACAAAATATGAGCCCAGCTCTCCAAGCCACCGTCCAGCAACTGCAGTTGCACGATGCATGGGTGAAACTGCACCCTCAAACCATGGGCCACACATACATTACACATAATTCTTTGTCAAGGTTGGATCGCTTATACGTCGACACGGAACTTGTTCATCAGCTCAGAACGGCGGACACCCATGTGTGTTCGTTTACAAATCACAAAGCTTTAACAATTCGAATATGTCTTTCTCACCTAGGTCGTCCTCCCGGCCGTGGCTTTTGGTCCCTTCATACGCATCTCCTGACAGACGAAAACATCCAATATCTTAGGTTTCGTTGGCAGTATTGGACTCGCCAACGTAACAATTTTCGGTCGTGGATGTGTGGTTAAATTATGCTAAATCCAAAATCAAATCATTTTTTCGGTGGAAATCTAAATTAGCATTCGACAGTTTTCACCGGAAATACCAAGGACTATACTCCCAACTTCGTCTTGCGTACGATAATTACTACCGTGACGCTACAATGTTAACATCCATCAACCGTCTCAAGGGAGAAATGCTCAAATTACAACGCGAGTTCAGGCACATGTTTATACATATCAACGAAACCTACATCGCCGGTGAACCTTTATACACGTTTCAGCTAGGTGAGCGAAGACGAAAGCGAACAACCATCACGAAGCTATGGACCGAGAGAAACGAGTTACTTGATCACTCAGATGCTATCGAACAACACATTTTAGAGTACTACCGGGACCTATATGCCGAAAATGAACCAGAGCGGGAACGGGACAACGATTTCACCTGCGACAGAGTAATACCCGAGGATGACGAAAAGAATAACTAATACATGGACGAAATAACGACAGCCGAAATCTTAGCAGCGATCAAAACAAGTGCACCAAGAATGTCTCCAGGCTCCGACGGAATCCCGAGAGAATTTTATCTACGAGCATTCGACGTGATACATCGGGAAATCAACCTCGTATTGAACGAAGCACGCGAACTTCCTCTCCGGTTTCGTAGATAGTGTTTTCGTACTAGTGAAGAAGAAAGATGTTGGAGACACCGCTCACTCGTATAGACCTATCTCATTAATAAACTACGACTACAAACTCCTGTCTCGTATACTAAAGAGCAGACTAGAGAAATTGGTAAGTGCTCATCATATTTTGGGAGGCATACAGAAGTGTTCCAATCCCGATGGAAACATTTTTCAAGCCACTCTCGCTCTCAAGGATAGAATCGCTCAGTTGAACGCGCACAAACGCAAAGCAAAACTTATTTCTTTCGATCTAGACCATGCGTTCGATCGTGTTAATAGAAAATTTTTATTCGCGACCATGTGCTCCCTCGGTATAAATCCCGAATTGGTTGAGTTACTTTCCAGATTAGCCGAAAGAGCACCGACGCGATTATTGGTCAACGGACATTTATCGGCTCCCTTTCCTATACAACGTTCGGTAGCCCAGGGAAATCCTTTCAGCAGTCTCTGTTTCGCTTTATATCTAACCCCACTCCTGCAACAGCTTAAGAATGTGTGCGGAAACGATTTGATAGTCGCCTATGCAGACGATATCAGCGTAATCGCTACCACGACCGACACAATTGAGCAAATCCGCTGTATCTTCTATCGCTTTGGATGTGTGTCAGGGGCAAAGCTCAACCTACTGAAAACGGTAGCCATCAATGTTGGCATCATTGATGAAAATTCTCTATGTGTGCAGTGGCTGCAGACAGCGGAAACAGTAAAAATTCTCGGAGTAACCTACACAAACTCGATCAGATGATCAGGTTAAACTGGGAGGCAACAGTGAGAAAATTCACCCAACTCGTATGGTTACATTCAAAGCGATCATTGACGTTGCTGCAAAAAGTTACCCTTATGAACACTTTCATCACATCCAGAATCTGGTATCTGTCATCGATCATACCTCCTTCAAGTGTCCACATAGCAAAGCTAACATCGACAATGGGTACGTTTCTATGGCGTGGAATACCGGCACGGGTGCCAATGCAACAGTTAGCTCGAAATCTAGAAATGGCGGGGGGGGGAAGGGGGCTTGAAATTGCAATTACCTGCACTAAAGTGCAAAGCATTACTGCTTCATCGTCACATCAAAGAAGTCGACTCTATGCCTTTCTACAAATCATTCTTGGATCAAGATATCCACAATCAGCCTGTTTATGTCAGCAAATACCACTCTTACCTCAGTTACAGCAGTCTCTTTCTACCAGCAGTATACATCGGTCCTACATAGATAACACGGATGAACCAAAAGTTGAACGCGACAATCTGAAGTGGAGTCACATTTGGTCGAACGTACATCGAGCTAAAAGACTATCATCTTCTCAAAAAAGCGACCTGTTTTTGATAGTCAACAGGAAAATAGATCACAGACGGTTATTGTTCATTCAACCGGGCAGACGGAGAAAACTGCGAACATTGTAACAACGCGGTCGAAACATTTGAGTATAAATTTTGTGAGTGTCCTAGGGTACGAGACGCATGGTTTCTATTGCAACGAAAACTTCTGTTACTACTACACGGATGGCGAAGACTGAATTTTGCGGATCTTATTCGACCTTCCCTAGATGGAATACCAAAAACAACGAAGGCAAACATCCTTAAGGTTTTCATTCGTTACATAAATTACATAATTCAATGCACCACAGTAAATCAAAACGAATTAAAGTTCAATTTAGAAAATGATTCGTAAATAACACCATATTTTATAAATAAACTATTCATACAAAAAATAAGGTGGAAATGGGTGGCAGCTTTCATGTCTAATTTTAGGGGCATTTTAGGATATTGTTACCTACAATAGAAACCCGTATTAACTGAATAAAAAGGAGGAAGAGGGAACTGTTTTGAATGCTATCAGGAGCCCCATACCTAATGTTTGGCATTCAACGAAACAGAATTCCATCTTTACAGACAACAAAATTCAAAATTTTGAGTAATTACTTTTTTAATAGCACTGATTTCTTAACCGTTTATTTATTTAGAGTTCGGTTCCTTGGCAACCAGTCTGTAGTAACCAAAACAGTGTTGCTTGAGAAGAAAGGACATCTCCATTTGTGGTTACTGGTGACGAATCAATAAAGAACACTTTTATGCCGATTTCTCTACAAAGTGCCTGGTCGGTTTAGGTTATTGTTTTAAATTCTAGTAGTGTAAAAAGGGAAAACTTGCACAATTCACAAAACTAATTAACTAATTGATATTCGGAAGTATGAAGAAAAGTGTCAGTTTTATTCGTATTCACGTCATTAAGTTATGTCTTGAATTTATTGTTTGGTTTACGCAACAACGGTCACATCAAATTTGTAAGTATATATTCAAACAAAATGTAACATTGATGTTTGTCAAATGAAAATCGTAGCCGTGCTTAGTCTATTATGATATCAGTTTGTCGGTTCATTAGCTTTATTTTTATGTTATGTTTAATTCTCTATCAGCCGATGTGTAAAACAACACGATTATTAAACGAACATGCTTCAGGATCAAATAAACATTTTCAGTAGGTCTTGCTTTTCAATATATGCTTTTTGTAACGTATTTTCGAATCACGATTATGGAAGAAGAATTATTGCTCATGGTTTCATGAAAATTTAAAATGATTGGTGTCATTCTAATCATGACAGCAGTAACGGATTTCTTTCCGTGTAACATTACACACCTATACTTCAACAGTTAGCTATTTCAATACCGGCCAACAAAAATCTGCATGTTAAAGGTAGTTTATGTCAATAATGGTTAGAGATACTATGGTGAGGGGCTTCGCCCTTAATTACTGCGCGTAGATAATTAAAATTCTGCACGGTCGATATTTCGTTAGATGAGTGAAAGGTGTCATCGAATGTCGACCACTCGCCTTCGAAATTCCCGCTAGGTGATAATTGGGAGTGTAACTCCTGATAAATACGAAGTATTCGCTGGTGGAGTTGGATCGACGGAAAGTTGGTGCGTAAGTGTATCCACTATTATGGATAACAGAACACCTTTTACACGGAAATATTTCGTTTCGAATCTCTCTCGTGTAGCCATATGTTGTAAATTCGTGTGGTTTTCGATGTCAGTTACTACTTTTTCAAACGTACTACAAGGTTCTTCCATACTATCGAGACGAATTTTAGCTCCGTATCGATCCTCTAGTCCATTGAAGTGCGGATGTAAGAATGTTGATTCGTTTATTACATTATTACGTTGAACTATTTATTGCCTTTCTCGTATAGAAAGGCTACATCACTGCGAAAACCGACTATTGAACCGAGGCCCGAAGGACCGAATGTCATATACCATTCGACTCAACTCGACGAACTGAGCAAATGTCTGTGTGTGTATGTATGTATGTATGTGTGTGTGACAAATAATGTCATTCGATTTTCTCAGAGACTGCTGAACCGATTTTCACAAACTCGGAGTAAAATGACTAAATAAAGGTCTTATGGTCACATAGATCGCTATTGAATGGTATCTCGATCCGACTGCCGGTTCCGGAATTACAAGGCAATATGTGCAAATCTATGAGAAAATGCGCATTCAGTTTTCCTAAACAGATTTTTACTAACTAAGTTGATCCAGATCAAAATGTTCAGGTATTACAGTGCGGTTAGTAGATAAATTTTAATTTCGTAAATATTTTTTCATAAGCATGACCTTTGTTTGGCAATAGTATTGGGTTCATGTTTTACGTGCAATCGATTGTCTCAGAGATCGCTTATATAATTTTTACAAACATAGGTTCAAATGGAAGGTCTTACATCTCAATATAATTCTACCAAATGTCATCCGAATATGACTTCCGGTTCCGGAATTACAGACTGATAGGTTTAAAAATATCATTTTCAGATACGCGTTTTGTCTGTCTCATATAGAAAGGTTATGCAATCTATTGAAAAATCCACTAGTAAAAATTGGTCCGGAGGGCCAAGCGTCATATAACATTTGACTCAGCTCGTTGAGCTAAGCAATGTCAGTATGTGTGTGTGTGTGCATGTGTGTATGTTTCAAATAATCTTACTAAGTTTTCTCGAAGATGGCTTAACCGATTTTGACCAACTTACAAATTAAAGGTATCACGGTGCCATACGGAATTCCTGAATTTCAACCACATGCGTCATATAACATTTGACTCAGCTTGTTGAGCTAAGCAATGTCAGTATGTGTGTGTGCATGTGTGTATGTATCAAATAATCTTACTAAGTTTTCTCGAAGATGGCTTAACCGATTTTGAACAACTTACAAATGAAAGGTATCACGGTGCCATACGGAATTCCTGAATTTCAACCACATGCGACATCCGGTCTCGGAGTTATAGGGTAAAGTGTGGTAAATATTATACACCGTCTCTTCAACCTGCGAAACAAGAACTGCAGAAATTATTCTAAACTTTACTCAAAGCTGCACAGATCGATAGCCATTATCAGTAGGCAACTAAACAAACCGATTTCGGCTATCCTGGTTCCCGGTCTCCCATTCCGGAAGCACCAGAAATAGTGGTCATATATTTCAAAATGGATCTAACTCACTTTCCTCAGCGATGGTTTGACCTATTTACACAAACTTAGACTCAAAAAAAAGGTCTCGCGGTCCCATACGGAATTACTGAATATCATCTGGATGCGACTTCCGGTTCCGGAGTGTGTTAAATATTTTACACCGTCACTTAAACCGGAGAAACAAAAAACGCAAAAAAAACTGGACTCAAAGCTACACAAAAGGATAGCCATTATCAGTAGGCAGCTAAACAAACGAATGCTGTGTATATCTATCTTATACTCCAAAATTGAGCTCACTCACTTTTCTCAGAGTTTTCTGAACCGAGATTTCCAATGTTAGGGTCAAATGAAAGGTATTTTTTCCGACCAAATATTACTGCATATATTCCGATTCAACAAAAATTTAAACCGTCGTTTAGAGTACAATGGCAACAACACTCACTTCGTTTTCTTAAAGATGACCTACGCGGGCAAAGCACTTTTTCATTCTGTATGTTAAACTAGTTAAAGCACAAACAATCCCTTGGTTGTTTCAAAAATCGAAGAGAAACATTTAGAACAGAATACCACAGCATTATATATTGTTTGGAACAAAATGGTGGAAATTTATTAGACAGTAGCTTACAATGGGTTCAATATCCAGAATTTGAACTGTTATAACGACGAAAATTTTGGTCACGGTACCAATTCTGTGTTACGTCTCGTGGCCACCGTTATCCGAAATCACGCCCGGGGGCTTAGGGTTCGATATGCTACTTGTCCAATCAGAATGCATTTTATGCCGCCCATCTGGGTTCAATTCCCAACCCCTCACAAAAGGTCAGATGGTATTTTGGATATAGCACATATAGCATAAATCAGCTAGTATTAGTATAACACAAGCGGCGCAAGAGACATAAAAATTCATTCAAATATTTAATATACTTATATATATATATATCTATTTTTGCATAATTGGCATAGAGAAATTTAGATATAAAAACCCAAAAATTATCAAAAAAGACACAGTCAAAATCCAAAGCTCATTCAACAAACTTCGATTTTAGAAACACCGGAGCACTTCTTTGCTTTTCCACTTTGCATCCCCTATATATATATATATATATATATATATATATATATATATATATATATATATATATATATATATATATATATATATATATATATATATATATATATATATATATATATATATATATATATATATATATATATATATATATATATATATATATATATATATATATATATATAAATAATATAATACCATATAGTCACAAGCAAGGAAGTAGATCGACGTAGGGATGCAAAGTGGAAAAGCAAAGAAGTGCTCCGGTGTTTCTAAAATCGAAGTTTGTTGAATGAGCTTTGGATTTTGACTGTGTCTTTTTTGATAATTTTTGGGTTTTTATATCTAAATTTCTCAATGCCAATTATGCAAAAATAGATACATATAAGTATATTAAATATTTGAATGAATTTTTATGTTTCTTGCGCCGCTTGTGTTATACTAATACTAGCTGATTTAAGCTATATGTGCTATATCCAAAATACCATCTGACCTTTTGTGAGGGGCTGGGAATTGAACCCAGATGGGCGGCATAAAATGCATTCTGATTGGACAAGTAGCATATCGAACCCTAAGCCCCCGGGCGTGATTTCGGATAACGGTGGCCACGAGACGTAACACAGAATTGGTACCGTGACCAAAATTTTCGTCGTTATAACAGTTCAAATTCTGGATATTGAACCCATTGTAAGCTACTGTCTAATAAATTTCCACCATTTTGTTCCAAACAATATATAATGCTGTGGTATTCTGTTCTAAATGTTTCTCTTCGATTTTTGAAACAACCAAGGGATTGTTTGTGCTTTAACTAGTTTAACATACAGAATGAAAAAGTGCTTTGCCCGCGTAGGTCATCTTTAAGAAAACGAAGTGAGTGTTGTTGCCATTGTACTCTAAACGACGGTTTAAATTTTTGTTGAATCGGAATATATGCAGTAATATTTGGTCGGAAAAAATACCTTTCATTTGACCCTAACATTGGAAATCTCGGTTCAGAAAACTCTGAGAAAAGTGAGTGAGCTCAATTTTGGAGTATAAGATAGATATACACAGCATTCGTTTGTTTAGCTGCCTACTGATAATGGCTATCCTTTTGTGTAGCTTTGAGTCCAGTTTTTTTTTGCGTTTTTTGTTTCTCCGGTTTAAGTGACGGTGTAAAATATTTAACACACTCCGGAACCGGAAGTCGCATCCAGATGATATTCAGTAATTCCGTATGGGACCGCGAGACCTTTCTTTTGAGTCTAAGTTTGTGTAAATAGGTCAAACCATCGCTGAGGAAAGTGAGTTAGATCCATTTTGAAATATATGACCACTATTTCTGGTGCTTCCGGAATGGGAGACCGGGAACCAGGATAGCCGAAATCGGTTTGTTTAGTTGCCTACTGATAATGGCTATCGATCTGTGCAGCTTTGAGTAAAGTTTAGAATAATTTCTGCAGTTTTTGTTTCGCAGGTTGAAGAGACGGTGTATGATATTTAACACACTTTACCCTATAACTCCGAGACTGGAAGTCGCATGTGGTTGAAATTCAGGAATTCCGTATGGCACCGTGATACCTTTAATTTGTAAGTTGGTCAAAATCGGTTAAGCCATCTTCGAGAAAACTTAGTAAGATTATTTGATACATACACACATGCACACACACACATACTGACATTGCTTAGCTCAACGAGCTGAGTCAAATGTTATATGACGCATGTGGTTGAAATTCAGGAATTCCGTATGGCACCGTGATACCTTTAATTTGTAAGTTGGTCAAAATCGGTTAAGCCATCTTCGAGAAAACTTAGTAAGATTATTTGATACATACACACACACACACATACTGACATTGCTTAGCTCAACGAGCTGAGTCAAATGTTATATGACGCTTGGCCCTCCGGACCAATTTTTACTAGTGGATTTTTCAATAGATTGCATAACCTTTCTATATGAGATAGACAAAACGCGTATCTGAAAATGATATTTTTAAACCTATCAGTCTGTAATTCCGGAACCGGAAGTCATATTCGGATGACATTTGGTAGAATTATATTGAGTTGTAAGACCTTCCATTTGAACCTATGTTTGTAAAAATTATATAAGCGATCTCTGAGACAATCGATTGCACGTAAAACATGAACCCAATACTATTGCCAAACAAAGGTCATGTAACAATCATAAATCATAAAGCATTTCCACTATTGTAAGATATGTTTCAACAGCAGGTTTTGGTATTGTATGGATTGCCGTCAATTCTGTTTGCTGTTACATTCGATGCATCCACCCATAAAGATAATTCGACATCGTTTGCTGAGTGCGCGAGCAGTGCGAGTTGCTGCTTACACTGTTCGAGTGCTGCTGCTGATTCGACTGTCCAAGTTACCGGGGCTTATCCGAATAAGTGTTATTCACAGTAGATGAACGTTGGTAGTTCCGAATGCCTTCTACTCCATCGAGTAATGGTCGTATTCCTTCGGTTGACGGTTGTAGTCGGGTGAACAGCTGTCTCAGATAGTCACGGTGTGCTATGAAGATATCAACTTGGGCTATTCGGCCAACCATGCAAGTTGACCATCAATGTCAACTTCCCTCTCTGAGCAGCCTAGATAGCCGTGTAGTGTCGGTAGCGGTTTCCCAACTGGCTAAGAATAACGCTACGGTCCATCTGTACCGTTGATATAAGTCCATCAAACAGGTAAGCCGTGTGGCATCCGGCGGATTTTTTTTTTACCAAGACTTGATCCACTGGTTTCCTGTTCCATGTTGTAAAAGGCCACAAAAATAGGAACTTCTAAGTCAAGGTGTATTTCCGTGCCGATGACTGAAAGGTTAAACAATGCAGTCGTGAACGGAATATCTTGGGGTTTTCCCTTACTGTGTTAGAGCTTTGCTGGACAGTGGACGACTTCTGCAAGAAGGTAAAGCTTCTATAGCTTTGGTTCAAGAACCATACTTTCAAAAGAGTAGCTTCTACGTTGGAAAATTGTTCAACAAGAACGGTATGACTAATCCATGTGAAATGCCTCGAACGTGCATACTTGCAAATAGTGCTCTCGATGTTTCTCTCATATCGGAGCTATGCTATTTATGCTGTCACAGTTGGTATGACTATTGATGGCATAGACAGAAAATATGTCTATTGTTCGGCATATTTGCCGCATAACCAACCTTCGCCATGCGATGACTTCAAAAAGGTTGTATCATACTGCTGCAAAAGTGATTTACCGCTTATAATCGGCAGAGACATAAATGCTCAACATATCATTTGGGGTAGCACAGATATAAATTCGAGAGGCTCTGATATAATGAAATTTGTGAGTAGTACAAACCTGCACATAGTCAATGCAGGAACTTTTGCGAGATCTGGAAGAGAGGAAGCTTTGGACGTAACTCTCTGCTCTGATAGAATTGCGCATGAGTTGGTGAATTGGCTCGTCTCCGATGAGCTCGAACCTTCGTTGTCTGATCATAAGTACATCTTCTTTGATCATTCAAACGTTAAATCTGATATTATCACATACCGTAATCTTAAATCTACAAACTTGGACCTCTATGAAGAGCGCTTGGCGACTAGATTTTACGGATACCAACCAACAATTGAAACCCCAATTGGTTTGGAAAATGTTATCGACAAGACAAGCTCACTCATAGTTGCAGCATATGAAGAGGCTTGTCCACTTCGAATTATGCGAGCTATTAGAGGAACTCCTTGGTGGAATGCTGAACTTGCTAGATTAAGGACACTATGCAGAAGTGCTTGGAACCACCGACGCTAAGATTGGTCGGAGGCATTCGTGTCGGCTCGAAGGGCTTTTCGATCGTCTGAGCGAAGTGATTGGAAAAGCCTTTGTACAAATGTCTCTAGCCTCAACGAGGCTAGCAGAATAAATAAATTACTTTCGAAGTCTAATGACTTTAATGTCATTTTATTAAGAACTTCAGATGGTGAGCACTTGTCTGATGAAGGTGATGTACTTCACTATCTTTTTAACACTCACTTTCCAGGATGTATGGATCCATCACCGACAGTTGTTCCTGAGACTTTTTCGGGTAGTTACGATTTTTGTTATCTGTGTTCTCATCTCACCAGAAGAAAACAAGTCAATCAATTAGCTTCTGCTGTAGGTCAGAACGAAAAGTGTGAAAGTTCCGGTATTAAATTGATCCAAGAATTTCTTCAAGAGAGTAGCCGATTAATTTAGAAGAAATAGAAATAAATAAACGATCTAGAGAAGAAAAAATTTATTATTTTCAATTAATTGTGGAAAAGAAACACGCTGCTTTCACGCTTTCCTCCCGCCGCCGCTCGGACTTTCTACGCAATTGGTGACAGCGGTACGCGCACTACAAAAGAAGCAGCAAAGTATATGCCAGAGGCACGGGCGAGGATTTCGAATTGAAAGGATGTTGGGCTTTCACGCTTTTCTATATTTTTCTTTTTTTTCATTATTAGTATGGTGAGTCTGCGCACATTTTCCTTTTGCTTTCTTTTACATTCAATCACAAGACAAAGTGGCTCGATAACGGAATTAAATTGATTCCGTCATTGTGTTGTTTCTTTTGTCCATACGGTAGCAGATCGGAGCTGGTATGAGCTCGATAAGGTTACAAGTTTCTTTGAAAACACTTACTGTCGTTTCTTACCGTCCTTGGATGTCTTTTGACCTTTGGACTCTGATAAAAATAAAGAGTAATTATCTCCAGCGCGTCAAAAGTAATCCGACAGATTTACATCTTAAGCAAATACTTCTACATATCTCTAAAAAAGTTGATACCTTGAAAAAACAGAGTAAACAATTGTTTTACGAAAACTTGCTTACGAATACACCTCATTCAAAATTTCGGAAAAATTTGAAAAATTCATTCGACTTAACCAAGAAAAACGATAAGATAATCCTCATATAAATGGTAGAAGAATTGTTGGTTGTAAAGAAATATGTTAGACCTTTAATGACAATTTCACTAGCATTGGACAAAAACTAGCAAATAATATTCCAACTAATACTAGCATTAATCCTTTAAGCAATGTTCGTTGTGTTCGTGACTCAATATTTTTGCGTCCCTCGTCAATCGCCGAAGTTACATTGCTGATACAAAGCCTAGATAACAACAGAGGCAGTGGTTCCGATGGCATACCAACTAGTTTACTAAAAGAAAATTGTATAACGTTTTCTAGGATTCTCTCTAAATGTTTTAATGAAATTATTCTCTCCGGTTATTATCCCGATTGTCTAAAAATCTCTAAAGTTATTCCTTTATTTAAGTCCGGTAATCGATGTGAATGTAATAATTATCGTCCCATATCTACATTATCCGTCTTTAATAAAAATTTTGAAAAACTATTAGTCACCAGGTTGGTTGAATTTTTAATTAAACATAGCGTCTTCTACCAATTTTAATACGGTTTCAGACAAGGTTCTGACACACAAACTGCTATTATAGAACTAGATGATAAGATAAAGAGTGAACTAGATCGTAAGAATATATTCGGTGCCTTATTTCATGACCTTAAAAAAGCTTTTGACACGTTAAACCACACGATTTTACTTGAAAAGCTCGAATGTTATAGTATCAGAGGCATTGCCAACAGCGTTATTCGTAGTTACTTGACAAATAGACAACAATTTGTATTAAATGATGGGAAACGTAGCAACCTCGCTCCTATAAAAATTGGTGTACCACAAGGTAGTAATATAGGACCTTTATTATTTCTCTTATACATAAATGATTGAGGCAACTTGAATCTTAACGGTACTCCAAGACTCTTTGCTGATGATACAGCCTTATTTTATCCCCATCATAATATCATTACCATTATAAGCTCGATGAAGAGTGATGTCCTTGACAAATATTTCAACGCTAATTGATTGTCATTGAATTTACTTAAAACGAAATATATGATTTTTCGTTCCATGCGAAAAGTGTTACCAATTCATGACAACCCGAAGCTAACAAATTACGTAATTGAAAATGTAAAATGCTATAAATACCTGGGCATACATCTTGACCCTACGTTATCTTGGACTCATCATATAAGTTTTGTTGAAAAGCGTATCGCATCTTCCTGTGATATCATGTGGAGAGTGCGGTCATATGTTCCTCGGCGTGCACTTTTGAGCTACTACTATGCTCATATTCACTCACAACTTAATTATCTTGTATCGGTCTGGGGCCGTGCTGCTAGCTCTCATCTGAAAAAATTACAAACTCTTCAGAATAGGTGTCTTAAAACCATTTTTAATAGACCTCTGCTGTTCTCTACTTTTTCATTGTACTCCGACCAAGCTCTTAATGCTCTACCAATAGCTTACTTATGTGACATGCAAACCTTGTTGTTCGTTCATGACACCTTGCATACCACGACACATCTTAACATACAGTTTTGTACTCCGAACCATTTGCAACGCATTCGAACAACCACAAAAAAGTATTTATCAAGGGTGCGTGTTCAGATAGAGGAGCGTATTTAAAGTTATTTTAACGACTAACGACTAAATTTTGTGTTCTGTTTATACGATGGCACCTACAACTAGAGCAGACCTCGGTAAGCTGCAGTGGTCACTGACGGACATTGCTTCGTCATTGGTAGGAATACAGGGCGATAAAGCTATCTGCAGCATCGATCCCGCATCAGGATGTCCATACGTCCAGAGTAGATTTGCCACTTATAACTTCATTCGTCACTTTCGTACCGTACATACGAACGTGCATGTACAAACAGTCTCCTTTCAATTACTTATCCAATGGAGAAGAAGGCAAGGATAATTCCTAGGCGTTTAATAGCTATTGACTAGCAGTTACTAATTGCGTCAGCAGTTAGGCTGACGAACTTCCATCATCTTCCTATTTCATGCTTCGAGTGGGAAAGTTTCAAAGACTTACTGAAACCGATTACAACGACTCTTGGGTGCACTTTGAACCGTGTCACATTGAAATGTCATCTCTCGAAGAATGCCATCGCCCGAAAGAAATGTTGATAGCTGAGATGAAAGGCAAGCTCGTCTGCTTAAAAATAGATTCTGCTGCCCGACACAATCGCGCAATTTTAGGTCTCAAAGTACAGTATGTCTAGACGAGCAGGTGGTCATTCGTACCCATGGTATGATCGAAATCAAAGAAAGTCAAACGGCGGCGTTCTTGAAATCAAAGTTATGGATACTTTGGCCGACTATGGGCTTTTTCTTGAGAACATATTTTCCGTGACATGCGACAACGGGGCTAATATGGTGTCAACGGTTAGAAAATTAAACAATGATACGTACGCTATGCCTACAGAGCAGCTGGCTGATGGTAGGAACATAGATGAGCTGAATGAGTCGGATGTGATAGAGGATGATCAACAGTGTGAACGAAACGTTACTGCTGAACTTGCCAATGAACTGTCCGAAAGGATTACTCTTGTGAGATGTGCCGTGCATACCTTACAGCTTGTAATACAAGATTTATCGGATTTATCAGTATCCGATGAGTCTATCCAAGCCATCAGTGCTTTTGCTAGAAAATGTAAACTAGTGAAGTACCGGTTAGAGTTTGAAAGCTACGATGCTTCATACCCACCCGTCTGGAGTAGGACACAATGGGGTAGTATATTCAAAATGATGGAATCGTTCGTACACCAAAGAAGGTTATTTAACCTGTTGGCCGATAATTTTCCCGAACTAGACCTATCCAATCATTGGTCATTCATTGAGAATTACTATGATACGTTTATGCCGTTGTACATCTGCACAGAAAAAATGCAAGAGAAGCACGTGTCGTTATCTGACTTCTATATGTCATGGGTGATGGCAACGAGTAAGGTACAGAAAACTCGCGAGAACTCTTTCAGTTCCCATTTACTTCGATTCACGGCTGAGGAAAAAGACAAAATTCAGCAATACACAGTCGTAACTTGGGATCGTATCTGCAAACTGGGTAATACACCGGCAAGTACAATTAGGGAATCGTCAGGGTCTATCGATGATTTTGATCAGTATCTTACGGAAATGTTTGGTGAATCCGCAAATGTTTGGCGAAACCGAGTTTCTTCAACAAGTTAAGTCTCTAGACCTAGAGCCGTAAGACTATGCACCAAGAGATATATGCAGTAGCAATGCTTGTACTATCCACACCATCGAACCAAATCTCTGTTGAACGGTCTCTCAGTGCCCTTGCCTTGGTTCTCTCTAATCAACGCACTAACCTTGAAAAAGCTACGTTGGAAAATCTTTTTCTCAGTTCATCAGTTCATAAATTAGAAATTAATCTTAACCACTCAAAATTTATCCAGGGGTAGTTGTCAATTTCTCTGGCGAAACGACATAACATGGAATTTCATCCGAGCTTGCATGACACAAGATCAGAGCATACCAATTGAAGCTTGAAATCGTTTTATGGCACTGTTTGTCTTGCTGTCTAGCAACAACCTACCTTTAGCATGCTACGCGTAAGACTGAAACGTCAACTATAATTTCGCTTCTATTTATAGATTCGCGTGCTTCCAATAGCTTCGCTTTTCCATCGATTGACCAATCAGAGCGATACTTTCCCTTTGATATATCGCTTACTCCTTCAAAACCGTCGTCTATGCAGGGAAATTTGGCATGCCGGAGATTTTTAGACGGTAAAATAGGACACTGCTCGCTACTAATCAAAAGTTCAATCATATATACATGATACATTCAAATCGAAACTTACAATATTTCTAATCAAATGATTAAATAATATTAATAATTGATACAAAATAGACTGAGCTGTTAGTGTTTAAAACCTGACCACATTTCTAAGTTTAGTTTTCCTTGAGTTTCTGATTTGCACCCGTATATATGAAATAAAGATGTGTTTCACATCGAAATCTATATAACAGTTTTGCTGATTGTGCTGTACACTGTCTTTTAGGTGCTTTAGACAGTTTTTCAAGTGCATATTGGAATCGTGTTTCACTTTGCTTCCAAGCATCGATTTATCATAAAACCCTCCAATTTTTTAGTATATGTCCAGCCGAAGCTAGGACGTCATAAAACGCTCAAAACTCCTCTTACTGGGATAGAAAGGAAAAGTCACTTTCACAGAAATATCAATATCTCTTTCAAAAATGGACGGATTTCAACAAAATATGGCTTGTTTGAAAGGTATTGCAACGAGGTTTCTGAATTTTGAATACTGTTTCGCTTTTGATGTCAATGGTGACAAATATTGTCAACAAACTGCTAATTTTGACATAAAACTTGGTGTAACTCAAAAAATAAACAACGGATCAAAGAACGAAAACAATAACGTTCTGGCTAATAAAAAGACCTCTCATTTGTAACTGGTCCAATCAAAAGCGGTACAGCCATCTCTGAGATCTCCGCCTCCTCATTCTGTAGACACATACAGACACACACATATAGACATTTGCTCAGTTTGTCGAGCTGTCAAGTCGAGGCACTCGGTCCTCCAAGGTTTGAGTGAATTCTATACCTATTTTATCCATTATCATATAGAAAGGCTATGCAATCTTGTGAAAACCAACTTTCCAATCTAGATTTCCAATCTAGACACGGAAAGCCGAGAGTCGTATATCATTCGACTCAGTTCGTCGAGATCACTGAATGTCTGTGTGTGTATGTATGTATGTATATATTGTTTGCGACAAATAATGTCACTCAATTTTCTCAGAGTTGGCTGAACCAATTTTCACAAACTTAGATTCCAACGGAAGGTCTTATGGTCCCATAGACTGCTTTTGAATTTGATCCCCATCTGACCTCCGATTTCGGAGTTACAGGGTGATATGCACCAAAAAAGAAAAAAAAACACACGTTTTTCCGGGATGGCTGAAACGATTTTCACAAACTTAAATTCAAATGAAAGGTCTTATAGCCTCATATAATTTTCATGAAGTTCATGTGGACTCAACTTCCGGTTCAAGAGTTACAAGGATATATGTACAAAATCATGAAAAAATCCGCAATTAATTTTCACGGGAATTATTTAGCCGATTTCCACAAACTGAGAAGCAAATAAAAGGTCTTGAAATTTTTTAAAAAGTCCCCAAGAAGGTGATTCAGATCCGACTTCCGGTTCCGATATAACCGGCTGCTCGGCCATCCATGGAAGTTGACCATCAATGTCAATTTCCCTCTCTGAGCAGCCTAGATAGCCGTGTAGTGTCGGTAGCGGTTTCCCAACTGGCTAAGAATAACGCTACGGTCCACCTGTACCGGTGGTATAAGTCCACCAAACAGGTAAGCCGTGTGGCATCCGGCGGAATTATTTTTTACCAAGAATTGATCCACTGGTTTCCTGTTCCATGTCGTAAAAGGCCACAAAAATAGGAACTCCTAAGTCAAGGTGTATTTCCGTGCCGATGGCTGAATGGCTGCAGGAGGTTAAACAATGCAGTCGTGAACGGAATATCTTGGGATTTTCCCTTACTGTGTTAAGCGAAGCTCTGGCACAGTGGACGACTTCTTTCTTCGCAACTCGTGGGATTTAAATGATTAAAACATTTAAAAAAATCCTTACATGGTTCGCTATAGGCGATTATAAGCCAATATATTTGGTTTCTTGTAGTTGTTGTACGGTAAGTGCTGGAGGTGGAGTGTTCGTTACTTTAATTGATAATGGTTAGAGTAGCACAAATCAATCTCCAGCATAAACGTACAGCAACTATGAATCTATCCAGACTTCTGCAAGAAGGTAAAGCTTCTTTAGCTTTGGTTCAAGAACCATATTTCCAAAAGGGAAACTTCTACGTTGGAAAATTGTTAAACCCAGTCTTTGTTGCCTTTAACAAGACCGGAATGACTAATCCACGTGAAATGCCTCGAGCATGCATACTTGCAAATAGTGCTCTCGATGTCTCTCTCATATCGGAGCTCACAACTCGGGATATTTGTGCTGTCACAGTTGGTATGACTACTGATGGCATAGACAGGAAATATGTCTATTGTTCGGCATATTTGCCGCATAACCAACCTTCGCCAAGCGATGACTTCAAAAAGATTGTATCATACTGCTGCAAAAGTGATTTACCGCTTGTAATCGGCAGTGACATAAATGCTCACCATATCATTTGGGGCAGCACAGATATAAATTCGAGAGGCTCTGATATGATGGAATTTGTGAGCAGTACAAACCTGCACATAGTCAATGCAGGAAACCGTCCAACTTTTGCGAGATCTGGCAGAGAGGAGGTTTTGGACGTAACTCTCTGCTCTGATAGAATTGCGCATGAGTTGGTGAATTGGCTCGTCTCCGATGAGCTCGAACCTTCGTTGTCTGATCATAAGTACATATTCTTTGATCATTCAAACGTTAAATTTGATATTATCACATATCGTAATCCCAAATCTACAAACTGGGACCTCTATGAAGAGGGCTTGGCGACTAGATTTTACGGGTACCAACCAACAATTGAAACCCCAATTGATTTGGAAAATGTTGTCGACGAGACAAACTCACTCATAGTTGCAGCATATGAAGAAGCTTGTCCACTTCGGATTGTGCGAGCTACTAGAGGAACTCCTTGGTGGAATGCTGAACTTGCTAGACTAAGGAAACTATGCAGAAGAGCTTGGAACCACCGTCGCAGAAATGGGTCGGAGGCATTCGTGTTGGCTCGAAGGGCTTACAAAAATGCTCTTCGATCGTCTGAGCGAAGTGGTTGGAAAAGCCTCTGCACAAATGTCTCTAGTCTCAACGAGGCTAGCAGATTAAATAAGTTACTTTCGAAGTCTAAGGACTTTAATGTCAGTTTCTTAAGAACTTCAGATGGTGAACACTTGTCTGATGAAGGTGATGTACTTCACTATCTTTTTAACACTCACTTTCCAGGATGTACGGATCCATCACCGACAGCTCTTCCCGAGACTTTTTCAGGTAGTTACGATTCTTGGGCCCTTGCTCGAAGCGTTGTGACGATTGAATCGGTCAAATGGGCAGTTGAAAGTTTTGCTCCGTACAAGTCTCCTGGAAAGGATGGAGTTTTCCCAGTGTTACTGCAGAAAGGGTATGAACATTTCAAACATGTTTTGAAGAAAATACTTACTTTTAGTCTTGCGACAGGATATATTCCAAGAGCCTGGCAGGAAATAATTGTCAAATTTATTTCCAAAGGCGGTCGCGACACTTATGAGGAAGCGAAGAGTTTCAGGCCTATCAGTCTAAGCTCATTTCTTCTTAAAACAGTGGAACGCATAGTCGATCACTATATCAGAAATGTTAGTTTGGGCCTGCATCCGCTACATGGAATGCAACATGCTTACCAGCGTGGAAAGTCCATTACAACCCTGTTACATGATGTTGTGTACAACATTGAAAAAGCTTTCTCACAAAAGCAATCTTGCTTGGGAGTTTTCCTAGATATTGAAGGTGCCTTTGATAACGTGTCTTTCAATTCAATTCTGGAAGCAGCCCGTGGTCATGGCATACCTTCAAGTATCACAAATTGGATACACGCAATGCTTAGCAATCGACTTCTTTGTTCATCGCTTCGGCAAGCAGAGATTAGAAAGCTAAGTGTCTGTGGGTGTCCTCAAGGTGGTGTACTATCCCCACTTTTATGGAACCTAGTCGCTGATGGTTTGTTAAGGAAACTTAATAACCTTGGATTTCCGACTTATGGTTTTGCCGACGATTATCATATATTGATGACCGGTATAAGCATTAACACTCTCTTTGATTTAATGCAGCAAGCCCTGCGATCTGTTGAACAATGGTGTTGTCAGGTTGGATTATCTGTAAATCCGGGCAAAACATCAATGGTGCTTTTCACTCATCGTAGGATAATCACAGGAGCTCGTCCGTTGCAGTTCTTTGGTTCAGAGGTCACTGTGATCGAACAAGTTAAATACGTCGGGGTTATTCTTGACTCAAAACTGAATTGGTCTGCTCACATTGACTTCAGAATTAAAAGAGCTTGCATGGTTTTCGGCCAATGTAGACGAACTTTTGGAAAATCATGGGGACTCAAACCCAGATATATTCATTGGATCTACACAACTATTGTTAGACCAATTTTAGCATATGGATGTCTTGTATGGTGGCAGAAAGGAGAAGTCGCGACAGTTCAGTCAAAGCTAAATCATCTCCAAAGGATGGTCATAATGGCGATGACAGGAGCATTCACGACAACTCCTACTGCTGCTCTAGAGGCGCTACTGTGCATTAAACCACTACATGTGTTCCTAAAACAAGAAGCATTATCTTGTGCATATCGTCTTAAGGTTACAGGGCTTTGGAACAGTAACCCATTAGATTATGCTACCAGCCACACTCGCTTGTGGTCTCAAATGGTTACGTGGGATGAGTATTTACTCGCTCCTAGTGACCTAACTCTCACATGCAGTTTTCCTTTCAAAACATTCAATGTGAGCTATCCTTTTCGTGAGGAATGGTTGTCTGGTTGTCTGGAACGACAACTTGATGAACACATAGTTTGTTATACGGACGGTTCTCTGTTGAATGGTCGTGCTGGTGCTGGTGTCTACTGTCGTGAAATGAGGCTGGAGCAGTCTCATTCACTTGGTAGATACTGTACTGTGTTTCAAGCAGAAATCTACGCGATTCTGTGTGGAGTACAATCGGCACTTCAGCAGAGGATCTGTGGTAAGCGAATTTATTTTTGTTCCGACAGTCAGGCAGCCTTAAAAGCACTCAGTTCGAATGACTCACGGTCGAATCTAGTGATCGCATGTCGAACTCAAATTGAAGACCTCAGCATTTCAAATGCTGTTTACTTCTTATGGGTACCCGGCCATTCTGGTATTACTGGAAATGAATGGGCTGATGAGTTGGCTAGAGCTGGTGCAACGAATGATTTCGTTGGTCCTGAACCAGCTTTACCACTTTCAACTAGTTGGATAAAGCACAAGATTCGTTCTTGGGCTGTATCCAAACATGCCAGCTACTGGCGCAGCTTGCAAACTTGCGCTCAGACAAAAGCATTTCTACCAGATTTAAATCTGAAAATGTCAAAGTGTCTACTGCATTTCTCCAAGCATCATTGCAGTATTCTGGTCAGAGCTCTGACTGGACATTGCAAACTCAATTATCACATGGCTACTATTCAACGTGCTGAGTATTATTCGTGTGATTTGTGTGAATGCGATTATGGTACTTCATATCATCTGATATGTAACTGTCCCGCATTGACGCAGCTACGTATCCGGGTTTTTGGTTCTCCATACATGGTTGAGTCTGTGTATGCGGAGCTAAAATTGAAGGATATTCTCTCGTTTCTTACCCAATGTGGTAAGGAGCTATAGTCAGAAGGGTTCATCGTTCTTCCTGGAGTGAATGAATCCCTTCTGTATTTACCTTAAATAGGGTTTAGCAGATTGTTTGGCATCTTTTAGGGGGTGCCGAATTTACTTCTGCTCGTACATACTGCGAATCGTTCTGCATTCTTCCGGGAGTGCAGAATGGTGTCGCTTTTGTAAGATCTTCAAATCCTCTCGGGAGTTGGAGGTTTTATTAACAGCGGACTGTTCGGGACCTCGTAGAGGTTCAGAATTTACTTCTGCTTCCACTAAATGTGATCCTCAGCAGATTGTTCGGCATCCCTTAGGGGTGCAGAATTTACTTCTGCTTTTATGTGTTTTTGTGTCGTCAATTTTTCCCATCCTCCTAGTCCAACCCTTACCATTTCCTTTCAATCCTTCCCTCTTATATATCGGGAAAATGATGCTAAAAACAAATTGATGGCAAGGCACAAATCTCCAAATATCAAGGGGAACGTGCCATTTGAGCCAATTTGTTCTGATTCCTGATTCATCATGCTTTAATAGGTTAAAGTATGTTTATAATAACACACCGTTATTTAGAGCGACGATGCAAAGTAGGGTAAAATTATTTGGCTCGAAACTGATTTAATTTGTAGGTTATATTAGTTATTTACAAAATGAACCGACCTCGGCTATACCGGTTCCAAGTTCTCATTTTTAGAAGTACCGAGAATAGTGGTGGAAAACTCTAAAACGAAGCCCACTCAATTTTATCAGCGATGATTTGATCGATTTCCACAAACTTAGGCTCAAATCAAAGTTCTTATAGTTTCATAGGATGTTTAATTTCGTCCGGGTTCGACTTCCGATTCCAGAATTATAGGGTAAAGTGTGTTTAATCATTTAGTGCAACGATGCAAAATGAAGAAAAATTCTTATTAACAAGACATAACTATTTACAAATTGTAAAGATTATATTAGTTCATACCCAAGGAAGTTTCTTATTTTATTCAAGATTCAAAAACAAATTCTTGACAGAATCTTCTGGTGATACTTTTGGAAATATAAGTAATATGAGAATGGCATCATTGCACCACTAGGTGGATTAAAAAAGATTTTATATATTTAAAGGAAGATTAAAGCTGTGAATAAAATAGACCTATTTATAAATGTTTTTGTTTTTATTGATCATGTATACCTCGAGATTCAAAGCGATGACCTATAGGTTTATATACATCATTGGATTGATTATAAACCCAACTAAAATTTGCTTCAAACGAGCAGGCATTCATGCAAAAAAAAACATTCACAAAACCTGTTTTAATCCACATAGTGGTGTTATGATGTCCTTAAACGATATTAAACGATACATTTTGTCCTATAATTTATCAGAAACTCGTCAGTCAGTGAAAATCTATTCTATCAAATGTGTGAAAGGGAAGTGAGCTCTATTTAATTTTATTTTATTACTATTGTCGGTACTTCTGAAACCGAAAACTGAATATCGGCATAGTGACATTCAGTTCAGTCAACCATAACTTAATATGACCTACAATTTCTTTTACGATTTACTAAGACGATTTGATTTTTGGAAAAAAATGTACTGGTAGTCGGACTTGGATAAAATTCATCAAACCAATGACTTATTTGGTTTTATTTCTTAGGGTCTGTAAACTTTAGAAAATCACTAGTCAAAATAAAGAAATAGCTTATGAACATAGTATTTTTGAAATTGACATTTTTATACTGAGCACTCTACTTCCGGAACCAAGGGTTTAATCCTAATGAAACCTGGGATATTCTTATTGCATCTTAAGGCCTTCCATCTCCGAAAAAGGTGAGTGACAATATTTCACATTATTTATGGTACCATAAGGTTATGCCATCTCCGAATAAAAGTGAGTGACATTATTTTTACATTTTTGGTTCGTATCACCCTGTTATTTCGGAAACGGAAATCGAATCGGAATGAATTTCCGGGACTTTGTATGGGACTATTACACCTTTCAGTTGAATCTGAGTTTGCAAAAATCGGTTCAATATCTCCGAGAAAATTTAGTGAAACTATTTTCACATTTTTGGTGCGTATCACACTGTGACTCCGAAACCGGAAATCGGAAATGCATCCAAATGATGGTCCGGAATTTTGTTTGAAATCATAAGACTTTTCATTTTAATTTATGTTAAGAAAATCGATAAAGCTATCTCCAAGAAAAGAGAATAATCACAGTTTCGGTTCAATATTTTCACATTATTGTACATATCCCCATATTATTCCGTAACCTGAGGTTGGATCTTGATACAGGATTAGGAACTTTGTATGAAACCATAATACATCTCCGAGAAATGTGAGTGATATTATTTTAACAACTTCGGTGGATTATATTCACATTTTTGTTGCATATCACCCTGTAATTCTTGAACCAGAAATCGGATCCAAATGAAATTCAGGAAATTCATATGGGATAATAAGGCCTTCAATTTGCATTCAAAGGTTTTCATATAAAAACTGTCCCCAAACAGAAGAAAATTGATTTACGCTGTTTGAAAGAGTTTATATTGGAGATGATTTTCCCAAAATTTTAACCCTTTAACTGACGTATTGGTGGAGTTAGGGTGGTTCTTCTGATTTTCATTTTATTTAAATTTTTCAAAAACCCTTTTAGCAAAAAAATTGAGAAAAATCAGGCATATTTTAGGAATAATGCAAAACCTTCCTGATTTTATTTCAGAATTTTTCAAAATGTATTTCATGTGAAAAAAATGTTCAAAATTTTCGAATTGTTTTTAATTTAAATCATGTTTGAGTACATTACGCTGTATTTTTTCAGATTTTTTAAAAATGTGGACGGTATCATTCGGAAAACCATGCGTCTCCATCAAATCGCCATCATCCGATAAAGACGTATTGTGTTTAGTTCTAAAATCATATATCACACGCCCTTAGAACTATATGCGTTTCCATCTACAACTTGAGTTCAGGTTTTAAGAAAGAATTTTCATAGAGAGAAACATGAATCAGAACTAAAGAAATTCACAAATATTTACGTTTTAATATACGGCTTAAAGGTTTTATTTATGAACTGATAAGTCATTTTAAATTTATTTTACATTTATTGTATTCAAATCAAATAATAACTATATTTAGTAAAAATTTTAAAGTATTTTTGCAGAAAAAAGTATTCCTAGATACCAAAAAAAAATCAAGGAAAATTCGAAACCTAGCGAAATCTAAAAAACTATCAGTTTTAAGGTAAAATGTTCGTCGACATTCTGTATCACATGGTATGAATAACCAAGTTGCCTGAAATTGCTCAACAAGACAGCTAAAGTCAAACGGCTTAAGCTCATGAAGACGGATTAATCAAACTGGGATTGGACTGATAGTACATCTGTCGAAACAAAATGTATGAGAGGGAAAGGCTTAAAATATAACACCTTCCCACTCGAGCAATGGTGCGTGGCGACGATATCGTGGTGGTTCCTGAACTCGTGTATTCATTCATTTATGACCGCGGATAAGGATACAAGAAAAGTAATACGTCACCAAAAGAAATTAATCTACGGCGTATATCCACGGTTTTCAACAGCTGCTTGGAGATCCACTTATCATACGTACAGCTGAAATTGTACAGCTGCGATCGATAGGGCATGTCATCAGGATAACAGACGGCTTTTCATTCATTTTTTGTTAATACATATTTCGATTAAAAAAAAAACAATACGATTTTCCGAAACTGTTTAATAAAGGGGTCCTCTTCGGAAAATAGCAAAAAACTGAAAATATTAAGTTTATAAGAACATGTTGTTTGTATAGTAAATCGACTGTTACGGCGCAACGATCCTACAGATTAATAGTATATAAGATCCAAAATTTCTAAATATAATCAGAAGTTTTCGGAAAGTCAAATCGAGTAGATGTTTGAGGCCAAAATTTCTCATTTCCTTGTCAAAAGTCTTTTCGCTAACACAATCGGTAATCCTCCGAATTAGAAGCATAGGTCTCCGCAGATAAGAGACAACTAGCCTCTTTCCGAGATTTAAGGTTGTGCTTAGTGCTAAAAAGACTGCTTTCAGCTGGTCAAAACCTATTCCACCACAGAAGCATAGGCTCTCATTACGCAAGAGCAACTAGCCTGCGGTCTTGAAAACGTTATTTCTCAGCTGAGAGCTTGTACGCTCGAAATCGAGGTCCCTGAACACAAGTTCTGAATCTCATTTTCGTTTCCTTCGCACGAAAACATTGGTGGCTCCAGAGAGGAGATTGACCTCTCTTGGAATAAATGTCGGTGTGCTCGGCGCCTTTGAGATCGAGCGTAAAAATCTGGTGTGCTCAACCATTAAGAAAGAGTTGGAAAAGTTTGGTGTGCTCGGCACCGCTAAGATCGAGTAAGTGAAGTTTTGTGTGCTCGGCACCATTAAGATCGAGTAAGCAAATAAAATGATTCTGGAAAACTGTGCGGACGGCATCGAAGTGTAAGCTCCAAAGAGAGTTTCGATAAGTGAATTAGAAACGGTGCGGACGGCATCACGACATAGCAGTATAATGTCTCAATTCGTGAAAAATCAGAATGGACATTGTCGTCTGTGCACAGAACCAGATGACAAGCAGGACATGGTCGCATGTGACGAATGTGACCGATGGTTCCACCACGGATGCGCTGGGTTGGGAAGATTACCAACCAAAGGAGAGGGCTGGATTTGTACGAAATTTGCTGCCACAGAAGAACAAATCCATTCATTGAAGAAGGCCGTGAAGGTCAAAAGAGACTCTAGTCAGAAGGAATCCAAAATGGCGGCAGTATTCGGCGAAATGCTAGAAGCACTAAGAAGCCTCAATGAAAATAACACAGCCGGTACAAGTCGGCAAGTTAACGATGATTGAACTGTATATTTAAAGCGTCAAGCTTTAATACAGCTTCCAAAATTCAATGAATCACCACGAGAATGGCCTACCTTTAGAAAGATATATGCAGATACCTCGAAGGAGGGCAGGTTTCCACCGTTGGAAAACTTGAATAGACTACAGTGTAACCTGCGTGTTACAATGGTTCATTAAAGACTTAATAGTTTTAACAACAACTGTTACTACCATGTTTTTTTTTGTATCAAAATATTGTTTTCACCATTTTTAGTTTGCTATAAAAGGAAGTGGACGGTAAACGATTATCGAACTATCGGGCTGATCATATCGCTTGATCAGGCGCATTTCCAATGTAATTAAAATATATCCATATCGTAGATAATCGATTAACGCCCTGAGAGCGATTATTAGCACCGAATAAATCGAAACCAAACGAATTTTCACAGGCAATTCTTTGAACCAATTTTGTCGATGTAGGTGATGCATGCGACCAATTAATTAATGTTATACCATCTAAGATCAAAAACGGCAATTAAACATATTCATGGACATGGATTCTTAAACCATAAACAAAATGTTTACTTTCAGTTCGGTGCCTAGATAGGAGGTTACCATCGCTCTCAGTCATTTAGCTATTTCTTTAGCTAGGTTAAAACAGTATTACAATTATTGATTAGTTCGATCGTCATTATGATCGATTTTAACTACTATCATCGTTGCGTTCAGATGATAACGAATTCAGATGTACGTTTCCGGATGATCAGGCGAGCGAAAGGGAGAGGATTTAGCGAGAGCGAGAGGTATAAAAGGACCTCCGGCACATGGATCGGGTCTATTTTGTTATATACTCTACTATAGAGTCGACACTAGTAGTCGGAATCGCGGATACTCGGACAAGATCAGCCCAGAAGGGTTTGATAAACGTTACATCGGCAGAAAAGTGGAGTGTATCACGAATTAACTGTTTGTCCGTGAACGCGTGTGACAGACTTGAGGGGATGATCGCGGAGTGGTGTCCTCTGGGACCGAAAACGTACCATAGTGACCCGGAAGTGATAATTGGAACTCGTTAGAGGGTCCTATTGGTAGCGTATGCCCAATATAGTTAAGTGCGTCTTTCCCTCTAATAAAAAAACCCACTCAATATTATAGTGCACTGTGATACCCCCCCTGAAAACCTAGTGTCCGTTCGAGTCCGTCACGACCGTTCATCAACATACGATCCCGCGATCCCGAACCCACATAGTGCTTGCTCAAAAACCATTACCGATCACCGCAGTGGCCCCAGCAGCACCCACAGCATACGAAGCTGTGCTCGAAGATAAGTATTGGCAGTTCTCCACACCACTACCAGACCACGAGCGACCGGCGTGTCGCAGCCGAAGGTACGTGAAACCGTTTTAC
This sequence comes from Malaya genurostris, assembly GCF_030247185.1. Lineage (NCBI taxonomy): Eukaryota > Metazoa > Arthropoda > Insecta > Diptera > Culicidae > Malaya > Malaya genurostris. Next base: position 163,803,714 of record NC_080571.1, on the reverse strand, counting down.
TCTCGCTCCCGAAATCCTAGTGCACTATATCGTCAGTCCACATAGGATCATCGAACGCGCCCAACCCGGTCGCAGCATGCTAGTCAACGAATCACACTTTGAAATATTGTTTTTTTTAAATAAATATAATAAATATCTACAAGATGAATGTAGTTTCTATTTAAGGTTCTTCTTTTGTTTAAATTTGAATAAATTATGGTTAGGTTATTAAAATCGCTATTGTGTACTTTTAAAAAAGAAAGAAAATATATAAAATTTGTTAGAGAGACTAACAACAGGTAGTGCTAGGAGGATATGCTGCAAAATGTGTGCAGCCACTGATGATGGATCCCGAGAATGTTCCTAAAATCAAAGACAGATTGGAACAGAATTTCGGTAGACCTGAGACGGTCTACAAAGAATTGTTGCATGAGCTGATAAAAATAAGAAAAAAATAAGAACTCCGTAGCCGAAATTGCTGACGCGTTAGAAAATTTGATCAGTAACATGATTGTCCTCAACAGAGAAGATTACCTGCAGGATATGAGATTAGTGGAGGAAACGGAAAATAAATGACCCTTCAACCTGCAAATAAAATGGGCAGAGAAGCTACAACTAAATAATATAGCGCCCACGCTGATAGAACTAAGTGAATGGTTGAAACCTCACGCACGCACTTGTAGGTTAATGACCTCAATGTCCCAAAATAAAGATAAAAGTAATAGAATAATCCTACACGATGAAAAACGACCGTCTTGCCCAGCCTGAAAGGAGTCACACAAGCTGATACAGTGTAATAAATTTAGGGCAATGAACCTAGAAAGACGGTGGGAAGTTGTAACAAAAAATAAATTATGCGTGGAATGTTTGGCAAGTAGCAAACATAGAGCCATAGATTGTTGGACCAAAAGTAAGTGCAACAAAAATGGATGTAAAGGAAACCACAATAGATTACTGCACAAAACCGCAGTACAGATAAAACCTAAAAAGTCGAGGACCCGGTGGCTGGAGAAGACACATCTAAAGTGCATCAGACTAAACGGACAAGTGTTTTTTTACCAGATCATTCCGGTAACATTGTGGAACGGGAATAGCAAGACCCAGACGTTTGCCTTTTTAGATCCAGGCTAATCACTTACTTTACTTGATGAGCAAGTAGCACAGGAACTACAACTAAAGGGTAAGGTTGATCCTTTAAAATTGAAGTGTACTCAAAAATTTTCAAGAGAAGAAACAGAAAGTAAAAAAGTCAATCTGCAAATAAGTGGCAAAACAACTACGAAGTACGCCTTGAAGGATGTAAGAACAGTCAAGCACATAAATTTACCTTTGCAGTCAATAGATTATGAGCAGTTGGCCGGAAAATATAAACATTTAAGTTGATTGCCAATTTCCAGTTATCATTTCGCAAGGCCAAAGTTTCTGATCGGATTAAATTATAGTCATTTGTTACTTCCACTGGAAAAAAGAACAGGAGGGCATGAAAAACCAATTGCTATAAAAACCAAACTCGGGTGAATGATATTTGGAGCTATATCTGAATCAGTAACCGGTGAACATTTGATGATAATTCAGGAGGAAGACCGGCTAATGAGAGATATAATGAAAAGGTATTTTTCTATTGAAGATTTTGGTGTAAAGATTCCGGCAAATCCATTGGAATCAAAACAGCTTACTAGAGCCAGAGAAATTATCGATAAAACACTAAAGTACACCGCAAACGATATGAAATTGGGCTACTTTTGAGAGAAGAAAATTATAAATTTCCGGACAGTTACAACATGGCACTAAAAAGGTTAATCGCACTGGAGCAAAAGGTTCAGAAGAATGAAACATTGAAGACATGGGAAATCGAAACTATAAATGACTATGTGGCGAAAGGATATGCCAAAAAGTTAACACCTGAAGAAGTTTGTGAGTGGTCTGACGATATGTTTTACTTGCCTCAGTTCATCGTCATCAATAAAAACAAAACTCCACCGAAACCTCGCTTAGTTTTTGATGCCGCAGCCAAAGTGAAAGGTGTTTCACTCAACTCAGCACTGTTACCCGGACCGGATGCAATCACCTCGTCATTTGGAGTTATAATAAGATTTAGAGAGGGCCCAGTCGCTGTAGCTGGAGATATTAAGGAAATGTTTAGTCAAGTGAGTATAAATAAGGTTGATCAAAGAAAACAATGCTTCCTATGGCGGAATTTCGATGGAAAACTGCAACCTGATGTGTATGTTATGCAAGTGATGGTATTCGGATCCACTTGTTTGCCAGCGTGCGCTCAGATACTTAAAAATCACAATGCTGAGCTGTTCAGAAAGGAAAAACCAAAGGCAGTTGAAGCTATAGTGAAACAACATTACGTCGACGACTACGTAGACAGCTTCTACACTGTATATGAGGCCAATAAAACAGTAAAGGATATTATGGAAATACATAATAATGCAGGATTCTTCATTAGAAACTTTGTTCAAATAACAAGACGATATTGACATCCTTACCGAAAGACAGGATCCAAGAAGCAAGGATTAAGGTGTTGGCGGACAATCCAAATTGCAAATGTAACTTATTGAACTTTCAAGATGTTTTACAATTGATTCAGAAATGTTATTTATGTTAGATATGTTCAGAAATGTTTTCTAATATTTTAAAATTGGTTATGCAACTTATCACTGTTAAGTTTCACAATACTACCGAAAAAATCACTGTAGAACAACTTTAAGTACATCTAAAACAATTGTGCAGTAAACCACCAACTTGTTTATGTTTCACTAAAGCTCTGCAAAAAAATTCACATCGTCATGTGAAACGGCAGTAACTATTACAATTGTGCAACTTATCAAAAACTTTCCAAAACGGCTGTCATGATTGTAGCGGACACAATATACGTCGAAATTGCTTTAAATCTCTTGTGGAAGAAAAATTAGCGAAATGATTGATGCTCTTCGCAAGGCAAAAATGATTAGCCGAAGTGATAACCTTGCTGTAAAAATATGTTTCTGCTGAGTCCGCATAGTTGTGGCTGCCTCATGAAATTTTAGCTCAGTGTGTGCAGTTTACTTTAGCTTTAGAAAAAACAATAATATAAAATTCAAAACTTGCAAAAAAGTTGTGCAAGATTTATTTGTTTGAATTGAACGCAAAACTTGCAGACATGACATTATTATCATAAAAGTTTCAGGAATACAGCATTACATACGCAATGAAAACAAAAATCATATCAGATACATTGTATTCGGTTTTCTTCTCACGAAAAAAATAAGCAGACCTGACATCACTTTTCAAAGATATTGAACGAAAAGTTAATGTGATCATAGTTACTCCCATAGTTATATATTACCGCTAGTGCAACTTGTTTTTGCAGCTCAAGCCACGGACTTACCAAAATAATACCTACAGTGCGTATCACAAAAGTCGGGTCCGCTAAGATGAATGACTATACTGTATTGTTGTCTAATTCAACTAGAAGATTGAAAATGATAGAAAAACAAAACGTGGAGCATTTCTTTTCGAAATATTAACATGTTAATGTTTCCTGTTATTTAGATAATATATGTCATTACGTTGGGTGAACCATTTTCTATTCAACTCACTGATTGTCATTAAAAATAATAGACTGTTATTTTCACAATAATTGGTGCACAATCATTAAAAACGCGTTAATTCAAAGGTGCTTGAAAATTTCGGCCGTACATACATGTTTCACCATAAAAATGCCGTTCGTTGTCGATTTTCCAATTACAAAAACACAAAAGATCAATTCTACAATATGTAGCATTATCATTTTTCATCTGCAGATTATTTTACAAGATCCATGTTTGTGTTAAGAGCAGTTGTATTAAAAATCAAATGTCAAACTTATTTATTAGAAATTAAGTTTGCATGTTTTTGTAAAAGTCATTCCATTTCTTGTTTACATTACGTAGTAGCTCTCACGAGTTTCACAATTGTTTTTTCACTGATTTTATTACTGCCTTTGTGATGGGATCGAGATATGAGTTTTTGTATCAGTTGCACAATCGTTGTGAATAAATGTTCGTAATAACGGATGACCTCGAAGATATGTTGCCCAACACAGAAAAATTGCGCTTTTTCCATAACACAACAGTTATCAGAATAGTAATATAAACTAACTTGATAAATTGCACAATCGGTAGAAAAATATAGGACAGCAACTTAACATGCTACTTGGGAAGGATTCCCAAATTGAAAAAAATACTTGGATTTTATTGGAATACTCTGTTTGATTTCTTCAGCTACAAGATAAACTTCAACAAATAGAATACAGAGGTAACAAACACAACGAGGAAACCAACGATGAGAGAAGTAGTATCTTTCATCATGAGTATCTACGACCCAATGGGACTAATGTCACATTTGACGATCCATGGCAAAATTATCATGCAAGTAGCTACTTAAGAAACTAACTGATTGGGACGAGGAAATACCTCGTCATCTCGAAGACAGATGGAAGCAGTGGTTGCAAATAATGGAGGGAGCTGAAAAATTGAAAATTCCTAGATGGGTCATCAACAAACAAACTAAGCAAATGGAATTACACACATTTGTTGATGCATTTTGGAGATCACCTCCATAGACCAATGGCGTCACGTTCCAACAAAGATGAACCCTGCGGACGCAGGCACAAAACTTAGTCCAAATATTTCGATTTGGATAAGTGGCCCTGAATTTCTGAAGCAACCTAAAGGTCAATGGCCAAAAACCAACCTTCCACATGGTACCACGGAAGAAACAAAAACCACGGTACTTGTTCATTATTACGAAGATGCAGAACTCGACTTCATACAAGAAAATCAATATTCAAATTGGGAAGCCCTTCTTTGCCACACCTGCATACTTAAAAAAATTGCGGAATGGACAAGAGACAGAAAGGGATTTGTGAGAAATGTATCCCTAAAAGATCGACAAGTGGCAGAAAGCGCCATCATACGAAAGGCGCAATGGGATGTATTTACCAGTGAAATGAAGAACTCTCAAGATACGGAGTTCTAAATAATCCCAGCAAATTGACAAGTCTAAATCCCTATTTAGACGAATATGGAGTAATGAGAGCAAACGGACGACTTTACAAGGCAAACTTTCTCCCAATCTATACTAGACGCCCGATAACATCATCTGACTCGATTATTTATAAAAATGTACAATGAAAAATATCTGCATCAAGCAGATAATACAGTAGTAGCAGTCATTCACCAAAAATATTTCATACAGTTTGGTAGAGCTATGCTAAAGAGAATTAAAAACAACTGCCAAAAATGTAAAAACATAAGAGCAAAACCGACACCACCTCAGATGGCCTACCAAAGAGGCGGATAGACCTCTATGCACATCCTTTCACACACAATGGAGTAGACTACTTCGGATCATTTGAAATAGCAGTAAAACGTTCAATCGAAAAAAGGTGGGGAGTAATTTTCACATGTTTATCAACTCGAGCCTCTCCTCAATATGAGAGGCTCGAGTTGATAAACATGTGAAATTACTTAAATTTGTTCCAACATAGACGCGGCAAAATTAAACACTTATACAGCGATAATGGAACAAATTTCGTCGGAGCAGAGAAGGAAATGCATTCTCAACTGAAGAAAATAAATATCACAATGGATAAAAAGGAAGCTGCAAAATTGGAAATTGGGTGGTCATTCAATCCTCCTTCAGCGCCACACTTTGGAGGTGTTTGGGAAAGATTAATAAGAATAATTAAAAATTGCATCTACGTAGTTATAAAAACCTGTGGCGACAGACGACCTCAAGTGGAAACCTTACGCTCTGCCTTAATACAGGCTGAATTTATGCTTAATTCCAGACCTCTCATGGATATCGCCATCGACGGAATAGATGGTGAAGTATTGACACCTTTCCACTTCCTAATCGGTTGTGCAGGCGAATACGTTCCACCATTTGACCCAGCTCAACAGGAGTTGACAACAAAGCTATGGAAAATGGTACAACACTACTCTCGACACTTTTGGAATAAGTGGAAAAAGGAATACATCCCAACGTTGTTAAAAAGGAGCAATTGGACAGGAAAAATACTACCGATTAAGATGAATGACATCGTAGTAATCGCCGGTGATAACATTCCCCATGGAAAATGGCTGAAGGCAAAGTGATTGAAACTCATGTAGCAGCAGACGGTCAAGTACGTTCAGTTATGATACAAACCGTAAAGGGAATATATAAAAGACCAGCAGTATATGATCCCCACGCCTTCGAACCAATACAGGAGCCAGGAAAGATCTCGATAGATGAATCAGACCCGTCGATAATGAAAAATGCTGCAATTAATTTCGCATCGTGGAGAAAACGCCAAAAAATTGATATAGATGCCGTCAAGGGTATGAGAGACAAAGTTTTGAAACAAAAAACGGCCATCTTAAGAAAAAGAGCCTGGTTAGACCACCTCTCTGGTGCGCAACCGTGTTAATGTTTTTATATTTTCTGGTATCAGCTTTCGGGAAAACAATGCAAGAATTGATAGCTTACGACTGTGCAAACCCGGAAGTCAATATGACAAGCTACTCATTAATGGACGTTTCATCAAGTCCTCCGTCAATCAAAAATTTGACTATCACTGGAAGAAATTTACAGCAGAAGAATGTAGGAATAAGGGCGGTAACATTAACCCGTAACAGCAGAATACGAGACATTAGGAGAAACAGCACAACCAGAGGGGAAACATTGATAGTGGGCCATGTTTCCGGATGTAATAGTAATGGAGGCGTTTATAGAACTCCTGAGTATACATGAACCAGCGCATTAGTACCATTCATTTTGTCATTCTATGAATACGAGATTTCATTATACAACTATCTCGCTGCAGTTGACAATGCATGATCAAATCATATTACGACATGGAGTAATCTGTCCGTATTCACACGGAAAATGTTTAGATTCAAAGGATGGTTACACAACTTGGGATATTAGCCTCCATCAACGATGTGAAGATTCAGAGTTCGATTTGTAAACAAAACCATGAACTTGGATGGCAGCCAAACCCAACAAATTAAGCAAGCAGTATACACATCTATATCAGATACACATTTTTTTCAATAAGAACCAAAGGCACATCGAAAATCTGCGGTTATAATGGATACAGAACCGACCATTCAAGAATATTTATTTTGGAAGCGTCAGAATTTAAACACCATTTCAATGAAAGCTTGATAGTGCTAAGAACCACGACATATTCTCGTATTTCAACTCAAAGATAACCATGGTTGAGAACTATATCGACCAAAGACTGGACGAAGTTTTTAATGCAGTAATGACAGAGATGTGTAAAATAGATAAAGCACTACTTGAGACAAAGTTGACACTTGCACGTTTAAACCCAACGGAATTCGTTACAAGTATAATGAAGAGATCAGAATTTTCTGCTGCCGTAACTGGAGAAATTCTACACGTTTTGGAATGTAAGGCTGTATACGTAAAGCCATTTGCAACAGAGCGGTGTTATCAAGAATTACCTGTAAAATATGTCTATGAAACAATGTTTTTAACTCCTGTAACAAAAACATTGCAGCTGAGAGGAACTGAAATCGAATGCACTCCGCTTATGCCGGCTAAATTCCAATTTGGAGGCCGGTGGTACACAATAGATGAAAAAATGAAGGAAACTATTGCGCCTCAAACATTAACAACGGAGATAGTAACAAAATGGAAATACACACCCTTACCAAACTCAATGGAAAGCGGAGTCTATGATACCGACAGCCTTCAGAAAATGCGAAATAGAATATATAATCAAGGTGATCGCCGTATAGCATCAAACGTTCTTCACAAAATTCTGTCAGGGCAAATACCTAACAGACAAGGATTTCATTTCGACGCTTTAATATCAGAGGAGATAATTGACAACGTGATTAAACGATACTGGAGCAAAATAAAATCATGGTCAAACTGGGTAGGAAATTTTACTATCATTGGATTGTCTGCAATCGGACGAGCCATCAAACTTATCGTAGGCACGGTAATGCATGGAAGAATTTTGTATGACATTTATGGTCTTGGATGGCAATTACTAGCTGCCTTTTGGGACTCCCTGACATCATTCTTAACACATCGGAATACGATTACAAACCTACGCGCAGCCAAAACTACAGCACCAAACGACAGGGAATTATCAGATGATAGATCACCGTCACCAGTACTTTATAGAGGACAACTTCATCCTGATATTTCAACAGTGTAAACATTGCAATAGTTTTTATTGATTATTATGAGTGAAGTCATGAATTATGAATTGAAAATTATGTGCGAATTATTATTATAACATTACCAGCAATAGGAAGATCGTTGCTTGTTGTACGATCTTTTTGGGTCTTCGGGACTTGCTGCAGGCGCTTCGACTTCTATCTGGATTATAGTATTTCTTAGGACTGCTAATAGCTAACCTCGAAACCTCCAGACTATTCCGCAAGATGTTAAAATTAGAAACGAACTACAACCGTCCGCTGGCACACATGTTCACTAGTGCATTCCATACATCATTGCTTGGAAAATCGACCCAGGCGTGCGGGCGTGTGTAAGTAACATAAGGAATAAAATTCTTTTATCATTTTTAATTACGTCAATACTCAAGTCCTTAATTCAAGTTGTAGATGGAAACGCATCGTATTTAGTTCTACAGACATGTGATATGTTCAACCATCTCAGATAAAAGTGGGTGACGTTATTTTCACACGTTTTGTGCATATCACCCTGTAATTCCGGAACCGGAAGTCAGATCCAAATGAAATTCTGGAATTTTGTATGAGACCATATGATATTTATTTGAATCTTAGCTTGTAAAACTCGGTTAAGCCATCTCCGAGAAAAGTTAGAGACAATATATTCACAGTTTCGGTGCATTATTTTTACAGTTTTAAAGCATATCCTGTAACTCCGTATCCGAATCCGAAAGTCGGATAAAAAAATCAGTAACTTCATATGTGACCATAAGACTTTTCAACTAATTAATTCCATAATTCCGGAACCGAAAGTCAGATTGAAATGAATTTCAGGAATTTTGTATGAAACTTTAAAGCCTTTCATTTGAATTTAAGTTTTTGAAAATCGGTTTAGGTATCTCACACACACATACAAACACAGACAAGTAGTTTTGTGCAGCGATTGTATAGCCTTTCTATATGATAAAGGCAAAACCGCTTTCAATCCACCTAGTTGTGTGATACTGCCTTTTTCTTGCTATATAAAAAGTCTAATTCAAACATTTTTTAAATTTATCCTCGGCCATTAGTATTGTGAGCTTATCAAATACCTAATAGTACCTTTCAAGCGATTCTAAGTCCTTGAGACAATGATTGACATTGATTCGTCTATCTTCGAGAAAATTTGTTACATTGAAAAACACTGATATTTGTCAGTTACGTCATAAATAACATTGCGTCTCTCGAAACGGAAATGTTCACCTTTAAGCTTCCAAATTCGATTGACACTATTAACCTTCCAATAAGTCTATGTTTATCGAAATTTTTTGAGTAATCTTCAAAAAAAATTCAGTGGATGAAAAATGTGCAGTAATTGGTTTCTTCTATTATGTTCTAAGTTTAATTTTTAGTTGTTCTAAAGTTTACTTTTGACCATGTGTTCTTGGGTTTTTCTTTTGTAAAGAAAGTCCGCAACCGTTTCGTTTGGTTGTTCAATTAGAATTTGTTTATTCAAAAGTTTTTAAACTTAAGCTAACCTACTGCCTGTTCTATAATGTACATAAAGGTGGGAAAAGAAAGTTACAATTCTTTCGTTAAATAAATTGTTAGCGAGAGAGAGGAGAAAGAGAGAGAGAGTATCGGTTGGTGTATTAATTCAAAGGAGGCGATTGAACCTATAGTGCATTACGCGAGGGAAAGAACTGTCGCCTAGGCAGATAGTGCGGGAAGCTTGCTTACTCGCTGTGTGCAGCGTATGTTGCAACACGGCTGGCTAGCATGGGAACTTATACCGTTTTGCAATCGACTCTTGGGAAACGTAACCATCGTCAAGTGTTTTACGACCTGCTACAAATTTCGTATTTCGTTCGGGTTAATCAGGTCAATATTATCATGCTACATCACTCACCTTTTGGTTGAATGATGTAACGTAGTGTAATCATTCAAATGTCATCAAACTGGCTCCCTAACATTATTAATAGATAGTGTATGTTGTAGTGTGTTGTGTATCTACTGTATATAATCTACTGTATGTGTGGTTTACTTTAGGTTGTATGTGTGTCATAAAAGTATATATAATTTTTCTTCGATTTAACAATTCACAAGTCTGTTTTTGTTGTTTTTTTTTTTGTTCGTTGCTTTGTTATGTTGTTTTCGATTTCGCAATTTACATCTAAAAATTTTATTATGGTGTCCCAAAGTCCTAAAAAGTCGATTTATTAAAAAAAAAAATTTTTTTCGAGATGACACTAAATGTAACCCTCCCCTATGATGATTTTTCAAAATGTATGAAAATTCCACTAAGTGGACTAAGAAGGGTTTTTGCATTTCTCTATAGAAAGGTATTAGAATTGCTGGCAAAATCGACTTTCTAACGGAGCCTCGGAGACCCATAGTGTTATATACCATTCGACTCAGTTCGACAAGATCGGAAAATATCTATGTGTGTATGTATGTGTGTATATGCACTTTTCGAAGATATTTGAACGCGTTCAATTTTCTTAGAGATGGCTGAACCGATTATAACAAACTTATGCTCGTTTCAAAGCTTCTTTCGGGCCATTGATCAAGTTTAAAGATCAAATGGCTGTGACTTTTGGTTCCGAAGATATGATTGTATAAGTGACGTAACCGACAAAACGCGTTGTATTTCTACGCGCTCAATTTTCTCAAATATGGCTGAACCTATTTTAACAAACTCATGCTCGTTTGAAAGCCACTGTCACTGGGCCATTGATCAAGTTCAAAAATTAAATATCTGCCACTTTTGGTTCCGGAGATATGATTGTATAAGTGACGCAACCGACAAAATACGTTGATTTTTACCGCTCTCATATATACAGGGTGATTTTTTAAGAGCTTGAGAACTTTTTTAAACAATAAAACGCATAAAATTTGCAAAATCTCATCGGTTCTTTATTTTAAACGTTAGATTGGTACATGACATTTACTTTTTGAAGATAATTTCATTTAAATGTTGACCGCGGCTGCGTCTTAGGTGGTCCATTCGGAAAGTCCAATTTTGGGCAACTTTTTCGAGCATTTCGGCCGGAATAGCCCGAATTTCTTCGGAAATGTTGTCTTCCAAAGCTGGAATAGTTACTGGCCTATTTCTGTAGACTTTAGACTTGACGTAGCCCCACAAAAAATAGTCTAAAGGCGTCAAATCGCATGATCTTGGTGGCCAACTTACCGGTCCATTTCTTGAGATGAATTGTTCTCCGAAGTTTTCCCTCAAAATGGCCATAGAATCGCGAGCTGTGTGGCATGTAGCGCCATCTTGTTGAAACCACACGTCAACCAAGTTCAGTTCTTCCATTTTTGGCAACAAAAAGTTTGTTAGCATCGAACGATAGCGATCGCCATTCACTGTAACGTTGCGTCCAACAGCATCTTTGAAAAAATACGGTCCAATGATTCCACCAGCGTACAAACCACACCAAACAGTGCATTTTTCGGGATGCATGGGCAGTTCTTGAACGGCTTCTGGTTGCTCTTCACTCCAAATGCGGCAATTTTGCTTATTTACGTAGCCATTCAACCAGAAATGAGCCTCATCGCTGAACAAAATTTGTCGATAAAAAAGCGGATTTTCCGAATGGACCACCTAAGACGCAACCGCGGTCAACATTTAAATGAAATTATCTTCAAAAAGTAAATGTCATGTACCAATCTAACGTTTAAAATAAAGAACCGATGAGATTTTGCAAATTTTATGCGTTTTATTGTTTAAAAAAGTTCTCAAGCTCTTAAAAAATCACCCTGTATAAGGGAGCCAATATTTTGAGATCACCTCTAATTTCGTAAAGCGCTAGTACTGAAAAGTGTACATGCTCCCTTACGCATGTCAGATTTAGCTCAAATGTTGCATGAGGACATCTTTCGAGGTGCTTAAACTTAAACCAACCGATACTCTCTCTCTCTTTCTCCTCTCTCTCGCTAACAATTTATTTAACGAAAGAATTGTAACTTTCTCTTCCCACCTTTATGTACATTATAGAACAGGCAGTAGGTTAGCTTAAGTTTAAAAACTTTTGAATAAACAAATTCTAATTGAACAACCAAACGAAACGGTTGCGGACTTTCTTTACAAAAGAAAAACCCAAGAACACATGGCCAAAAGTAAACTTTAGAACAACTAAAAATTAAACTTAGAACATAATAGAAGAAACCAATTACTGCACATTTTTCATCGACTGAATTTTTTTTGAAGATTACTCAAAAAATTTCGATACACATAGACTTATTGGAAGGTTAATAGTGTCAATCGAATTTGGAAGCTTAAAGGTGAACATTTCCGTTTCGAGAGACGCAATGTTATTTATGACGTAACTGACAAATATCAGTGTTTTTCAATGTAACAAATTTTCTCGAAGATAGACGAATCAATGTCAATCATTGTCTCAAGGACTTAGAATCGCTTGAAAGGCACTATTAGGTATTTGATAAGCTCACAATACTAATGGCCGAGGATAAAACTTAAAAAATGTTTGAATTAGACTTTTTATATGGCAACAAAAAGGCAGTATCACACAACTAGGTGGATTGAAAGGGGTTTTGCCTTTATCATATAGAAAGGCTATACAATCGCTGCACAAACCTACTTGTCTGTGTTTGTATGTGTGTGTGAGATACCTAAACCGATTTTCAAAAACTTAAATTCAAATGAAAGGCTTTAAAGTCCCATACAAAATTCCTGAAATTCATTTCAATCTGACTTTCGGTTCCGAAATTAAGGAATTAATTAGTTGAAAAGTCTTATGGTCACATATGACGTTACTGATTTTTTTTATCCGACTTTCGGATTCGGATACGGAGTTACAGGATATGCTTTAAAACTGTAAAAATAATGCACCGAAACTGTGAATATATTGCCTCTAACTTTTCTCGGAGATGGCTTAACCGAGTTTTACAAGCTAAGATTCAAATAAATATCATATGGTCTCATACAAATTTCCAGAATTTCATTTGGATCTGACTTCCGGTTCCGGAATTACAGGGTGATATGCACAAAACGTGTGAAAATAACGTCACCCACTTTTATTTGAGATGGTCGAACATATCACATGTCTGTAGAACTAAATACGATGCGTTTCCATCTACAACTTGAATTAAGGACTTGAGTATTGACGTAATTAAAAATGATAAAAGAATTTGATTCCTTATGTTACTTACACACGCCCGCACGCTTGGGTCGATTTACCAAGCAATGATGTATGGAATGCACTAGTGAACATGTGTGCCAGCGGACGGTTGTAGTTCGTTTCTAATTTTAACATCTTGCGGAATAGTCTGGAGGTTTCGAGGTTAGCTATTAGCAGTCCTAAGAAATACTATAATCCAGATAGAAGTCGAAGCGCCTGCAGCAAGTCCCGAAGACCCAAAAAGAACGTACAACAAGCAACGATCTTCCTATTGCTGGTAATGTTATAATAATAATTCGCACATAATTTTCAATTCATAATTCATGACTTCACTCATAATAATCAATAAAAACTATTGCAATGTTTACACTGTTGAAATATCAGGATGAAGTTGTCCTCTATAAAGTGCTGGTGACGGTGATCTATCATCTGATAATTCCCTGTCGTTTGGTGCTGTAGTTTTGGCCGCGCGTAGGTTTGTAATCGTATTCCGATGTGTTAAGAATGATGTCAGGAAGTCCCAAACGGCAGCTAGTAATTGCCATCCAAGACCATAAATGTCATACAATATATATAAGGGCGGTAAATATATATATAAGGGCGGTAAAAATCAACGTATTTTGTCGGTTGCGTCACTTATACAATCATATCTCCGGATGTCACGCCCGGTGGTAAAAGTTTGAAAATTTTCGATCTTGAAAAAGTATAGGGGAAACATGAAATTTCCAAAATCTAAATTTTTTTTTATGCCAAAAGTCTCAAAATGAAACGTCGAGATTTAGTGTCATATTGAAATTTTTTTTTTGAAAAAATCAACTTTCTTGGACGATTTTAAAAAAAAAAATTTTTCGAGATATAAATCTCGACGTTTCATGCCTTTCTATGCCTTTTGGCATCAAAATTTTTTTTTCGATTTCGGAAATTTCAATCGCCTAATCGCCCCCCTATAGTGATTTTTCAAGATCTATGAAAATTCCACTAAGTGTATACCGATACCGAGTATGTGACATAAACACTGAATTTGTGAACCATTGTCAGATATTATTTCATAAAATGATAAAAAATTCATGAGACTGCTTTGAAGAAAGAGAAAGGCATTATTACACCAACTAGGTGGATTAAGAAGGGTTTTTAGGTATTGTGTTTGCTTCTTTGGTTTGAATGGGTATTATTGCAATGTATTTGGTTAGTTCACATTGTATGGTTATTGCATAGCGGTTGTTATTGTTGGATTTGGGTATTGGATCTATTGTGTCTATTGATATTTCGAATAGTTTTGACGGAGTGTTTATTATTACTTGTTGTTCTTTAGTGTGTTTAAAAATTTAATTTCTTTTACACGACTCACAGACCTTTATGAATCGTGAAATAGTTCCTTTCATATCTTTAAAATTGTAATACTCTCTTGTTCTGAGTTACAAACGATGCTGACCTACATGTCCTCCCATAGGGGTTTCGTGATAATTTTTTAAAAGATTCCGTATCTTACCAGGTTCACTGATGAACTTGGGTGGATGATACATTATTATTTGTATGTTTTTATTCGTTTGTTGTAATAATGTTTGGAATATATTCTTGGGTACCCTTTTAAATATTGCTTCTTCTGTCGATATTGCGACTTTATTTATTTTCATTTTTGTCATTTCTTGTTCTAATGTTGAAAGTATGAGTTCTAGAGCTCTCATTTCATTTATATGTGGTACTATCTGCTTTATTAATTTTTTCATTTGAGCGTCTTTGTATATGCTAATTATTAGATAAGTATTTTCTACAGTTATTCCAAATATATTATATATCATATAATATATTTGGAATATTTTAATGTTTTAACGAATTCGATACCAATCTAAAAAGACATCACAGTAACACCATTTCGTGAAGGAAAAGGCTATTAGTTCAGTCATGTTTAATAGTTTGCGTTTAGCGTGCACCCAGAAGTAAAATGTCAGAACTAATTGAGCTTGATGCCCACATAGAGGTGTGAACATTTTCCTATTTAAATGTGTTTTTTACTAACGAAAGTAAATATCGCCTATAAATAATGTAGAATAACGCTCTTTTAGACCTATCGCCTTCACTTTCATGAGTTATGAAGTAGCATTTAACATTGCTCATGAGTGTTATGAATAGTGCTGAAAACATTGAATTTAAATTAACTGATGACATCGAATTTAAATTAACTGCACATTATCTTTTCTCTCAGGTTATAATGTAGAAGAAAATTGTCATTTTTATAAATTTTCTATGAATTAAAAGTGCATAGCGATCTGCGCCTTGCTTTGAACTGTTTCGCGAATAGTTTAAACTTTTAGTCAAAATTTGGAATTTCAATATTTATTTTCTAAAAAGTAATTGAATTTCAATTTGTTTAGCACTGAAAAAATGTTAATAAATGTGTGATAAGTGTAATACAGTAAGTGCAAGAACAAGTTATACTTATTTTATTTACTTCAATTGATAGCTCTCGTTGAAACGAGTTACGGTTTATTCATATACTAAACTGTTTTGTTTTGAATCATTTATTTATATATTTATTGAACAACCTGGTATTGTATATTTCTATTAAGATTAATTTGTTCAGATCTGCGTGCAAATTGTACACATATTTATATAAATGCTGATTTCTATAAAAACAAAATGTTCTTATCCGAGTAAGTATCAAATTGCAATTCTAAACCGTATTTAAAGCTTATTTTTTCGTGCTGTGTATATCGAGAAATATTCCATATATTTGGTGTAGTTTGGGTCAGTGTGTTGATTGGAAAAACTGTCATATGTGCATTGAAAAATGTGTAGTGTATTAGTAACCTTTTTTGTCACCGCACTTTACTGTGATGTCCGTCGTGAATCGCAAGAGTGATCCATATTGATATATAGTATATTTGGTACCAGGTTCACTGATGAACTTGGGTGGATGATACATTATTATTTGTATGTTTTTATTCGTTTGTTGTAATAATGTTTTGAATATATTCTTGGGTACCCTTTTAAATATTGCTTCTTCTGTCGATATTGCGACTTTATTTATTTTCATTTTTGTCATTTCTTGTTCTAATGTTGAAAGTATGAGTTCTAGAGCTCTTATTTCATTTATATGTGGTACTATTTGCTTTATTAATTTTTTCATTTGAGCGTCTTTGTATATGCTAATTATTAGATAAGTATTTTCTACAGTTATTCCAAATATATTATATATCATATAATATATTTGGAATATTTTAATGTTTTAACGAATTCGATACCAATCTAAAAAGACATCACAGTAACACCATTTCGTGAAGGAAAAGGCTATTAGTTCAGTCATGTTTAATAGTTTGCGTTTAGCGTGCACCCAGAAGTAAAATGTCAGAACTAATTGAGCTTGATGCCCACATAGAGGTGTGAACATTTTCCTATTTAAATGTGTTTTTTACTGACGAAAGTAAATATCGCCTATAAATAATGTAGAATTACGCTCTTTTAGACCTATCGCCTTCACTTTCATGAGTTATGAAGTAGCATTTAACATTGCTCATGAGTGTTATGAATAGTACTGAAAACATTGAATTTAAATTAACTGATGACATCGAATTTAAATTAACTGCACATTATCTTTTCTCTCAGGTTATAATGTAGAAGAAAATTGTCATTTTTATAAATTTTCTATGAATTAAAAGTGCATAGCGATCTGCGCCTTGCTTTGAACTGTTTCGCGAATAGTTTAAACTTTTAGTCAAAATTTGGAATTTCAATATTTATTTTCTAAAAGGTAATTGAATTTCAATTTGTTTAGCACTGAAAAAATGTTAATAAATGTGTGATTATTCTTAACTTAGGTTAGGTTCTCGTTTCAGTCGGGTTTTCGGTCGAATAGATAACGAGGTGATCAGTCTCTTTATCTTTTGTCGTTGGTAAATTGTCTGACACAGTTGTCGGTTTATTGTTGAAATTGCTGTTGTTAATATTGTTTTTCCTTTCTCATATAGAAAGGTTATGCAATCACTTGAAAAACCGACCAGTGTCATATACCCGGAGGGCCAAGTGTCATATACCATTCGACTCAGTTCGTCGAGCTGAGCAATATCTGTGTGTGTGTGTGTATGTATGTATGTGTGTGTGTGTATGTGTCAAATAATCTCACTAGGTTTTCTCGGAGATGGCTGAACCGATTTTGACAAACTAGGAATCAAATAAAAGGTCTCGTGGTCCCATACGGAATTCCTGAATTTCATCCGGATCCGACTTCCGGTTCCGGAGTTATAGGGTAAAGTGTGTTCAATATTGTACACCGTCACTTAAACCGGCGAAACAAAAAACGTAAAAAAATTTCTAAACTGGACTCAAAACTACACAAATCAATAGTCATTATCAGTAGGCAACTAAACAAACCGATTCCGGCTATCCTGGTTCCCGGTGTCCGGTTCCGGAAGTACCGGAAATAATGGTCATATACACCAAAATGGATCTCACTCACTTTTCTCAGCGATGGTTTGACCGATTTCCACAAAATTAGATTCAATGAAAGGTCTTTCGGTCTCATACGGAATTCCGGAATTTCATCCGGATCCGACTTCCGGTTCCGGAGTTATAGGGTAAAGTGTGTTCAATATTGTACACCGTCACTTAAACCGGCGAAACAAAACACGTAAAAAAATTTCTAAACTGGTACACAAATCAATAGTCATTATCAGTAGGCAACTAAACAAACCGATTTCGGCTATCCTGGTTCCCGGTGTCCGGTTCCGGAAATAGCGGAAATAATGGTCATATACACCAAAATGGATCTCACTCACTTTTCTCAGCGATGGTTTGACCGATTTCCACAAACTTAGATTCAAATGAAAGGTCTTCTGGTCACATACGAAATTCCTGAATTTCATCCGGATCCGACTTCCGGTTCCGGAGTTATAGGGTAAAGTGTGTTCGATATTGTACACCGTCACTTAAACCGGCGAAACAAAAAACGTAAAAAAATTTCTAAACTGGTCTCAAAACTCCACAAATCGATAGTCATTATCAGTAGGCAACTAAACAAACCGATTTCGGCTATGCTGGTTCCCGGTGTCCGGTTGCGGAAGTACCGGAAATAATGGTCATATACACCAAAATGGATCTCACTCACTTTTCTCAGCGATGGTTTGACCGATTTCCACAAACTTAGATTCAAATGAAAGGTCTCCTGATCCTATACCGAATTCCTGAATTTAATCCGGATCCGACTTCTGGTTCCGGAGTTATAGGGTAAAGTGTGTTCGATATTCTACACCGTCACTTAAACCGGCGAAACAAAAAACGTAAAAAAATTTTTAAACTGGTCTCAAAACTACACAAATCGATAGTCATTATCAGTAGGCAACTAAACAAACTGTTTCCGGCTATCCTGGTTTCCGGTATCCGGTTCCGGATTCCGGAAAGTGCATATAATAGTGATCTTATTTCGTTTTCTTAAGGATGGCTTACGCAATCAAAGCACTCTTTTATTCTGTATGTTATGCATAAACAATCTCTTGGTTTCTTTCAAAACTCGAAGAGAATTTTTTCGAATAGAATACCACAATATTATATGTACATGACAAAGGCATCATTACACCACTAGGTGAATTAAAACAGGTTTTTATTATTATTATTATTATTATTATTATTATTATTATTATTATTATTATTATTATTATTATTATTATTATTATTATTATTATTATTATTATTATTATTATTATTATTATTATTATTATTATTATTATTATTATTATTATTATTATTATTATTATTAGTATTATTATTATCATCATTTAATTTGGTCGTGGCTCTTGTGTTGACTCTAAATATGTTGATAGCTTTTAATTCATCGGAGGTTGTAATAATTCTGGATAAGGCATCTGCCGTAGCGTTGCAATAATATATTCTATGTCGAAATCAAATTCCTCTAAATCTAATCTCATTCTGGTGAGCTTATAAGTAGAATTTTTCATGTTAAATAGATATACTAGAGGTCGGTGGTCTGTCTTGACCGTAAATTTTCTTCCGTATAAGTAAGACTTAAGATAATTTATTCCCCAGTGTATTCCTGTTAGTGCCTTTAATATTGTTGATTTGTTCTTTTCGCCCGGGGTGAAGCTTTTGCTCGCAAAAGCTATAGGTAAGTCGTTTGCGTTTCTGATTTGAGAAAGTACAGCTCGGCAACCTACGTCTGAAGCATCGGTTGTGAGGATGAAGGGTAGTGTAAAGTCTAGATATTGAAGTAGTTTAGATGACATTAAATATAGTTTTAATGTGTGAAAAGCGTTTCAGCATTCATTAGTCCAAACGAATTGTTTGTTTTTATTAAGGAGTTGATTGAGAGGGTGTACTATCGTTGCGAAATTCGGTGTGAATTTACGGTAATAATTGCAGAAAGCTACAAATCGTCTAGTGTCGTCGCTGTTTTTAGGTATCGGATAGTTGCTGATGAAGTCATATTTTGTACGGTCAGGTAGTATTCCTTTATCTGTAATTTTATGTCCTAGACATGTCACTTCAGTATTAAAAAATTTACATTTGTTTGGGTTTTATTTTAGGTGGTATTTTCTAATTCTTCTCGAAACTTTTGTTAAAGTTTGAAAATGGTGGTGGCCAACGTTTCGAAGGTTATACCTTCATCTTCAGGGCAACTGTAATTTTATGTATTATTTAGTCACAAAAATTTTTTTTTCCACAAAATACAATAATTTTACAAAATGTACTCACAACGACTGCAAATATTTTTCGTCAAGTATGGTATAACATTTATAATAGTTGATTGAAAAACGGCTACTCTACACTAAAACACAAAAACGAGACATACGAATTCAATTTGTTTAGAAATTTTGATTCGAATTATTTGTTTTGCCAAGAACTTACACAAGCACTTCCCACGCACATCGACTTCGATTGAGCACTGAAATATTGCAAGCAACGAATATGGAAGACAGTAGAGCAAAAATTAGAGTGAAACAGATGAAAATGATAGACAGCGAAATCGGAGGCGAGATTGACAGTCGCAAAAACTAAACACGGCTACCGGTTTCATTGGGAGAGTTTTTCGGTTGTCGACGTGCAAATCACTCTTCATTAGACGTCGTCAAGTTCGGACGTGTTTTTCTTTCGCTCCCAGTGCCGCGCGCGAAATATTATTTATTGTTTATTTTAACTGTTTTTAGTTGTGTAATCAACATGAGTTGTGAAATTTGTGCACTGGATACCTCCGTCGACACAATCATGTGGACATGCGTTGGCTGCCCTCGAAAATTTCACGCGGCCTGCATCGGTGTTACCATTCAGCGCGGTTCTCTCAGGAAAAGAGACAAAAAAGCAGATATTAATTCTTATGTGCTGCCATGTTGCGAGGTATGTCAAGAATTACTACAAGTAAAGATGCATTATAGCAGCCTTGTTGAGCAACAAAAACTGCTGGAGAAGCAACTTCAGGCCAACACGGAAGTGCTGCATAAGTTTGCTTTTCAACAGGAGAAGCCAACTGTAATACATGAGGCGATTGACGGACTAGAAGTCTTACTCACTACCATGAAAAATGAGCTGATCGCACTAAATAAAAATAGCAGTTTGCCGGGAAGTGTGACAAGTATTAAAAATCACATGACTGCACTGCTAGATACAGCTTTAAAATCGACAAAGGAAAGTGTGTTCTCGACACTGCAAACCGTGACGTCAGAATTTTCTTCAAATTTGCGAGACCTGAGTAACGAAATAAGTCAACTCAGCCAGCTATCTCTTGACACAGCAACCTGTTTACCTAACAATCCAAATTCTATGGTCGAGTTGGACATTCTAGAGGAGTTGAAGTCTTTATCAACAAATATTGCTGGAATCCAAATTGCTGTATCATCATCATCGACACCTGACTCATGCCCCAGTTTGGATGACGAATTGAACTGTATAAAACCCGACTATTCTGGGTGGCGTTTATTAGGCACCAAAAAGGTATGGAAAGCTGATTGGAGTGAGTACGACGCACGTCAATCTAGGTTCCGACGTCAGCAAAATGAGGCTGACAAGTCAAGAAGGCGCAAAAAGCGAAATTCAAGAAAAAATTACAATAACAGATCCAATACTCTTTCAACGCATCATTCATCTACAAAACGACATTGTAATAACATTATTAGTCACGACATGAATAATAATTGCACTAACTATAACAACAACAACTACAACAACAGCCGAAATAATCTTCCACCTGATAGAATACTTCTTGCTGCAGCTAAGGATCGATTTTCGGGACCACCAACAAATTACAGAACTACAATTAATTTTCAAAGAGGACCGACGAATAATCCTTATCGAGAGCACAACCTGCAACTAACGATGCCGAATCAAATGTCTGCTGAATGTTCGTCAACTGATACGTGCGTGGCCTGTCGTGCTCAACATTCGTGTTTTCGGCAATTTTGACGCATTACCCAGAAGAAGAGAATAATGACAATATTATCATAAGTCAACAATCGTGTTCAATAAGATCTCCTCATCTATCGTCGTCGACAGAAATCGTAGCATATTGTCAAAATTTTAACCGTATGAAGAGCGCACTAAAGATTAATGAAATCCATAAAAATATTTTAGGGTGTTCGTATGGAATTATTCTAGCAACCGAAACTAGTTGGGATGATAGCGTTAACAGCACGGAAGTCTTCGGAAACATTTACAACGTTTTTAGAAACGATCGTGAGCTCCATACATCTGATAAAAAATCGGGTGGAGGTGTTCTTATTGCTGTTTTAGCAGAATTCGACGCCGAAATGATAACCACTACGAAATTTAAAGAATTTGAACATGTATGGGTAAGAATTCATTTAGCAGGTGAAACACATATTTTCGTTTCAGTATATTTTCCTCCTAACAATGCCCAAAAAGCTACATATGAAAAGTTTCTGCATGTTGCTGATGAAATCATGACTAAGCTTCCATCGGAAGCTAAAGTTCATATATATGGAGACTTTAATCAGCGCAATATCGACTTTATTCCAGACGCTGAAAATGAGAGCATTTTACTACCTCTCGTTGGGGAGAATGAAACACTTCATTACTTAGTCGACAAAATATCCGGTTTTGGTCTTAATCAAATTAATCATGTAAAAGATCAGCAAAACAGTTATTTAGATTTTTTATTTACTAATATTCACGATGATTTTTGTGTAATAGAATCACCAACTCCATTGTGGAAAAATGAAGCTTTTCATACAGCAATCGAATTCTCAATATTTATACATCAGATTAATAGACCCGACGACTATGAGTATGAGGAGATTTTCGATTACCACTCAGCAAATTATAATAGTATTAGTCGTAAGCTACGAGAAATAGATTGGCAAGAACTCCTTAGAAACGAAAGAAATGTCGAAATTTCAGTCGATATTTTCTACGCACGGCTGTACGACATAATAAATGAACATGTCCCATTAAAGAAAATTAGGCGACAAAATAAGTATCCTGTTTGGTATAACGAGCATATTAGAAACCTAAGAAAACGAAAACAAAAAGCTCATAAAAAGTACAAAAGAGAAAATAGTAGTGACAATTTATCGAATTACATACACATCTGTGACCAACTAAGTTCAGCAATTGATACTGCATTCAAAGAGTACAACTCAAGAACTGAACAGGAAATAAAGTCTTGCCCAAAAAAATTCTTTAGTTATGTTAGAAACAAATTGAAATCAGAAAACTTTCCGTCAAGAATGTATCTACAGGAAAACATTGGTAATAACTCACAAGAAATTTGTAATCTTTTCGCTAAATTTTTTCAACAAATCTACACGAAGTTTTCTGAAGATGACCGCGATCGTGAATATTTTAATTTCTTTCCAGAGTTTACTGAAGATATTAATGTAAATCAAATCGAAGTGCTAGACATAATAGATGCCCTAAACAAATTAGATGTCTCTAAAAGTGCCGGACCTGATGGGATTCCACCCATATTTATGAAAAAATTAGCATTAGATCTTGCAACCCCTTTGTGCTGGCTTTTTAATAATTCGCTTCAGCCTGGAGTTTTTCCAGAAACGTGGAAAAACTCTTTCCTTATACCAATTTTCAAAAATGGGAAAAAAGCAGACATATGCAACTATCGCGGGATTGCTATTCTTTCTTGCATTCCGAAGCTCTTTGAAGCGATCGTTAATGACAAACTCTTTAGTCAAATAAAAAATAGAATTACTCACATGCAACATGGATTTTTCAAAGGACGTTCCACTACTACTAATTTGCTTGAATTCGTCCACTATACCCTGACCGCTATGGACAAGGGAAATTACATTGAAGCTCTTTATACAGATTTCAGCAAAGCATTCGATCGTGTTGACATTCCCATGCTTATGTTCAAATTACAGAAATTGGGAATCTTACCAGGTCTTCTTAATTGGTTGGAATCTTATCTAACAAATCGTCAACAAATTGTAAAATTCAAGGGTAAAAAGTCGAGCCCCATTCACGTCAGTTCCGGGGACCCCCAGGGATCTCATTTAGGTCCTCTTTTATTTATCTTGTTTGTTAACGACATTTCCTTTCTTTAAAAAAAAATAAAAATTCTAATATGCGCAGACGATATAAAACTATTTTTAGAAATAGAGAAAAGTGAGGATGCCAAGGTTTATCAAGAAGAAATTCTTTCTTTTCATACATGGTGTAACAAAAGTCTTCTTCAACTAAATGTGAAAAAATGCAGTAGAATAACATTCAGTAAAAAACGAAATACACCTGACTTGATACTTACTCTTTGAAGTCAAACAGTTCAAAAATGCGAAAGAATTAGGGACTTAGGAATAATACTAGATTCTAAAATGACTTTTGTAGACCATTATAATACAATCATAAACAGAGCCAATAACATGCTAGGATTCATAAAACGATTTTGTTACTGTTTTCACGATCCGTATACAATTAAAACATTATACATTGCCTATGTTCGGTCAGTACTAGAATACTGTAGCTTAGTTTGGTCACCTTACTTAATCACATGGGAAGATCGAATAGAATCAGTTCAAAAACAATTTTTGTTATTTGCACTTCGTAAATTAGGTTGGACAAGACTTCCTCTTCCGTCATATAAAGCCCGCTGTATGCTAATAAGTATTCAAACATTAAAAGAACGCAGAGAATTTTCAATGGTCTCATTTGTAAATGACATTGTCTCGAATCGCATAGATTCCAGTCAACTCCTGTCCAAACTAAATTTTTACATACCATCTCGGCGTTTAAGAAATCGAAATATTTTTATTACAAACCACCAGCGAACAAACTATGCGAAAAATGGGCCAATAAATCAATTGATGGCTGTATACAACAAGCATTCAGAAGCAGTCGATTTCACTATGTCAAAAAACAAACTAAAGCAATATTTCAGTTCTATTCGGTAAGCCAATTATTATTATTTAACTCATAATAAATTATACATCTATTTAGAATCTATTTAGAATAGTTTACAAATTTAAGACGATTATTGTAATTATCCTTATGGTCTACTTTTGATTGACGACAAATAAAAATAAAAATAAAATAAAATAAAATAAATGATGCCTATTGTTGAGAAAAAGAAAACAGTGCGTGAATACTTACTCCGCAACAACTATCCTAGCTCGCTAGTTAATAGATTAATCAATAGATTTGTAAACAAACCCAACGTGGACAACCGAACGGACGGTGATCAGACGGTATTTAGATCTCTTCATCACGTTGATTCCCTCACCCCGGCGCTTGCAAAAATTATAAAACGAAACCAGAGAAATGTGCATTTAGGTTTCAAATGTTTGAAAACTAACGCATCTCTTTTCTCCAAATTGAAGGATCCGACACCGAAACTTATCAGACGCAATGTGATCTATCGCATTCCCTGCATTGATTGCGATAGTTCCTACATTGGTCTGACTACACAGCAACTGAAACAACGGTTGTCTGGACATCGTTCATTAATACAACGATATAAAAAATTCAAATTGTCGGATTCCGAAAAGACAGAGAGCAAAATAGATGAGTTCAAAATAACCGCATTGATGGTTCATATGATCGACTATGAACACAGTTTTGATCTGAACAAAACCAGAATTCTCGATCAAGAAAACAGAACTAATGCGTTACAAATATTAGAAATGTGCCACATTTTTACTGACAGTTCAACCATTAACTTCAGAACCGACACGCATAATTTGAATGATGTATACTCCGGTCTGTTGCTCTCTCTCACACATTAACTGTCAATCTCGCCTCCGATTTCGCTGTCTATCATTTTCATCTGTTTCACTCTAATTTTTGCTCTACTGACTTCCATATTCGCTGCTTGCAATATTTCAGTGCTCAATCGAAGTCGATGTGCGTGGGAAGTGCTTGTGTAAGTTCTTGGCAAAACAAATAATTCGAATCAAAATTTCTAAACAAATTGAATTCGTATGTCTCGTTTTTGTGTTTTAGTGTAGAGTAGCCGTTTTTCAATCAACTATTATAAATGTTACACCATATTTGACGAAAAATATTTGTAGTCGTTGTGAGTACATTTTGTAAAATTATTGTATTTTGTGTAAAAAAAATTTTTGTGACTAAATAATACATAAAATTACAGTTGCCCTGAAGATGAAGGTATAACCTTCGAAACGTTGGCCTTTAACGAAAAATAAATGTTTTGACGAGAAACCAATTGACCAAAAAGCCATCTCTTTATTTAAAACAACATTAACTGGGTAACTTTATCTTCTATAGGTATAGATACATTTATATTATTTATAGAGAAATTTAATAACCAGTATTCATAATCGATCTGGCATTTGTGCGAGATGAAAAAGTCTCTGCCTCTGCGTCTGTTTGAATAGAAAAATCTGATATAACTAAATGAAAGTGATGTCTACTAACTACTAGACATCACTTGCATTTATTTCCGAACATTAGTTCTGTTTCGGTTATTGCGGTAGTTTCTATTTCTCCGTCTGTTATTCCAGTTAGTTTTGTTCTTACATTTCTATTCACTATTTGGTTAGGTATTATTCTATTTTCCTTGAAAATTTAAATATCTGCTAAGGAATCTATCAGTAATGTACAAATTGAGTTAATCATTTGCACTCCGACCTTAATGAAGTTGGAAGCGCTTGGATTTAAAGTCAAAACATTTGCCCAAAAAATAATTCCGCATAGGTTGTTTCCGTTGTTGTGGTTGTTGCCTCTCGCTCGGTGCAGTGACCGGCATAGCTGTTTGCATTTGCATTGGCTGTATATACGGTAATGGCTCGGAGCCTGATACGAAGACATTCTGCCGATTGTGCTGAAATCGATTTGACTCATATCGAGTTTGTTGAGGTTGGTAATGTCCACGGCCTCGATTATTATTGTTATAGTATAAGTAATTTGAGCTATTTGGGCGCTCAGATCTGCTAGCATAGAATTGGTTATTATTGTTGTAAGTACGGTGTGGTCCGTTATAGCGTTGATTTGTGCTATAATTACTGTGGGTTATGAAATTTCTCCTTTAGAGAAACGGTTGTGGTTTTAGAAATTGTTGCGATTTTGCATAGTTCGCGTGGTTAAGATTTGCGCAGTGGTTGTGTTTTCGGTCAAATTTCCTTGTACTTTTTGGATAGCTTCCTTCATTGTGTGGAAGTCTCCTGCTTTTAGTATTGTTTTTGTTTCAGGTTGGTTTATTCCTGATAAAAGGGTATTTAGGCCCGCTTTGGTGACCATTGTTTTTGCTACCTCAGGGGGTATTTTTTGTTTAGATATGCTCGAGTGAAGTAGTTAGGTTTTCTACTTTTTCGCAGAATTTTGTTATTGGGCCACTCTGTCTGGTGGCCTTAAGTTTTGCGATTATGTTTTCAGATGTTAAAACGTCCATATACCTCGATCTAACGTTTTCCACTAGTTAATTTATATTATCAGGTAGGCACAATCTTGCTTTACCTGTTAGTCGTGTTTTTATAAATTTTGATGCCATTGGTAAGTGTTCTGCTGTAGTATTATCTTCTAATAGATTTACTGAGTCTGTGAAGGTGTCCAATCCTACAGGCGTGCCGTCGTACATTGGTACTAACGCCGTTGCCTGGCAGATTTAAAAACCTGCTGGTGTTGCGTTTGTCATTTTGAAGTCGGTATTTTTCTTCTCGTCAGCTAATTGTTCTTGTAGTTTCGTGGTTACTGTAGTATTTCTTGCTGCTTTATCAAAAAATATAAATTCTGTGTTTGATAATGAGTCTTCGTTTTCTAGTAGATTGCTTTCTACTTGTGCATATAGCGCGTTGGCGTAGTTTAATTTTGTCGTTGAAGTTTCTGTTTTGAATTTTTTATTAATTGATTTTCTTAAGTTGTTATTTATAGTTATAAGTATTTTTTTTGCCTTTCTCATATAGAAAGGTTATGCAATCACTGTGAAAACCGACTTTTGAACCGAGGCCCGGAGGGCCGAGTGTCATATACCATTCGACTCAGTTCGTCGAGTACGCAAAATGTCTGTGTGTGTATGTGTGTGTATGTATGTGTGTATGTGCGTATGTGTGTATGTAACGTTTTTTTGCACTAACTTTTCTCAGAGATGGCTGAACCGATTTTCACAAACTTGGGTTCAAATGAAAGGTCTTGTAGTTCCATACAAAATACCTGAATATTATTTGGATCCGACTACCGGTTCCGGAGTTATGGGTTAAAATGTGCAAATAAATGAAAATATGTTTTCTAGTTTTTCGCATAGATGGCGCGACCGATTTTCATACTTTGGTTCAAATGTAAGGTCCTGTGGTCCAATGCGTAATTCCTGAATATTATTTGAATCCGACTTCCGGTCCCGGAATTATGGGGTAATATGTGCAAAAAAATGTGAAAATAAGTGCACTAACTTTTCTCAGAGATGGCTGAACCGATTTTCACAAACTTGGGTTCAAATAAAAGGTCTTGTAATCCCATACAAAATTCCTGAATATTGTTCGGATCCGACTTCTGGTTCCGGAGTTATGGGGTAAAATGTGCAAAAAAATGAAAATATGTTTTCTAGCTTTTCTCATAGATGGCTTAGGTTCAAATGAAATGTCCTGTGGTCCCATACGTAATTCCTGAATTTCATGCGGATCCGACTTCCGGATCCGGAAGTATAAGGTGAAGTGTGTTAAAAATTGTATACCATAAATCGATTTCAAATCTTCTCCAATTAATAGTTTTTATCAGTAGACGGTCAAACAAACCGATTTCGGTTATTCTTTTTAGGAATCGAAGAAAATTTTTTTGAAGAATACCACAGTATTATATATGATGGTATGATTTATATGAGAAAGGCATCATTACACCACTAGGTGGATTAAAACAGGTTTTTCTTCGTTAAGTTGCTTTATTGTCATAGACATTTAAATAATGGTAAACATCTCAACAGCTAGTAAAAGTGGTAAAATTATAATATTTATGTATATAGTTTTATTTAAATTATATTTATGCAATTTTTATGCGATTGAGTGTATGCTTTGTGCTGTTTTAAATCCTTTCTGGATCCAGCGTTGGATAGATATGGAGAGGAAAAAATATAAAATGTCTCTGCAGCGCTAGCCGCGTCTTCGGTTGTTTATTACTTCTTGGAGGAAATCGTCGATTAATTCCCACAACTCGATATTGTCCCAGAAGGGGTCTTCCATTTGTAATGAAGAAAAAAAAATCTACTTATTGCTTCTTTTCATTCACTTCTAATTGTTCTTCTTCGTCTACTTAATTTACCCACGTTAATCGATCGTCTCCTGTTAGAGTTTTATTCTTTTAATAAGATCGTTCCATTCTATTTATTTTTAATATTATTAAATTATTCCTAAACTGTCCCTACTAATTTACCTTCGTTTTTTTTATGGCAGCATCATTGTGGGTGGATGTCTGCGGGGTTCTGCTCGTTGCTCGCACTACTAGTTTTGCGTTGTCTCCGTTGTCAGACGACGACGACGCTCGTCCAATCTGCGAAACACAACACAACGCCTCAAATCGGGGGTTCGCCTTCTTCTGATATTTTTGTTTGTTTGTTTGTTTTTCTCGGATTGGTAAACGCAGATTTCAATGTCGAAGAACTTCACAACGCCGTTTCTTTTGGC
This sequence comes from Malaya genurostris, assembly GCF_030247185.1. Classification (NCBI taxonomy): domain Eukaryota; kingdom Metazoa; phylum Arthropoda; class Insecta; order Diptera; family Culicidae; genus Malaya; species Malaya genurostris. The sequence continues at coordinate 163,774,389 of NC_080571.1, read as the reverse complement.
CAGCGGAGAATAACATTTTCTTATCACCTCACTTCTAAATATCCATTCAGTGTTGGTCACACTGATTAATTCTTATTCCCGGCTCAGTAGTACTACCGATCAAAACAAGTCACTTCCGAAACGAAAAACAATCCTTTTTCAAAAAATATTGGGGGACAATACATAGTCTTCTGTTTTGTCTTAGTTCTGATGCACAATATCCGTTGCGTGGCCGCCCGGTACAAAAACAAACTCTCACTTGCTTCTGCTTAGAACGGCTTAACACAAAACTGACACTTTTAAAGTTGATTTCCTTGGCGGTCACTGTCTACTACTTTGTCAATGTCGCCATGTTCTATTATGTTCTAAGTTTAATTTTTAGTTGTTCTAAAATTTACTTTTGGCCATGTGTTCTGGGGCTTTTCTTTTGTAAAGAAATTCCGTAATCGTTTCGTTTGGTTGCTCAATAAGAATTTTTTTTTAAAGATATCTTTTATTCAAGCCTATTTGCGTACAAGCTTTACGTGGCCGATTTTTTAAATATTTTTTTTGAGTTGGATCTCGTTGTCACCCTTTTTCCAGGGGGGGGGGGGGGTGATCCCTCCTGCGAGGATTGAGGGGCACTCCGTTCGTGGTTCGTCTCGTCATCCATTGCCGCATCGATGGTATTGTTGTCGATTTCCGTCTTCTTTTCGTTGCTATAGACGCACCATGTTGTATATTGGTTGTAATTGCTGGTTGGTTGGAGGGTAAGTTGTTAACTGCAGCCGGTGTACTTTGTTCTATAAAGGATACTGATGGTTTCGTTGAAGGGGATGTTTCATTGTTGTTGGCGACTGTCACAGGTGTACTGGGGTTGCTTGGGGTTTGTGTGAAGGAAGCACCGTTGTCCTTTGGTGTAGTTGTCTCCTTGTCCAGATTATCACATGGCTTACCGTAGTGAACAGCTTTTTGGCAATATTGATATGTGGCCATCTGATTGTCATAGGTAACAATTGATTTGCACGGCATTCTTGTATCTTGACCGAAAATCACATAAGAAGGTATAGGCCTCTTCAAGTGTATGCGTAATAAACGTACGCCATTTAGAATACCGGGGAAAAATTTCTTCCACTTTACTTTTTCGATAGAGAGAATCTCTCCGTATTGGGACATAGTTTTGCGAATATAAGAATCGGAGACGCTTGAGCGAAGAACATACACACGCACTTCTACAGCACTATCATCCATATATACTAGAATGATGTACTTAATGTTCTCGTGCTCCACATAGTGCACATTGTTGTTGTCTTTTGCGAATTGAATTGCATCCAACTCTTTATAAAACTGGATGTAAACAACATTATTTGTCTTATTGCATTGAAGTAAATGCACACGTTTAATGTCAAGTTGTATTTGCTCCTTCAGCAAACCTTCAAGTTCACGTATCGAAAGTCGAATTTTGCACTGCCTGAAGTCAACAACAATTGTATTCTTTCGTGTCGGCGGTAGCTTTTGTTCGTTTGGTTTCACTCATTTCGAGATCACTGATTTTCCAAGATAGGCAAGTATTTCATCGATTTGACGAATAGGATGATTTTCTACTTCCCTGAGGCGTTCATATCATGTCTATATTCCAAATTCAATTCATACAACATACAAAAAAAATATGCTCAAAATTCAGACCCAGAATCAGGCATGTCCAAACACTGCACTGCACTGCGTGCTTCATTTAACCACCGCCACCGCGTGTATTAAGAATGCCATTGCGTGCCAGTGCACAAAGAGAAACACGAAACGCAATATCCTAAGCCACGGTGCTCGTGACGCAGTTTTATTTTCGGCACTGGTGTTTCAAGCTTCGGCGTACACCGAAACCGCGTGTTTTAGTTTCGTTAAACACCGGAGCCGAGTGTTTTGAATTTCGTGAAGCACCCATGCGTTGGTTATATTGTCAATCAATTGAATTCAATCAAACGCGTATTGATGAAATAAGAATTAATCATTCAAACCCATTTTTCGTCATACCGTGTCGCTATAGGCGCTTGAAGTACAAGTAGCGTATAGGGCAAAATCGGAAACACTCGGCTTCGGTGTTTGCCGAAGTCAGGAACACTCGACTTCAGTGCTGCCCGAAAATCACCATTGTTTGACAATTACACGACCACCACTACGGGTGCTTTTTCTGCTGCGTTCGATGTTTGTCATTCAACACGGGCACGAAGCGTAGCATTCAATACTCTTGGTGTTGTGCTCACGAGTGAAGGTGAGTACGGTGCAGAACGGATCCGTGTTTTTGACATGCCTGCCCAGAATCCTGCTTCTAGGTTGAGAAAGCTCAGATCTGAAATTTCCTGTGGTCAGAACTTATGTAAAAACCACAGGAAAACTTATGTATTCCTATCAGGAGTTCAGGTCTATAACCCAGGTCCGAAATGCAGGCCTAAAATTCGGATACCGATTTTCGCTCAAGAAGCCAGGTCCATGTTCTAAAACTAGGTCCAGAATTCAGGTGAAAAGTCAAGGTTCAGGATCTATTTTCTGGTTCTGTCAGGAGCTGAACTGGAGTCAGAATTCTGGTGCAGAACCAAAGTCTAAGTTCAGGTGAAAATTAAATTCCAGAATCCAGATGCAGATCCAGAATTCAGGTTCAGGTAAACAATTTCTGTCAATAATTTTCGTCCAGAACCAATAATTTTCGTTTCAGTATTCGGATCCAGACTAAGAATTCCGTTCCAGAATCGAAGTGCAAATTTTAGGTTCAGAATTCTGTAACTGGTCGCTTCTAGTTACTGTCCAGCATATATGAGACCCTCCCCCTTATACTAGTTCAGGGTCGGCTTACGCTCGCGAACTACTTGCCAAGGAAACACTTGATTATCTTGAGTAAAACCCACCTTTATTTCCGTATACGTTGCCACTTGAATCCCACTTCCTTAATCTACTCCTACCTCGGAACTCCTCCTATCCTGCTTCCTCTCCGTTCCTGCTTCTTTCGCGTTCCTCCTGTATTCTAGAACTGCTCCGGCGAACTTGACTTGGCTGTTGAGACGAAGCCGAAGTGACGCCGTCGATATGAATGGCGTCGATACTGCAATGGTGGATATCGTTGCACCACGCGTCGTATTGCAGGGACGCAGGGCGTAAACGGCGTAGCGTAGATTTTACAGGTAAACCGGAGGGCCCTGTAGGTACGGGGGATGAAGGTATTAAAACCGTTACTTCCGTTCGATGGAGGTTCGGGGAGATCGAGGTCGAGGTTCGGGAAAATTACTAGGTTTCCATTACCTGGTTGTCTGTTTTTGGTCTGCTTCTCAAATTGATCCTCGCTTCTTTTATGCACGAATTACTTCACGATTTTCAAGCACTTTTTCCAACAGACTTACTTAAAGTTTTCACCAGTGTGTCTGCTCAGTTTGACAGTAATCAACTTAATGGCAGTTAGATCAGAGTACGTTCAGCTTGAACCTCGACCGTTGACCCCTCAGAAGTCCGTTACCTCTCACGTTCCCTCCATCCCATTGTACCTTTTATTTTCGTTATCCCCACCCTCCATGGCCGCCCATTTCCTTCGATATGCGCTACTAGCGGTGGGCAGTGGAAACTACAGACGTGGATGGCTGCGTGCTTAGTGGGTGTTGGGTTGGGATGTTTACTGTTAGAATAATCACCTATTTTCTTGACACAAATTAACACATTCACTTAACCAGTTACGAAACACGACGGATCTCAACAATCTTGGATGAAATTAAAGCATAGGTTACACTCTCCCCCAACTCGGGTAAAAAAAAATATTTATGAAACTAAAATATTTTTTTTTTTAATCTCGTGTTACAATCCACCGGTCCACCCGTCAATTGTCGCGTACCTCTGAACCAAAAACTCAGGAACAAAACCGACCGGTCACTCATTTTTTTTTAACACTGGATTACAAAACAGAATTTATATTTTTTTTTTGTTATTATTTTTTTTCACGTCTCGCAGATCGTTAGGGAAGAAAACCACGTTTTACTTCTCAGTATAATTCGGGTCGGGGTCATAAGTTATCATCGTTGGTATACCAACTCCTCTCTATTTCAAGGTCGAGACCTGTTACTGACCATCAACATCTCAAGATTCCGGTCTCCAGCGTACCCAAAATACTGAAACATCAACCAACATTGATGAGGAAAGAATTAAAATTACTATAAGCGACCTAACGACAGAATTAAAAATACTAAATGTGCTTATAATTACTATATCTAAAATATTGAGTAGAACACAAGCTTAAATTTAATATATACGAAACTATTCTCCGGAGATTTTTTTTTCCAAAATATTTACAAAACCGCATCCGAGTACGGTTTAACGAAAAATATGAAATATTTCACCATGTCGGAGTTGACCTATACTAATCAACTCACCCTGCGCGTAGTGTGATAACGTTATCAGTTTCATCTGTGTGTGTGATATATATTCGCTGAACCGAGCTATCATGAGCTATAAGACGGCGTGATGTGATAAAACATGGTGGTCGAAACAGTTCTATCCAGAACAAGGGGGAAGTGCGCTAAAGGAAGTATTATATCATTTTGTCGAACTAAATTTCGGCCAAATGATCGTTTACATGGTTGCTCTTCGCTTAGTTCCCCCTGCCCCTGGTTCTAGGTAGAAAATTATCGACCCACCAGAATATGATATTTCTGCTGGTAAGTGATTTTTGAACTCATTTCAACATTTCCTTTCCCTAAAAAGTTGAATTAACTCGCTGAACTAATTTTTATATCTGGTTTTCTATTGTTTTTTTTTTTCAGTGATGGACTTCAAGGTTGTTAGCTCAGTTCCGCGAACCATATCCCATGCCGGCATAGATTGCTTCTTCATCATTTGAGAGCTGCACAGCGATATGAAATACTTATTTATCGTATCGCATTGCGCCTTACAAATGCATGTACTCAAAGACTGACGTAAATCTGCGAATTTATCGCCACGTATTAACCATCTAACCATTTAACACCCAGTGTATTATGGTGCTTCCTAACCCTAAGCTTTTAAATCTGCTGCAGAAAACACTCCTAATCGTTTTCCTTTTAGGTCTGAAAGCTCATAGGAGCTTGATCCTTTTGTTGCCATTACTATGCATGGAACATACTGTGGACCTAACTTAGCGTTGAAGATTTTGTTCGCTGAAGATTGACCAAATGCCCGTTTGAAAACTCTCTGGCCAACTGTGAATGTTGGTGAGTATCGTTTATGACGCAAATCGTATTGCCGCTTTGTATTTTCATGGCATTTACGAAGGTTTTCTCTCACCAACTCAAAATTCTTTTTACTTATTCCTTTCAATCTTTCCACTCTTTCTTCTTCTGTAAATTGTTTTTCTTCCTCTAATCGATGATCCGTTCCTCGCATTACCATTTCGTGACCAAAAATAAGGCGATGAGGCGAGAACTTAGTAGAAGAATGTACCGTGTTGTTTAGAATGCACTCGATTTCGGAAATATAAGCATCCCAAAGACGTTGATTATGTCGAACATAGGTACGAATCATTGCATTTATCGTCCTGTTCAAACGCTCTGCTGGATTGGCTTGACTTCGATGTCGTGCATTCGCCCAATGTTGTATTTCGTATTTTTTTAACAAATTTTGAAATTCTTTCGACAAAAAAGTCGTTTCATTATCCGAAATGATAAATTGCGGGACTGAGAGTTTCTGCAACCATTTTTCTTCTAAAATGTTACACAGACTTTTAGACGAAATCTTCCTGACCGGAACAAGCATGCAATATTTAGAAAAAATGTCCATAATGACTAATAAATGTGCATTGCCATGTGTGCTTCGCGGAAGTGACTGTATGTAGTCCATGCAAATAATTTGGAACGGTTTAGTTGCAACTCTTTGCTTCCCCATTTCAGGCGCTGTAGATCTAGTGGAGTGCTTGTTTTCTTTGCAAGGCATACATCTAGATATGTGTTTCTTAAGGTCCGCACTCATGCGAGGCCAATAGAATCTTCTCTTAAGTTTCTCGATACATTTCTCGAAACCGATATGCAAGTTTTGATCGTGTTCTTGCGTCATTATTCGGAAACGAGCTGCTTCTGGAATACACTCTTTCCACTCGAAACGGTAATCCAAAACATCGGATCTGGTGGAAACAAATTTATATAGTTTACCGTCTTCGATCCGAAAGTCTATGTAATTTTCTGGATCTGTCTCGACTGCATGGAACAATCCCTTGTACCACTTATCATCTCTCACCACTTCTAGCGTTTCGATGGACCTGGAAAGGGTATCAGGTACTATATTGTCCTTTCCTTTTCTGTGTTTTATTTCCATGTCATACTGCTGGAGAATGATACTCCAGCGGCTCAAACGTGAGGAGGATTTCCACTTGGCTTTCATGATGAAGGTTAATGCTGACGAGTCCGTTACTAGAGTGAATTGAGTTCCCTCAATATAGCAACGAAATTTTTCTATACAACGAAGAGCAGCCAAGCCCTCCTTCTCTGCGGCATGATAATTTAATTCGGCGCCCTTGAGCTTTTCTGAGTGATACGCAATCACTCGCTCCTCTCCACCTTGCATTTGTGTTAGTACCCCTGCGAGAGCAGTGTCGCTGGCGTCGGTTTGGACACAAAACGGGAGACGAAAATCTGGGTTGGCCATTACTGGAGCTGAGATTAACCTCTCCTTAATGGCTTGAAAAACTATTTCTGCTGCGTTAGTCCACCGTACTCTCTTCGGTTTGTTTTTTAATAAATCGGTCAGAGGTGTGGTGAGTTCACTAAATTTGTCGATAAACCTACGGTAGTAATTAACCATACCGAGGAATCGTCTAAGGGATCTCACGGAATTCGGAGCCTCATATCCAAAGATCGCTCTAACTCGATCTGGATTAGGTCGAAGTCCGTCTCGAGATAAAATATAACCGAGATATGGCAGTTCGTAGCAGCAAAAATTTGATTTTTTTAAATTTATGTGTAAATTAGCCTTTTTCAATCTCCTCGCAAGTTCCTTCAATTTCTGTATATGCTCGTTGAATGTGTGACTGGCCACTACTATGTCGTCCAAATATACGAATATGAATGGTTCGAGAACCCCGTGGCCTAGTACTCTATCCATCAGCTTGCTCAATGTTGCAGGACTATTTACTAGTCCAAAGGGCAAACGAGTAAACTGATACAGGCCCTTTCCTGGTATCGAAAAAGCTGTGTATTTTCTAGACTTTTCATTCAAAGGCACTTGCAAAAAAGCTTGTGACAAATCTATGGTAGATAAGAACCTAAATGGGCCTAAATGACTCAGGATTCTGTTTTGATGGGGCAACGGGTATGCATCCCTTTTTGTTCGCTCGTTTAATTTGCGAGCGTCGAGACACAAACGAACTTCGTCACTGTCCCTCTTCTTCACTGGTACAATCGGTAGAGACCAATCGGAGTCCGATGGCTCAATTATACCTTCTAATAGCATGTTGTCAAGTGCCCGATGGATTTTTTTTTGAATCTCGGGGCTCCATGGATACGGATTTTTCCGCACTGGGTCTGCACCGCGAAATTTTTCCTCCATTTCGATTGTATGTTCTATCATGTTTGTTTTCCCAAAATCCCCTGGACTTGCTACAAGAAACATTTTTTTTACTTCCTCTAATTGGCTTTTCTGATATTCACCTAATTCTTCATCTTTTTTCAAATTATCTCCTGTACTATCCTCCACTGCTTCAACAAATTCATCTACTGTAGGACGGATTCCGAATTTTTGCCAGAAGTCATATCCTAAAATACATCTTCGACTTAAATTCGGTGCTACTAATACAGGTAGTAATTTTGTGCAGCCGTTAAATGTTATAGGTATGTCAGTGCATCCTAAAACTTCTAAATATTGTCCAGCTGCTGTTTTCAACTTCATTGTCGTGGGTTTCAATTGTAGATTTAGCTTGTTGATCAAATTCTTCCCTCCTATTCCTAACACCGTCCTCGCTGCACCACTATCAAGTAACCCAAGCATAGAAATACCCATTATCCCTACTTCAGCAAATGGTCTGGAGTCACCATCAAGGGTTACGAGCACCGTTGCAATCTCCGCATCCCTAGTGACATCCACTCCCACATTCGTATAACCGAGATGCTGGAGCATTTTCTCGTGGTTTATATTATCTTCATCGTGAGGTCTTGTGGTACTACGCAATGGACTGCCTCGCCTCACGGAGCAGTCTTTTGACCGTTTTTTGACTGACAATACGGGCAATCTTTTGTTGCATAGCCTGGGAATCCACAACACTCGCAAAACATATTTCGTTGTTTAGAGCAATTAGTATAACTATGCCCGTCTTCATGACAGTTAAAGCACACTCCTTTCCTTACTGGAATGTATGCTCTCACTATTCTATGAAGTGCGCTGGTCCCACTAGGACCTGCAATCGGACTTTTAGCTCTTGTCATACTGTCTAAATTTGGTCGAGATTTTTCCGACCTGTGTGAATTTTCTTGAACTTTTTGTTCGTTAAACTTTTGTCTTGGAATCCACGCACTTTTTCGATAGTTGTGGTTAATTTCTGATTTTTGATGTGTATGTTGGTTTTCCTCTCGTGAACCTTTATGTTGAAACTGATTTGAACTTTTGTGGAACTGTGAACGCTGGTGACTAACTTCCTCTATTTGAGCAGATTTTTGGATGAACCTATCTTTTCGTTGGTACATTTGCCAATTTATCGAATCAAATTTCTTACCAAACTCTTTCATTCTAGGTATGCTAGACACATTGGCTGCAAGCATGGCAATTCTACAGTCTTCGCGTGTATTTCGAAACAAGACATCAAATTTTCGTTTTTCTTCCCATGGTGACGAAAGACTACGGAACATCCGGACCATATCTAAGTAATAATCTTGGAATTTCTCTCTGACACCTTGCTTCCTGCTATTGATTTGTCGTTCATACACATAATCAATGTCAACTGGTAAGAATTCGTTCTTTAACTCTGATACTAAATTATCCCAGTTCTCCATTTCATCCTCGCCGTTCACTTCCATAAACCACGATCTTGCTTTATGCGTGAACAAATGGTGAGCACTTCTAAACAACTCGATTTTGGAAAAACCCTCCGACCGTCTATTAAATTCTACCTCCTTCAAGAATTCGTTAAGCCTTCTACCATTATCCATCCCATCGTAACGTGTTGCCCATTTATGAACCGGTAGCCGATGGTTTTCTGTTACCCTATTCCGTGCCACCCTAGTGTTTTTCTCTTCTAGATTAAGCCCACTGTTCAATGAGCTACCCTTTTCCTTAAGCCACTGAAGAAAATCAGATTGATTTTCGTTGCATTTTTGATTTGCTTTAGTCATCATCTCATCTATCTGTGTGCTATTAGTAGTTTTGTATCGATTTTCCTGTAATCGGTTTGCAGTCTCTTTTGCTTCTAGGGCTTGTATGCGCTGTAACAATTGCTGAACCACATTTTCTAATTCCCTATTCTGCTCCATTAATTTTTCCTTTTCACTGTCTGGTGAGTTTTCTACGTCATCCACGACCTCATCAATTTCCCCCTCTTCGCTCTCTTGTTCCTCTCTTATATTACTAGATCTCTCTTCCTCATCTCTTTCTATACCATCATGTGCTACTCGTTCTCTATCCAAACCATCTTCTTGTTCAAAATTTTCGGTTTCAAAACCCTCTCTCCTAACTCGCGCTAAACTTTCATTAATGATTGCTAGTTCCGCTTCTCTCACTTCTGGGAGATGTGACGTGACCGAATAGTACTCGTTCACCATTTTAACACAATCCTTAGCGATTAACACTAACCTATTTAGATCTGGTTCTTCGACAACATGAGGCTTTAAGCGTTCCATTCTGAAAAGCACATGAATCAACTTAGTTTTAAACTTTTGATCCGGTGCTTTTTTTGCTCTTTGGTTTGCTAATGCAATCTTAATCTCTTCCACAATTGTATCACACAATACTAATTCTTGCTCTACAGATTCGCAAATAAATTCATATTCAATATTTTTCTGACCTTTTTCTTCTTTTAAGCTATGTCGGAGATTTCTCTCTAACTGGTTACGAGGCGCATTTACATTCAATCTGCGAATTCGGAGTTCATGTTGCAACTCGTCTATCGCTAAATGGGCAATGTTCATGGCCCGATACTGCGTAGCCCAATGCAAATGTTCCATTTTAATCAATAAAGTTGAGTCGATAATTTAAACACAATAAGGTAATGTACTTAAAAGACAAAATATGAAGCTTAAAGTAATATTCAAGTTTAGAACATCTGTACTGAATAAATGCTCGGTTCTGCTTGCTGGTTTTGCTTATGTTATCCGAAATATTATCACTCCGCAGATGAAACTATTGTCTATGATTCGCGAAGTATTTTTGGTTCAAACTGAATTTGTATTTTTTTAATTGATTGCTCCCAATATTGGATTGTAATCCTCATTCCCACAGACAAACAAGACCCTCCAAAATCAAACAATGTTTTTTTAAAAAAATGTTTCGCTCAACCGTGCTAGTTTTTTTTTAAGTGACACCGACCAATTCCGCTCAAGAATCCTGGATGTTTTTCCAGAGACTTCTGCAGACAATCTCTTGGTTTTCAAGTGTTTCGTTTTACAATCTTCGCGATTTTGCTTTAACGTTGGGCGCCAAAGTGTAACTGGTCGCTTCTAGTTACTGTCCAGCATATATGAGACCCTCCCCCTTATACTAGTTCAGGGTCGGCTTACGCTCGCGAACTACTTGCCAAGGAAACACTTGATTATCTTGAGTAAAACCCACCTTTATTTCCGTATACGTTGCCACTTGAATCCCACTTCCTTAATCTACTCCTACCTCGGAACTCCTCCTATCCTGCTTCCTCTCCGTTCCTGCTTCTTTCGCGTTCCTCCTGTATTCTGGAACTGCTCCGGCGAACTTGACTTGGCTGTTGAGACGAAGCCGAAGTGACGCCGTCGATATGAATGGCGTCGATACTGCAATGGTGGATATCGTTGCACCACGCGTCGTATTGCAGGGACGCAGGGCGTAAACGGCGTAGCGTAGATTTTACAGGTAAACCGGAGGGCCCTGTAGGTACGGGGGATGAAGGTATTAAAACCGTTACTTCCGTTCGATGGAGGTTCGGGGAGATCGAGGTCGAGGTTCGGGAAAATTACTAGGTTTCCATTACCTGGTTGTCTGTTTTTGGTCTGCTTCTCAAATTGATCCTCGCTTCTTTTATGCACGAATTACTTCACGATTTTCAAGCACTTTTTCCAACAGACTTACTTAAAGTTTTCACCAGTGTGTCTGCTCAGTTTGACAGTAATCAACTTAATGGCAGTTAGATCAGAGTACGTTCAGCTTGAACCTCGACCGTTGACCCCTCAGAAGTCCGTTACCTCTCACGTTCCCTCCATCCCATTGTACCTTTTATTTTCGTTATCCCCACCCTCCATGGCCGCCTACTTCCTTCGATATGCGCTACTAGCGGTGGGCAGTGGAAACTACAGACGTGGATGGCTGCGTGCTTAGTGGGTGTTGGGTTGGGATGTTTACTGTTAGAATAATCAAATATTTTCTTGACACAAATTAACACATTCACTTAACCAGTTACGAAACACGACGGATCTCAACAATCTTGGATGAAATTAAAGCATAGGTTACAATTCAGATTCTGCACTTAGATCACAAATTCATGTTAGGTTAGGTCAATTCAGGTCCAGGTTCAGAGTTCCAGTTATAGTACGGAATTCTGGTCTGGAATTCAGATCTTGGCTTAGAATCCATGTACATTAACCAGGTCCAGATTCCAGATTCAGAATCCAGGATCCATGATCAGAATGCAGGTCCAGAACTCAGATCCAGAATCCACCCGAAACCTTCATCGAGAGTGCAAACCGAGAAATCAGGTTCAGGTCTAGAATCCAAACCCGCGCTCAGATTTTTTTCATCAATCTATATATATATATATATATATATATATATATATATATATATATATATATATATATATATATATATATATATATATATATATATATATATATATATATATATATATATATATATGTATATATATATATTCATATATCAATTTACTGTTAAATCTTGAGAATGGCGATGTTAATCTTGCAGCTCAAATATTTTCCTTTGTTCTGATGTATGCTATTGATCAATATGTTCCTAACCAAATTAGTAAGCCACCCGAACAAGTACCGTTGAAAACCGTAGAACTGCGACAATTGAAAAGTTTAAAAAGGACAGCTTCAAAGAAATATTCGAAGAAGGAGGTTTGTTGTACCGCAAAATTACGTAGAAATCAATTAAGTATACAAAAAGGCAGGGGTCAGATCTTCCTTCATCTATGTTATACAATGAACAAACAAGCTCTGGCATGCATAAAATTTGCGAAATGTTCATGAAAAAACTCTCTGAGATATCGTCTAGAGAAATCATAGCACTTTACCAAATCACCCAGGCGGCACTTAACGTTCCCGTTTTGGGACAGTCAATAAATACAATTTTTTTCGGTATTTTAACGATATCAAACTAACTAGAGATTATAAGAGGAGAAAGAATATGAAATCATAGAGCCATAGTACTCAAGGAAGAGCAAGGATGTGAAGAATAAAGTGCGGAAAAGTGAGACGTGACAAGGGTCATTTAAGTAAGCAGAAGGCTTCTCGTATCTAAACTTTTACCTTCTACCAGAGGAGTCGAACTTAGGCATCTTAAAGATACGAGTCATCCGAGTCTCTGATATGTCAGAAAGTAAAGGCAAAGGTCGTTTGCCATTTACTGTCCGAACCGGCAAAAGTAAAGATACGAGAAGTTGTCACATTCTGCTCACGACGGTTTCTCACACAATGTGTTTCATTGTGTTGATATTTTCTCATCTCTATACAGTTAGTTATAACACCGGAATTAAAGATTTGTCCGAAACTATTGCTTGAGTGCCTGGAGTTGTAGCGTATGGCTATGCGTCCCAGGGTGCAAGCGGCGCACGGACAGCGCTCCATTCATCGCTGTGTGTGATGGAATCCCATCAAATTTTTTTTACTTTTTACTTTTTTATTTATGACTTCTGGTCAGTCAGTAATTTTTACTTTTTTCGGTATTTTAACGATATCAAATTAACTAGAGATTATAAGAGGAGAAAGAATATGAAATCATAGAGCCATAGTACTCAAGGAAGAGCAAGGATGTGAAGAATAAAGTGCGGAAAAGTGAGACGTGACAAGGGTCATTTAAGTAAGCAGAAGGCTTCTCGTATCTAAACTTTTACCTTCTACCAGAGGAGTCGAACTTAGGCACCTTAAAGATACGAGTCATCCGAGTCTCTGATATGTCAGAAAGTAAAGGCAAAGGTCGTTTGCCATTTACTGTCCGAACCGGCAAAAGTAAAGTTACGAGAAGTTGTCACATTCTGCTCACGACGGTTTCTCACACAATGTGTTTCATTGTGTTGATATTTTCTCATCTCTATACAGTTAGTTATAACACCGGAATGGAAGATTTGTCCGAAACTATTGCTTGAGTGCCTGGAGTTGTAGCGTATGGCTATGCGTCCCAGGATGCAAGCGGCGCACGGACAGCGCTCCATTCATCGCTGTGTGTGATGGAATCCCATCAAATTTTTTTTACTTTTTACTTTTTTATTTATGACTTCTGGTCAGTCAGTAATTTTTACTTTTTTCGGTATTTAAACGATATCAAACTAACTAGAGATTATAAGAGGAGAAAGAATATGAAATCATAGAGCCATAGTACTCAAGGAAGAGCAAGGATGTAAAGAATAAAGTGCGGAAAAGTGAGACGTGACAAGGGTCATTTAAGTAAGCAGAAGGCTTCTCGTATCTAAACTTTTACCTTCTACCAGAGGAGTCGAACTTAGGCATCTTAAAGATACGAGTCATCCGAGTCTCTGATATGTCAGAAAGTAAAGGCAAAGGTCGTTTGCCATTTACTGTCCGAACCGGCAAAAGTAAAGTTACGAGAAGTTGTCACATTCTGCTCACGACGGTTTCTCACACAATGTGTTTCATTGTGTTGATATTTTCTCATCTCTATACAGTTAGTTATAATACCGGAATGGAAGATTTGTCCGAAACTATTGCTTGAGTGCCTGGAGTTGTAGCATATGGCTATGCGTCCCAGGGTGCAAGCGGCGCACGGACAGCGCTCCATTCATCGCTGTGTGTGATGGAATTCCATCAAATTTTTTTTTACTTTTTACTTTTTTATTTATGACTTCTGGTCAGTCAGTAATTTTTACTTTTTTCGGTATTTTAACGATATCAAACTAACTAGAGATTATAAGAGGAGAAAGAATATAAAATCATAGAGCCATAGTACTCAAGGAAGAGCAAGGATGTGAAGAATAAAGTGCGGAAAAGTGAGACGTATAGAGATGAGAAAATATCAACACAATGAAACACATTGTGTGAGAAACCGTCGTGAGCAGAATGTGACAACTTCTCGTAACTTTACTTTTGCCGGTTCGGACAGTAAATGGCAAACGACCTTTGCCTTTACTTTCTGACATATCAGAGACTCGGATGACTCGTATCTTTAAGATGCCTAAGTTCGACTCCTGTGGTAGAAGGTAAAAGTTAAGATACGAGAAGCCTTCTGCTTACTTAAATTACCCTTGTCACGTCTCACTTTTCCGCAATTTATTCTTCACATCCCTGCTCTTCCTTGAGTACTATGGCTCTATGATTTCATATTCTTTCTCCTCTTATAATCTCTAGTTAGTTTGATATCGTTAAAATACCGAAAAAAGTAAAAATTACTGACTGACCAGAAGTCATAAATAAAAAAGTAAAAAGTAAAAAAAATTTGATGGGATTCCATCACACACAGCGATGAATGGAGCGCTGTCCGTGCGCCGCTTGCAACCTGGGACGCATAGCCATACGCTACAACTCCAGGCACTCAAGCAATAGTTTCGGACAAATCTTCCATTCCGGTGTTATAACTAACTGTATAGAGATGAGAAAATATCAACACAATGAAACACATTGTGTGAGAAACCATCGTGAGCAGAATGTGAAAACTTCTCGTAACTTTACTTTTGCCGGTTCGGACAGTAAATGGCAAACGACCTTTGCCTTTACTTTCTGACATATCAGAGACTAGGATGACTCGTATCTTTAAGATGCCTAAGTTCGACTCCTCTGGTAGAAGATAAAAGTTTAGATACGAGAAGCCTTCTGCTTACTTAAATGACCCTTGTCACGTCTCACTTTTCCGCACTTTATTCTTCACATCCTTGCTCTTCCTTGAGTACTATGGCTCTATGATTTCATATTCTTTCTCCTCTTATAATCTCTAGTTAGTTTGATATCGTTAAAATACCGAAAAAAGTAAAAATTACTGACTGACCAGAAGTCATAAATAAAAAAGTAAAAAGTAAAAAAAATTTGATGGGATTCCATCACACACAGCGATGAATGGAGCGCTGTCCGTGCGCCGCTTGCATCCTGGGACGCATAGCCATACGCTACAACTCCAGGCACTCAAGCAATAGTTTCGGACAAATCTTCCATTCCGGTGTTATAACTAACTGTATAGAGATGAGAAAATATCAACACAATGAAACACATTGTGTGAGAAACCGTCGTGAGCAGAATGTGACAACTTCTCGTAACTTTACTTTTGCCGGTTTGGACAGTAAATGGCAAACGACCTTTGCCTTTACTTTCTGACATATCAGAGACTCGGATGACTCGTATCTTTAAGATGCCTAAGTTCGACTCCTCTGGTAGAAGGTAAAAGTTTAGATACGAGAAGCCTTCTGCTTACTTAAATGACCCTTGTCACGTCTCACTTTTCCGCATTTTATTCTTCACATCCTTGCTCTTCCTTGAGTACTATGGCTCTATGATTTCATATTCTTTCTCCTCTTATAATCTCTAGTTAGTTTGATATCGTTAAAATACCGAAAAAAGTAAAAATTACTGACTGACCAGAAGTCATAAATAAAAAAGAAAAAAGTAAAAAAAATTTGATGGGATTCCATCACACACAGCGATGAATGGAGCGCTGTCCGTGCGCCGCTTGCACCCTGGGACGCATAGCCATACGCTACAACTCCAGGCACTCAAGCAATAGTTTCGGACAAATCTTCCATTGCGGTGTTATAACTAACTGTATAGAGATGAGAAAATATCAACACAATGAAACACATTGTGTGAGAAACCGTCGTGAGCAGAATGTGACAACTTCTCGTAACTTTGCTTTTGCCGGTTCGGACAGTAAATGGCAAACGACCTTTGCCTTTACTTTCTGACATATCAGAGACTCGGATGACTCGTATCTTTAAGATGCCTAAGTTCGACTCCTCTGGTAGAAGGTAAAAGTTTAGATACGAGAAGCCTTCTGCTTACTTAAATGACCCTTGTCACGTCTCACTTTTCCGCACTTTATTCTTCACATCCTTGCTCTTCCTTGAGTACTATGGCTCTATGATTTCATATTCTTTCTCCTCTTATAATCTCTAGTTATTTTTTACTTTTTCATTTATGACTTCTGGTCAGCCAGTAATTTTTAATTTTTTCGGTATTTTAACGATATCAAACTAGAGATTATAAGAGGAGAAAGAATATGAAATCATAGAGCCATAGTACTCAAGGAAGAGCAAGGATGTGAAGAATAAAGTGCGGAAAAGTGAGACGTGACAAGGGTCATTTAAGTAAGCAGAAGGCTTCTCGTATCTAAACTTTTACCGGTTCGGACAGTAAATGGCAAACGACCTTTGCCTTTACTTTCTGACATATCAGAGACTCGGATGACTCGTATCTTTAAGATGCCTAGGAGACAAGAAGAACATCTACAACTACCGTTGTATCACCGCTCTTGGCGCCATTCCTAAATTGTTTGAGTTGGTCGTTCTGGAGCCTATTTTTAATCGCTGCAAGCAGTATATCGTAGAAACTCAACACGGGTTCATGCCGAAACACTCAACTGCCACTAACCTACTAACTTTTACAACGTTTACAACAGATGCTATGTCTAAAGGTCATTAAACGGACGTTGTCTACATGATCGATGTGAAGGCTGTCAAATGGCACATCACCCTTCGGGATCGGTTTCAGTTTTCCTTTCAGCTTACCACGCTTCTTCTCACCGACAATACAAGGAACACATGTTGCAATACAGTTATTGATTTTTTCTTCCAATGCAGGAATGAAATAGTCCTTGTCAATACGTTCTTTGGTCCTCTTTACACCAAAATGGCCTTTTTCATGAGCTGGCTGTATGATCGCTGACTCCATAGATTGCGGCACATAAACTCGTCGGGATTCTTCGTTACCTTTATACAGAACGCCATTGCTGATGACAAATCCCTCGTAATACTTGCCGCGCTCTAGTGCTATTCTTGGCCTTGGCCCTCTGGTCATGCAATTGGGCTTCGCAAATTCGGGCGCTGACAGATGCTGACATCACCGAAACGTTCGCTCGAGACATGACATCGGCGTGTGGCATTTTACCTCCAGAACGATGTTCAACCTCAAAATCAAATTCGGCTAAATCAACAATCCATCTAGCTATACGTGCATTTATCTTCTTCTTTGTCAATAAGTCCTTAATGCTCTGATGCTTTTGATAAAATTATTCACGCAATAACAATTGCCAAACTGGACATACTGGGCTTCCAACATTCTTCAGTGGTGTTCCAGCTCATAGGTTGTATTCTGGCAACAGAAAGCGGATTTCCAACATCTCTTCCTACCACCCGTTGTTTTTATCACTGTTTCGCAGTAGATTGTCGTTCGATCCAGGAAGAAATCATCAGAGATCGGAAAAGATCGGTCATGTGTGTAGGAAATAATGAAAGGAGCGGATGAGAAATACGTAAACCATGTTTATTTAAATTATATACGAATAGACACGAGATGCGTGTTGACTAACCGACAATCGTGTGAGAACTGATTTTTCTTCTCTTTTGCCGGGGGCTACTCACACTCCCACACGGCCTTTCCTGACATCACTTTTGCCTCGGAAGCGACCATGGCTTCAAAGAATCTCCTGATGTCGTCGTCTTATTTGGTCCCTCCGACTCGGGATCAAACTTTTTAACCTCATACCGATCATTCGAGTAAACTGCAATAATTTCATAGGGCCCAAAGTACTTCTGCTTGATCTTTTGTCCTACACCAAATTGCATTTTTGGTATAGCTACCACATCACCACACTTGTACTTTGACGATGGTTTTCTCCGAAGATCATAATACTTCCTATTTTCTTCCTGTATTCGTTGGATGCTTTGATGGGCGACCTTTCGCATTTCACCTCGAAATTGTTTGAAATCATCCTGAAGCTCCTGCTGTAATATTTCATGCAAAATCTCATCCTCTTTCGTTCTCATTTTCACACCGGTCAAGAGTTCGAACGGAGTCGTCTGAATCGCCCGCTGCCAGCTGTTATTCAAGCATTTCTGGACAGTGGCAACATGACTGAACCACCCATCAGGTTTTTAAATTGATAATTTCGTTAACATTGGTATAATGATGCGATGAACACGTTCCACCTGACCATTACCACGGGGAACACCAGTAACGATCGTATGGAAATCGATACCTTCGTTACAACAAAACTTGGTGAACACCTTTGACGTAAATGCTGCACCACGATCACTGACAATTCGGCGTGGGTTGCCAAAAGTATCGAAAATAATCCGAAGCTTTTTCAACGGTTCCTCAGTCCCCGTCCATTTCGTTGGAAACAACCACACAAATTTAGTAAACCCGTCAATCACCGTCAAGATATAATTGTACGCCTTTCGAGTTGATGGCATCGGCCCAAGATGATCGATGTGAAGGGTGTCAAATGGCACATCACCCTTCAAGATCGGTTTCAGTTTTCCTTTCAGCTTACCACGCTTCTTCTCACCGGCAATACAAGGAACACATGTTGCAATACAGTTATTATTTTTTTCTTCTAATGCAGGAATGAAATAGTCCTTGTCAATACGTTCTTTGGTCTTCTTTACACCAAAATGGCCTTTTTCATGAGCTGGCTGTATGATCGCTGACTCCATAGATTGCGGCACATAAACTCGTCGGGATTCTTCGTTACCTTTATACAGAACGCCATTGCTGATGACAAATCCCTCGTAATACTTGCCGCGCTCTAGTGCTATTCTTGGCCTTGGCCCTCTGGTAATGCAATTGGGCTTCGCAAATTCGGGCGCTGACAGATGCTGACATCACCAAAACGTTCGCTCGAGACATGACATCGGCGTGTGGCATTTTATCTCCAGAACGATGTTCAACCTCAAAATCAAATTCGGCTAAATCACCAATCCATCTAGCTATACGTGCATTTATCTTCTTCTGTGTCAATGAGTCCTTAAAAGCTCTACAATCTGTAACGACCTTGAATTTGTGTCCTAAGAGGTAACATCTGAATTTTTCAATCGATTCAACAACAGCTAACGTTTCTTGTTCGAATGAGTGATAGTTCTTTTCTGCGGTATTCGTCAAACGACTGATATAATGACAAGGGTGGAGCTTATCATCGTCGATTGCGCGTTGCATCAAAATACCTGCTAAAGCATGTTTGCTCGCGTCCGTATGAACTTCGGTTTCGGCGTTTGGTTGGAAAATTCGTAGTACCGGATAACTTGCAAGAATTTCCTTAATGCAATTAAATGCAGTGATTGCTTCGTCATCAAAATGGAAATTAACATCTTTCTTCAACATAGTTGATAGAGGTCGTGCGACATTGGCAAATGAGGGAATAAATTTTCGAAAATAACTAGCCAGACCGTAGAATCGTTGTAGCTACTTTATTGTGGTATCGGAAACTGTTTTACCTTTTCGATTTTTGCAGGCGCCGGTTCGACTTGGCCATCGTGAACTACGTAACCAATATACTCGACACGTCGTTGCAGGAACACACATTTTCCCCAATTGAACTTTAATCCTGCCTTCTCAGCCACCTTCAGCACTCTTTGCAACACCTCTAAACCCTTTTCTTCGTCTTCTGTGGGTATGATTATGTCGTCGACGAACGCTATGATTGTCCCATCGTTGATCAATTCCTTCAATGCAGTGCATATAAAGCGACCAAAAGCATTTCCACTTGTACACAAACCAAACGGGGCACGTAAGAATTCAAATTGCCCGTCACTTGTAACGAAGAAGTGAATTTTTGACTTTCTTTATCGACTGGTACGTGAAAATACGAGTTTTCTAAGTCCAACGTAGTAAACACTCGCGCGTTCGATAATTTATCAATCTGCTCTTCCACGTTTGGCATGGGAAATTTGTCTTCTTATTGATCTCGCGATAATCGATGCATACCCGATGCGATCCATCTTTCTTTAGTACCACTATTACCGCACTCGCGTATTCACTTTCAGAAGGCTGAACGATACCGGCTTCTAGCCATTTGTCAATTTGGTTTTTAACTACATTCTTCTCGACAGCAGCTAATCGTCGGGGATTTACACATACGACTTCGTTATCACGCAACTTAATTTTCAACTTGTTCGTCGCAATAGCAGATAAATCCGGATTGTAATTCTTTATGTGATTCATTACCTCGTCGGATACGGAACAACGATCTCGTTTTCACCAATATATTCTTCGATTCTTCCGATCCATTTAATCTGGTTTCGATATCGGTCTCTTCGTTATACAAACGCCTTGCTGAGTAATGGAATAATCAACACTGCTAAGAAAGTTCATCCCGATCAACATTTTCATATTCATTGCCGATACGGCATGACGTAAACAAGAATGTCGTAAACTTCATTTCCGATAGATATATTCAGCATTAATTCTCCATTCACAGAGTTAACATCTCCGACGTATCCGCGTACTTGCATATTAGATTTTACAAGTTGAGCTCCGTAATTTGCAATATCTGACCAAAGATCGTTCCGAATCAGCGAAACATCGCTTCCTGTGTCGACGATTGCATTGACAACTGTACCGTGGGTTTTCACTAATACAGTGGGATTAGCGTTCGTAAAACACTTCAACATATTCACCTTCGAAGTATTTTTCTTAACGCCATCATGCTGTCTCGTTTTGCCTTTCTCATATAGAAAGGTTATGCAATCACGGAAAAACCGACTAGTGAAAAATGGACCGGAGGGCCAAATGTCATATACCATTCGACTCAGTTCATCGAGCTGAGCAATGCCTGTGTGTGTGTGTGTGTGTGTGTGTGTGTGTGTGTGTGTGTGTGTGTGTGTGTGTGTGTGTGTATGTGTGTGTATGTGTCAAATAATCTCACTAGGTTTTCTCGGAGATGGCTGAACCGATTTTGACAAACTTAGATTTAAATGAAAGGTCTCGTGGTCCCATACGGAATTCTTAAATTTCATCCGGATCCGACTTCCGGTTCCAGAATTATAGGGTAAAGTGTGTTCACTTAAACCGGCGAAACAAAAAACGTAAAAACTTTTCTAAACTGGTCTCAAAACTACACAAATCGATAGTCATTATCAGTAGGCAACTAAACAAACCGATTCCGGCTATCCTGGTTCCCGGTATCTGGTTCCGGAAGTACCGGAAATAATAGTCATATATATAAAAATGGATCTCACTCACTTTTCTCAGCGATGGTTTGACCGATTTCCACAAACTTAGATTCAAATGAAAGGTCTCGTACGGAATCCCATACGGAATTCCTGAATTTCATCCGGATCCGACTTCCGGTTCCGGAATTATAGGGTAAAGTGTGTTCAATATTGTACACCGTCACTTAAACCGGCGAAACAAAAAACGTAAAAACTTTTCTAAACTGGTCTCAAAACTACACAAATCGATAGTCATTATCAGTAGGCAACTAAACAAACCGATTGCGGCTATCCTGGTTCCCGGTATCCGGTTCCGGAAGTACCGGAAATAGTGGTCATATATACAAAAATGGATCTAACTCACTTTTCTCAGCGATGTTTTGACGAGTTTCCACAATCTTAGATTCAAATGAAAGGTCTTTCGGTCTTATACGGCATTCCTGAATTTCATCCGGATCCGACTTCCGGTTCCGAAATTATAGGGTAAAGTGTGCTAAATATTGTACACCGGCGAAACAAAAAACGTAAAATAATTTCTAAACTGGTCTCAAAACCTGGTTCTGTATGTTATGCACAAACAATCTCTTGGTTTGTTTCAAAAATCGAAGAGAAAAATGTTGAATGGAATGCCACAATATTATAGCATATGAGAAAAGCATCATCACACCACTAGGTGGATTAAAACAGGTTTTTTCAACTGCTTTTGTACAATCTCGCGATACATGTCCAAACGAATTGCAACCAAAGCATTTCGGCCCATTGCCTTTTTGTGAGCAATTGCCAGCGACGTGTGACTCTTCACCACAATTAAAGCAGTGCTTCTTCGGACCAGTTTTATCCGACTGCTATTTTATCTCCTTGTCACGTTGACTTTTTTTCCTAAGATGATCTTCTTGTGTAGGTTTGGCTCCGCTTTTCTTTTGCACCTTTTCGAAGCTGAGAAGCTTTTCCTTCAACTGCTGAATCGTTTGTGCTTGATACAGCAAAGATCGATGAAACTCGTCATCCGTTATTCCATCCACAACATACTCACAGATACTTGGTTCGTCCAGCTCGATTGAGAGAGCGATTTGTTGCATTTCATAAATGTAATCACGAATTGTTTCTGTAGGCTTTCTCTTACTCGCCGATAATTGACGGTGCACATCACTTGCACTTACGAAAGGAGCAAATTCTTGAATGAGAGCTTTTTTTCAGTTTTGTAAACGATGTCAAATCACGCTGTGTAAACATGAATCGATGGGCAGTGCCTGACATATTTTTCTTGCACATTATAAGTTTTTGTTCATCGTTCCATAAACTGTTTTAGACATATCTTCGAATTGTAACATCCAAACCTTTATATCCTGTCCATCTTCAGCACCGAATGCTTCAATGCTTTCTTCCACGTCTCTGAACGAGTATGGCTGTTTTTCTTTGTGTGCAGGATAATATTTCAGTCTTTTCCTGGTGGACACTGCCAAAGTTTCACTTGAGGCATCACTACCACTTCCATCGTTTTCGTGTGCGTCGTTGTCATCGTTTCCATCATCTTCGTCGTCAATATTACCATCATCGTTGGTATTGGTATCGCTTCCGTCACCGTTGCCATCATCGTGTGTGTCGTTATCATCGTCGTGTTGCTCACCATTACCAACGTCGCTATGTTGTTTGCCATTCCATGCCTCGTCGTCGGTATGCGAATGACCTTCGTTTAATACTACCTTCGTGTCGTGGTGAACGATTCTTTTTGCCATCTCTTTCTTGCTTTCAACAGTAAGCCGCGTTTTTGGCATTCTCGCTCGATTCCAGCCTTGGTAAATACCATGCACAGCTCGTCTACTTTTTCCGCCATATTGATTTCTTTTCGCGTATTTAGAAATTGACATAAACTGAAGTATTGTTGAATATTACAACGCGTAAACCGAACAATTTCTCGATTACTCCTTCCCGGACGAGCCCCCATGTAGGAAATAATGAAAGGAGCGGATGAGAAATACGTAAACCATGTTTTTTTAAATTATATACGAATAGACACGAGATGTGTGTTGACTAACCGACAATCGTGTAAGAACTGATTTTTCTTCTCTTTTGCCGGGGGCTGATCACACTCCCACATGTATATTCACCACTCATGATCATCAGTGTACAATATAGCGAGATGAGTCAGTTGAAATAAATCTAGTATAGAAGAAGCATCACATCAATTTACTTAAAATAAATCAATTGAGCACTAATTAAACCACGCATTTTCGTTCCCCTTTCCCTGTTTTTTCACCATCTCGATGGCAACTAATTAGATCTCTGTCGTTTTCAAACATTTTGTTCCCACACCCCTTTTTACCCCGTTTCCCACAATATTTACTTTTTTTTTTTCATTCTCTTCCGTAACATCACCATCACCGGAAGACCGCTCCTGTCAATGACCAGCATGCGGGCCACCCGCCGGGCCTTCGTAGCCTGGGGGTGTTTCCCGCGGACCCTCACGGACCGAAGAATGCGGCCAACATAGAAAATTACCATCGCCATCTGGAATCATCTCATCCTAAATTCAATTCACCGGCCACTACCGATCGCCAGATACTATATTACATAATGATACTACTCTAGTTTTAAGTTAGACGATAATTAAGATTAGTAAATACCCTTGGCATCTTAGAGCTTAAGCAGTGTGCCTTAATATTATATTATATTATTGAATTAAAAAAAAATTAAACCACGCACAGTTTTTTGTCATTCGAAAATTCATTCATTTTCTGTGAAATATTTTTGGTCCTTCGAGCCAGATCCGATGTGTACCAGTGTACCAGTGTACCGGTGGATCATGAGAAGATCACGTCGGACATAGTGAAAGCGCTCAATTTGAACGCGGGTGTACACGGCGTGGGTACGCGTAAGATTCCTTTGTGACTCGGAAGCCATTTTGAGACGTGATGACAACGCTTACAAGAATGGTGAATCAAGCAGGTAGCATTAAGCAGACTTGTGGCGAAGGAAATCATCTTTAATCGATCAGAGTAAAGCCAACAGACCGGGGAAATAACTTGCATGATTTGCGATGTGATGTCAAGCATGTTGGTTGGTGAATAATAAATAAAACAAATGTCGTTTATATACGATCTTTTGATTTCATGAGAATTTCGGAGTCCTTGAATTCGATTGACGGTTGGTCTTGGTCGCTGCTGAATGTCCACATTGGTTGATTGGCTCGATTGATTTTCTTGCCACTGTAGTCATATAAATTTGGTGTGTCTCTGTCAAGCGCGGGAGTAGCAATTTCGCGGTCGTAAGATATGAAACAGTATATAGAATAGTGAACTATACTGCAGTGCAAAGTGAATAAATAACTTAAATAAAGTGGCTTGAAAGTGAATATTATAAAGATGTCAAGTGATTTGAAGGAGTTGAAGTCGCAATAGCGACATATTCGAAGTACATTTTACGGTGTGAAACATTCAGAAATTCAAGCGTGAGAAGCATGAAACCCAAATCGAAACCTCCTCCACCATCTACTCTTCAGAGGAAAATAGATGTACCAACAGAAGATAACGATAAGAAGGAGACAATTGATTCGGAAGAAGACCCGGACGATCGTGAAGCGCGTCTAGCAGTTCTCATCCAGAAACGAGAGTCAGAGCAATTGATTATCATTCAACAGGCTGAAGGCACAGGCTGCGAGCTGAAGGCATTGTTACATCCACTCTCAAGAAAATCGCGTACTGCACCCACATCTGATCCAGCAGTTCCTGAAACTTTAAGTGCATTTTCTAATGTTAAGCTTCTAGGAATAAGACTCCCAAATTTTAGTGGCAAACTACGGGAGTGGGTCACGTTCCGTGATATGGTTTTAAGTTTAATACATCGCAATGATCAGTTGACTATGGTAGATAAGTTTACATATCTTCGGTCAATGCTTGCATTGCAAGAAATCTTATCAATCAAAATGTCCGCTTCAAACTACAAGGTCGCGAGAAATTTGCTTCAAAAACGTTTCGAAAACAAGAAACTAATAGGAAAGGCACACCTTGATGCTCTGTTTGCTGAAGAACCATTGAAACGCGAAGGTTACGATGGCCTGAATCATTAGCTAAGTGAATATGATAGACACCTTCAAATGCTTGATAAGATTTTGGATAATACTTATAACTGGAGTGCGATGCTCGTGTATATGGTATGCTTCAGACTAGACTCAGCCACTTTACGCCAGTGGGAATCACATCATTGTTGTAAGGAGGTTCCCACCTACGATGAATTGGTAGTTTTCTTATGAAATCACTGCGCTGTTCTGCAGTCGATTGCTCCTAATAAACCACCTCAAGCAGAAGTCAAGAAGTCTCGTTTCACCCCCAGTTATACTCATACGTCTACAGAAGTTAATAGTTGTCCACTCTGTGAGGAAAACCCGCATTCTGCCTTTCAAATGCCAGAAATTCATTAAGGTGAATGGTACCCGAACGGTATGAGAAAGTGAAGCGCTGTGGGTTGTGTTTGAACTGTTTGTCTCTATCGCATCTGGTTCGATTCTGCAATAATGGTTGCTGTCGACATTGTAAACTCCCTTCTACACAATGGAACTACAATCAATGGATCAAATGGGCATACCCAGGAGAATAACGCCTCCGCTACGCCCTCGCAGAGCAGACCACCAGCAGCGAACACAAGTACAACCACAGCCACAGAACCAGAACACACAAAGTCACAACATTTTTTTCTTTTTCTTTGTCCATCCGTCCAACCGAACAGACGTGTTCTCGGGACTCGTATCGCAGTATATCGCGCGCGTATATTTTTGCCTTTCTCATATAGAAAGGTTATGCAATCTTTGTGAAAACCGACTTTTGAGCCGAGGCCCGGAAGGCCGAGTGTCATATACCATTCTATTCAGTTCGTCGAGTACACAAAATGTCTGTGTGTATGTGTGTGTGTGTGTGTGTGTGTGTGTGTATGTGCGTATGTGTGTATGGAACGTTTTTTTGCACTAACTTTTCTCGGAGATGGCTGAACCGATTTTCACAAATTTAGATTCAAATGAAAGGTCTTGTGGTTCCATACAAAATTCCTGAATATTATTTGGATCCGACTTCCGGTTCCGGAATTATGGGGTAAAATGCGCAAAAAAATGTGAAAATAAGTGCACTTTTCTCGGAGATGGCTGAACCGATTTTCACAAACTTAGATTCAAATGAAAGGTCTTGTGGTTCCATAAAAATTTCCTGAATATTATTTGGATACGGCTTCCGGTTCGGAGTTATGGGGTAAAATGTGCAAAAAAAAACATGTATTCTAACTTTTCTCATAGATGGTGCTATCGATTTTCACAAACTTAGGTTCAAATGAAAGGTCCTATGGTTCCATGCCCAATTCCTAAATTTCATGCGGATCCGACTTCCGGATCCGGAAATAAAGGGCAAAGTGTGTTGAAAATTGTATACCATCACTGAAAATGGGGAAAACCTTAAAAAAAATCGAATCTATTTCGGTTATTCTTTTAAGAATCGAAGAAAAATAATTTTGAAGAATACCACAGTATTATATATGACAGTA
Organism: Malaya genurostris; assembly: GCF_030247185.1. Taxonomy (NCBI): domain Eukaryota; kingdom Metazoa; phylum Arthropoda; class Insecta; order Diptera; family Culicidae; genus Malaya; species Malaya genurostris. The sequence continues at coordinate 163,747,415 of NC_080571.1, read as the reverse complement.
TGATTGAAATAAGAAAGCCATCATTACACCACTAGGTGGATTAAAACAGTTTTTTATTTTATTTCAACTTTTTTATTTCGACGCAAACGTGCAAGTAGGCACTCTTTTTTAAATAATAATCATTTTTGCCTTTCTCATATAGAAAGGTTATGCAATCACTTTGAAAACCGACTTTTGAACCGAGGCCCGGAGGGCCGAGTGTCATATACCATTCGACTCATTTAGTCGAGTACGCAAAATGTGTGTGTGTGTGTGTATGTGCGTATGTGTGTATGTAACGTTTATTTGCACTAACTTTTCTCGGAGATGGCTGAACCGATTTTCACAAACTTAGATTCAAATGAAAGGTCTTGTGGTCCCATACAAAATTCCTGAATGTTATTTGAATCCGACTTCCGGTTCGGGAAGTATGGAGTAAAATGCACAAAAAATTGAGAAAATAAATGCACTATGTTTTCTCAGAGATGGATGAACCGATTTTCACAAACTTGAGTTCAAATGAAAGGTCTTGTAGTCATATACAAAATTCCTGAATATTGTTTTGTTCCGACTTCCGGTTCCGGAGTTATGGGGTAAAATGTGCAAAAAAATGAAAATATGTTTTCTAGCTTTTTTCATAGATGGCGCGACCGATTTTCATAAACTTAGGTTCAAATGAAAGGTCCTGTGGTCCCGTATGTAATTCCTGAATTTCATCTGGATCCGGAAATATAGGGTAAAGTGTGTTAAAAATTGTATACCATCACTGAAAAGGACGAAAACCGTAAAAAGTTTTCTAAATCGACCTCAAATCTTCTCCAATCAATAGTTTTTCATCAGCAGACGGTCATACAAACCGATTTCGGTTATTGTTTTTATGAATCGAAAAAAATTATTTTGAAGAATATAACAGTATTATATATGATATGATTGATATGAGAAAGGCATCATTACACCACTAGGTTAATTAAAACAGGTTTTTAACATACCGTCGCGTAAACATGGAGAAGTGCGGAATTAGTAATTGTACTGTCTACGACAATCGCTATCTCTGGAAGTGTCACGGAAAGTGCAATCGGAAATTTCATGCAGCCTGCGTGGGAACACAGAGAAACCACGAAGAATTATTAAGGACCTTCATGGTACCTCTCTGTATTGACTGTCAGCAGGAATTTGCCGAAGAACTCCAAATGAAAAAAACTTATCCATCAACAGCAGGAATTGATCCAAACAGTCCGTGCCCAAATTGAAGCAAACCATGCTTTATTCGCACAAATAAAAAGCATTAAAGTATCACACGACGCTCTCGACAGCATGGAATCTCTTTTACTGAAGCTAGAAACGGACATAAAAAATGTAAACATGAATACATGCAACGCGGCCAGTAAAGTCATAAATCGCATTCCATCACTATTTGCAATGAACGCGACGAAACTTTTTTAGCTGACAACCAACAAGCAACTGTCCACTGAGACAGAAGTAAACCTTGAAAAAGTATTATTGAAATAAAAAGTATCGACCCACCATTCAGCATATCATCGAAAGAATCTTTGGACGACATCAAGGCACTGTGCAATGAAGCAATAATGAGAAAAGAGCAAGTCCCTCAAGCTCATCCATGTATTGCTGAAGAAATGGGAATCAGTGCCCAGAAGGCTAAACTTTCACCAGAAGAAAAAGTTGACTCGGAAGTCACGTCAGTTTGCTGGCGCTTCATCGGCAGCAAAAAATATGGAAATGCAACTGGAGACAATGCGACGCAAAACAAAGAACTCGCCGTCTTCAAGAAAAACAAGCTGAAAATGCTACTCGAAGGCGGAAACAACGTAAACGACAGCAACAAACACGCATGGAAAATAGAGCATTGAGCAACAAGTAGAGTGCTAAGGACAGCCAATTTGAACTGGACCCTATGCGACCACCAATTGTTCGTCTTACTGAACAGTCTACAACTGGCGACGGTCGCTTCTTGAAAGCTAGACTCCGTGACCCGAAAATTTTCAACATAGTGCGGCTGTATCTAGCATACATGAAGGACCAATCTTCCAACGTCTGCATTGAAGGACATTGAAGGACTTCCTACATCACCTGAACATTTCCAGCGTATCTTCATTGAAGTGCATAATGAATATGGACCTAAACCAGACGAAGCTGTAGCAGACCTTGACGCCTAACGAAATTATTTGTCCAGTGAGCGGACTCGTCACTTACAACAAGTACGCGACAGTACTAGTAAATTTTATCAGCCAATTTTTCGGAACAAATGACGCCCTTTGACGAAGGAATAGACACAGAAATTAGTAATGTAAGTATTCCAGAATTCTCAAAAACTTCTTCGCTTCATAGACAAAATGTGACTGAAATTTTGCTCTATTGCCTAAATTTAAACCGCATGAAAAGCCCGGCCAAAATGAAAGAAATTCATCAAAATTTAATAACCTCCTCTTTCGACGTAATCCTTGGAACTGAAAGCAGCTGGGATGAAAGTGTTAAAAGCGAAGAAGTATTTGGAAATAATTTTAATGTATTCCGGCACGACCGAAATTTATCTCTCTGTCAGAAAAAATCTGGAGGTGGAGTCCTCATTGCCATTAACTCTTGCTTTACTTCTCTGTCTACTTCCCACCCGAAAATGCGAACAAATTCTCTTTTGAATTATTCTTTCAATTTTTAGACACAAATATTTCGACTATGGAACCTAAAGTAAAGCTTCATATTTTTGGCGACTTCAATCAACGTAATGCGGACTTCATTTCTGACATTGAAAATGACACAATCTTACTTCCAGTCGTAGGAGAAAACGAAACATTGCACTACTTTTTCGAAAAAATTTCTAATTTTGGCCTACATCAAGTAAACTCTGTAAAAAATCAACAAAACGCATATTTAGACCTTCTTTCACAAATTGCACAGATGACTTTTGTGTGAATGCATCAAACCTGCCATTATGGAAAAATGAAGCATTTTACACCGCAATTGAATATTCATTATTTACACACAATGCATCCCTTCCCTACGACTTGGAATATGAGGAAGTGCCAGAATACAATAAAATTGACTTTAAAGAAGTCAAGTGCAGACTAAGTATAATAAATTGGCGGAACATACTGAGTACAGAAAAAAATGTCGACGTCGACGTAAACAAATTCTATCACATTATAAACAAAATATTAGCCGAAACTTTGCCCATGAAAAGAAGAAGAAAAAATCATAACAGCAAATTATCTGTATGGTTCAATTCACAACTAAAACATTTGGAAAATACAAAACAAAAAGCACACAAAACTTACAAACAAGAAAAAAGTGACGATCATCTTCAAAATTACTTAAACCTATGCAATCAACTCTAAATAGCCATTAACACAGCACATGAAGAATATATCCGCAAAATTGAAAACGAAATAAAGACTTGTACTAAGAACTTTTTTAACTACACAAAAACTAAACAAAAAAGCAATAATTTTCCATCTCAAATGCACCTCGACGAACATGTAGGGCAACAAAGTACAGAAATCTGCAATCAATTTGCAATTTTTTTTCAAGAAGTATATACATCTTATTCAGAAACTGACCGTGACCGTGAATACTTCTCTTTCATACCTGAATTTTTCAACTCTATCTCTGTAAACTATCTATCAGAACATGACATTTCGACACCACTGAAAAACTTAGACGCCTCAGAAGGACCTGGACCTGAAAGTATACCACCAATATTCTTAAAAAATCTTGCTGAAGAACTTACACTACCACTACAACTACTTTTTAACTTATCACTTAATAAATGCACTTTTCCTAGAGCATGGAAATCTTCCTTTCTTGTACCAATATTTAAATCTGGTGCAAAATCTAAGATTCGGAACTACCGAGGAATGTAAACGAAAAACTTTTTCATCAACTTAAAACTGTAATAACAAACAAACAACATGGCTTTTTTAAAGGCCCGCCAACTATAACAAATCTTTTAGAATTCATGACATTCACTCTGAATGCAATGGACGCTCGCAACTACGAAGAAACTCTTTACACTGACTTTAGCATAGCTTTCGACCGTATTGACATACCATTACTTCTACACAAACTACAAAAATATGGTATAGAACATACTCTTCTGGAATGGCTCAAATCATACTTAACGAATCGTGTGCAGGTAGTCCGCTTCCAAAATATTCTGTCTTAACCAATTAATGTAACTTCTGGCGTATCTCAGGGTTCTCACTACAATACACAGTGCCTCTCCTTTTCATTTTACATATAAACGACATTTCCTTCATACTCAAAAATCTGAAAGTGCTTATATATGCAGACGACATGAAACTCTTCATGGAAATTAAAAATATCAACGACGCTGTAATATTCTAGAACGAAATCAATCTATTCCACATTTGGTGCTGCAAAAGTCTACTCCAACTCAATGTAAAAAAATGTAACTCAATAACTTTCAGCAGGAAAAATGAAACTATATCTATAAACATACATCTAGGCAACCAACTTGTAGAAGAATGTAAAATTGTACGAGATTTAGGCGTAATCTTTGACTCCAAGCTCACTTTTGTGGGACACTATAATACCATAATCAATAAAGAAAATAGCATGCTGAGCTTTATTAAACGCTTCAGTCATAACTTTCAGGACCAATACACAATTAAATTATTATACAGTACATATGTCAGACCTATTTTTAAATATTGCAGCCTAGTATGGAATCTATACAATATTATTCACGAAGAACGCATCGAATCTATTCAAAAACCTGTCTTAATCCACCTAGTGGTGTAATGGTGCCTTTCTCATGTACATGTAATATTGTGGTATTCTATTCAAAAATTTTCTCTTCGATTTTTGAAAGAAACCAAGTGATTGTTTATGCATAACATACAGACTAAAACAGTGCTTTGATTGCGTAAGCCATCCTTAAGAGAACGAAATGGGTTCACTATTATATGCACTTCCGGCACCGGAACCCGAGAACCGGTATAGTCAAAGTCGGTTCGTACGGCCACCAACTAACATGACACACAAACTCTTCTAGTACGCACTCTATAACTCCGGATTCGGAAGTCGGATCAGGATAATAACTTTCAGCAGGAAAAATGAAACTATATCTATAAACATACATCTAGGCAACCAACTTGTAGAAAAATGTAAAATTGTACGAGATTTAGGCGTAATCTTTGACTCCAAGCTCACTTTTGTGGGACACTATAATACCATAATCAATAAAGAAAATAGCATGCTGAGCTTTATTAAACGCTTCAGTCATAACTTTCAGGACCAATACACAATTAAATTATTATACAGTACATATGTCAGACCTATTTTTAAATATTGCAGCCTAGTATGGAATCTATACAATATTATTCACGAAGAACGCATCGAATCTATTCAAAAACCTGTCTTAATCCACCTAGTGGTGTAATGGTGCCTTTCTCATGTACATGTAATATTGTGGTATTCTATTCAAAAATTTTCTCTTCGATTTTTGAAAGAAACCAAGTGATTGTTTATGCATAACATACAGACTAAAACAGTGCTTTGATTGCGTAAGCCATCCTTAAGAGAACGAAATGGGTTCACTATTATATGCACTTCCGGCACCGGAACCCGAGAACCGGTATAGTCAAAGTCGGTTCGTACGGCCACCAACTAACATGACACACAAACTCTTCTAGTACGCACTCTATAACTCCGGATTCGGAAGTCGGATCAGGACGAAATTCAGGAATTCCGTATGGGACCAGAAGACCTTTCATTTGCATATTAGTTTGTGGAAATCGGTCTAACCATCGCTGAGAAAAGTGAGTGAGAACCATTTTGGTATATATGACCACTATTTCCGGTACTTCCGGAACCGGATACCGGGAACCAGGATAGCCGGAATCGGTTTGTTTAGTTGCCTACTGATGATGACTATCGATTTGTGTAGTTTTGAGACCAGTTTAGAAAAATTTTCACGTTTTTTGTTTCGCCGGTTTAAGTGACGGTGTACAATATTGAACACACTTTACCCTATAACTCCGGAACCGGAAGTGGGATCCGGATGAAATTCTAGTACTCCATATGGGACCGGTAGACCTTTCATTTGAATCTAAGTTTGTGAAAGTCGGTCTAACCATCGCTGAGAAAAGTGAGTGAGAACCATTTTGGTATATATGACCACTATTTCCGGTACTTCCGGAACCGGATACCGGGAACCAGGATAGCCGGAATCGGTTTGTTTAGTTGCCTACTGATAATGACTATCGATTTGTGTAGTTTTGAGACCAGTTTAGGAAAATTTTCACGTTTTTTGCTTCGCCGGTTTAAGTGACGGTGTACAATATTGAACACACTTTACCCTATAATTCCGGAACCGGAAGTCGGATCCGGATGAAATTCAGGAATTCCGTATGGGACCGGGAGACCTTTCATTTGAATCTAAGTTTGTGAAATTCAGTCAAGCCATCGTTGAGAAAAGTGAGTGAGAACCATTTTGGTATATATGACCACTATTTCCGGTACTTCCGGAACCGGATACCGGGAACCAGGATAGCCGGAATCGGTTTGTTTAGTTGCCTACTTATAATGACTATCGATTTGTGTAGTTTTGAGACCAGTTTAGAAATTTTTTTACGTTTTTTGTTTCGCCGGTTTAAGTGACGGTGTACAATATTGAACACACTTTACCCTATAATTCCGGAACCGGAAGTCGGATCCGGATGAAATTCAGGAATTCCGTATGGGACCGGGAGACCTTTTATTTGAATTTAAGTTTGTGAAAATCGGTCAAACCATCGCTGAGAAAAGTGAGTGAGTACCATTTTGGTATATATGACCACTATTTCCGGTACTTCCGGAACCGGATACTGGGAACCAGGATAACCGGAATCGGTTTGATTAGTTGCCTACTGATAATGACTGTCGATTTGTGTAGTTTTGAGACCAGTTTAGAAATTTTTTTACGTCTTTTGTTTCGCCGGTTTAAGTGACGGTGTACAATATTGAACACACTTTACCCTATAATTCCGGAACCGGAAGCCGGATCCGGATGAAATTCAGGAATTCCGTATGGGACCACGAGACCTTTCATTTGAATCACAGTTTGTCAAAATCGGTTCAGCCATCTCCGAGAAAACCTAGTGAGATTATTTGACACATTCACACACACACACATACATACACACACATACATACACACACACACACACACACACACACAGACATTGCTCAGCTCGATGAACTGAGTCGAATGGTATATGACACTTGGCCCTCCGGGCCAAATTTCACTAGTCGGTTTTTCAAGTGATTGCATAACCTTTCTATATGAGAAAGGCAAAACAATTTCTTTTATATGCACTTCGTAAATTAAACTGGACAGCATTTTCTTTGCCACCATAGGAAGCGCGCTGCATGCTCATCAATATTCAAACAATTAAAGAACGCCGCGACCTTGCAATGCTTTATTTTATCAGCGACATTATTTCTCAACGCATTCAATCACCTAGTCGTCAATTATTTTTAGAACGAAACACTAGAACAAATTATGCAATATATAACCCAATCAATCGAATAATGCGCCACTACAATCAATATTGCGAACATCTTGACCTTGGTATGTCCAAAATTGAAATGAAATTACAGCTTAGTCGTAGAAATAATGCGTAGTATCTAAGTAAACCATTTATATGTAGTCTATATTTGCTTGACGAAATAAATAAATAAATAAATAAATAGAACACCCGCCACGAATTCACTTCCGATTGCACACACTGATATGCAATCACACCAATTTTTTGTCGTGAATACGACTTACTTTACTATGGGGTGCCTTTTCAAAATTAGCCATATGGAAGAATGGGCAGAACTTAATCGTGAATATCTCGACTTGTATTAAGGGGTATTATTGTATTTCAGGAATTTAGGATAATTTTTATTTTTTTTTTTATTTTTTTAAATAACTCTTTATTGGAATATGAGTTAAAATTAAATTATTAAGATTTAAATTGGGTGTTCAGCCACAAGTGGTGACTTTTCAGCCCTGTTATATATATGATTTGGTTATTACCATGAAGACATCATTTGCTTCCGCAATTCTGAGATTTTTGTGTAGGGAAAATTCTAAACCTACTTGTATTGTGTAATGGGGAAAAGGAACTTATATACTAACTTACTAACTAATACAGAGAGCGAATCGATTCAATTGAAGATTGCATCGATTTTTGTCGGAATTTGCTTATAATATTATGCGACATTACATCTAATGGTTCTATATTTGTGAGTCTGTGTAACTCATTTGTACTAAACCAGGGAGGACGCTTCAGAATCATTTTCAGAATTTTATTCTGAATCCTTTGAAGCGTTTTCTTCCTGGTGGAACAACAGCTAGACCAAATTGGTACCACATAAAGCATGGCTGGTCTGAAAATTTGTTTATAAATTAACAATTTGTTTTTTAGACAGAGCTTAGAATTTCTGTTTATAAGAGGATATAAACATTTAATATATTTATTACACTTTGCCTGGATTCCTTCAATGTGATCCTTGAAAGTGAGTTTTTTGTCATACGTTAAACCTAAGTATTTAGCTTGATCAGACCATGTCAATTCCAAGCCATTCAAATTGAGAATGTGATTATTGTTTGGTTTATGAAAAGAAGCTCTTGGCTTGTGAGGAAAGATAATTAATTGCGTTTTTGCTGCATTTGGTTTAATTTTCCATTTTGACAGAAAATCACTGAAAATATTTAAACTTCTTTGTAGGCGACTGCAGATCACTCTTAGATTTCTACCTGTGGCTAACAGACTTGTGTCGTCACAGAATAGCGATTTCTGACAACCAACGGGTAGATTTGGAAGATCAGAAGTAAAAATATTATACAAGATTGGAGCTACACTCGAACCCTGCGGAACACCGGCTCGTATGGGTAGCAATCCAGATTTACAATTCTGATAGCTAACCTGAAGAGTACGATCAGTTAAATAATTTTGAATCATTTTGATCAAATAAATAGGAAACTGGAAATCAGACATTTTTGCTATTAAACCTTTGTGCCAAACACTGTCGAATGCTTTTTCTATGTCTAGAAGAGCAACTCCAGTGGATAACCCAGAAGATTTATTTGATTTTATCATGTTCGTTACTCTGACAAGTTGATGAGTAGTTGAATGTTCATGACGAAATCCAAACTGCTCTGGTAAAAAAATTGAATTCTCATTTATATGAGTCATCATTCTTAACAAGATAATTTTTTCAAAAAGTTTACTGATAGAAGAAAGTAAGCTAATTGGGCGATAACTTGATGTTTCTGCTGGATTTTTATCAGGTTTTAGGATAGGAATTACTTTAGCGTTTTTCCATCTTTTTGGGAAGTAAGCTAATGAAAAAGACTTGTTGAAAATTTAATTTCATCAAAATTCGTCTCAATAATGTCATCGTGTGATAACACTTGGGTTGAAATATGATCATACTTCAGTGAGACTTCATTTTCAATAGGACTCACAACGTTTAAATTAAAATTGTGGACACTCTCGAACTGCTGAGCTAGCTTTTGAGCTTTTTCACCATTTGTAAGAAGTATTTGATTTCCTTCCTTGAGAGCAGGAATTGGTTTCTGAGGTTTCTTAAGAACCTTAGAAAGTTTCCAGAAAGGTTTAGAATATGGTTTAATTTGTTCAACTTCTTTAGCGAAATTTTCATTTCGCAAAAGAGTAAATCTATGTTTAATTTCTTTTTGTAAATCCTTAACTATGTTTTTCATAGCAGGATCACGAGAACGTTGATATTGTCGTCGACGAACATTCTTCAACCGAATGAGCAGTTGAAGATTGTCATCGATGATAGGAGAATTTAATTTAGTTTGAGCTTTGGGAACTGAAAGATTTCTAGCTTCGATAATATAATGATTCAAATTATCAATTGCTGTGTCGATGTCCGCAGAATTTTCTAAAATAGTTTCATGATCCACATGATTTTCAATGTGAGATCTGTAATCCAACCAATTAGCTCTATGATAGTTGAAAATAGAACTAATTGGATTAATTATAGCTTCGTTGGAAAGTCTGAATGTTACAGGAAGATGATCTGAGTCAAAATCAGCATGAGTAATCGGATCACTACAAATGTGACTTTGATCTGTTTGAACCAGATCAATTGTAGACGGGTTTTTCACGGAAGAGAAACAAGTAGGATTACTGGGATGAAGAACTGTAAAGTAACCAGCTGAGAGTTGATTATGAAGTATTTTACCATTACTGTTATTTTGCCTACAATTCCACTGGACATGCTTAGCATTTAAGTCCCCTATTACGAAAAATTTCGATCGATATCTTGTAAGTTTTTGCAAATCGCCTTTAAAGAAATTTAATTGTTCGCCGGTGCATTGGAATGGCAAATATGCTCCAGCGATGAAATAAATTCCATGAATGGTTTCGACTTCGATTCCCAAGCTTTCAATAACTTTAGTATTGAAAGAAGGTAAAATTCGATGTTTAATTTGCCGTTGGACAAAAATGGCAACTCCACCACCAATTCCAGTAAACCTGTCAAATCGATGAACCACATAATGTGGATTACTTTTCAATTTTACATTTGGTTTAAGAAAAGTTTCTGTCACAATGGCAATATGAATTTTGTGAACTTTGAGAAAATTATAAAATTCATCTTCACTCGATTTCAAAGATCGAGCATTCCAATTTAAAATATTCAAATAATTATTTAACATCACTGTTAAATTTTAAATTCATTATAATATTATTTGCAAATTTCCATCCGATTTGAAATGCTTCAAAAAGTGATGATGTCGAATTCATTTGGATGATCATTTGAAAAAGTTGATCTTGTAGGTAGATCATTTTATTTTCAGTTATATCGCCTAAATCGACTTCATTTAAAGAAGCGAATGGCATTGAAGGAATATTTGTAGGTAGACTGCCATTAGAAGAAGATGATTTGGCCGGTCTACCTATTAATAAATTGTTTTCGTTAGAAGAAGAACTGCAAGGCGGTCCTGTGTTTTGATTATTTACATTAGAAGAAATAGGTGATAGATTTCTACCTAATATACCAGCATAACTGACATTAGAAGAAGATGATGACGAGGTCGATCTACCTGTCAATAAATTGTTTTCGTTAGAAGACGAATTGGCAGGTGCCTTAGAAGAATTTTCAGGTATGTTCTGTAAATTTAAGGTCGTTGATTTGACTTGTTGTCTAAGCGAACGAGCGTTTAAAATTTTTTCCCTGACAGGACATTTCAAATAATTGGATTTATGATTTCCATTGCAATTTGAACATGAAAATTTATCAGTGGTTTCATTCATTGGACAAACGTCTTTCAAATGCGATTTACCACAATTCAAACACCGTATATCCATATGACAATTTTTGGTTCCATGACCGAAGCCTTGGCAACGACGACATTGCGTTAAGTTTGCAATACGATTATGCCGTTTATAATGTTCCCAATGAATTTTAATGTGGGAAATGAAACGTACTTTTTCTAAAGTTTTCAAATTGTTTACATCACTTCGATTGAAGTGTATTAGGTAAAGTTCATGGGAAATTCCAGAGCGTGGTTTAGAAGTACCATTCGCTCTTTTTTCATAAGTATTACTTGGGAAGGGGCAAAACCAAGCAATTCTTTTAGTTCATTTTTAATTTCATCAATACTTTGATCATTTGATAATCCTTTCAAGACAGCCTTGAAGGGTCTGTCTGATTTTATATCATATGAATAAAATTTATGAAGTTTATCGGACAAATATCGAATAGGACGTTCGTAATCTTCCAATCCATCCACCAAGACTCGACATTCTCCTCTTCGTCCGATTTGAAATGAGACTTTTACTTCCGGGAGAAAAGTAGAAAGCTCAGTACGGAATGCTTTGAAGTCGGAAATCATCACCGTCACTGGTGGCATAGATTGATGTTTCTTCCCAGAACGACAAGCGTCCATTTTGGGAATTTTTGAAGAATTTTCTTCTAAGTCACTACAATCGGATTCAGGAAGAATCTCGTAAATATTGTTAGACGGCATAGGATCAACGGAAGGGAAATCCGTCCGTTGTCTTTTATTTTTACATTCTGATTCTATAAGATCGTGAATGTTATTAGAAAAATGTTGAATAACGGATTGTGATTTATTCCGTATTGAATTATTTTTAGCCTTAGGCTTGTTGCCTTTCCGGTTGGACGCAGGCATTTTTGAAATTAATGAAATTTTAAATTAAATTAACTAGGCTAAATTAGTCTTCGATTAGACTCCTAGATAGCCTTAAAAAAGGCTGATTAATTTCTTAGTCACTCTAATATCACTCTTTGTATCACTTAGTCACTCTAATATCACTCTTTGTATCACTTAGTCACTTAGTTAGTGATTCAGGTAGCCTTGAAAAAGACTGAAGCCTTGAATCAATGAAACTCTAGGTAGCCAGAAAAAAATTCCAGGAGCCAAGAGCTATACGCGTGCGGTGCGAACGACTGTTCAACACCGACTGAATTTAGGATAATATTTTGAACAATGTGAGATAACCACAAACAACTCAAAAATTAAGTTTTCTCAAACTTTAAAAATAACGCGGAAAACTCTTTACTTTTACATGGCTTTTTCGCGCAAGGACGACGGTTCTGAGGTGTTCAGGCACATATCTTCAACTGACTGAGACCAGCAGCTTCGGAGAGTGCACCTTCTGCGTGGTACCAAACCACAAACACTCAGGTCGTGCTCTCATTTGGACTTCAGCCGTCAGGTGGAGCAGTCGTCAATGAAAGCAGACCTTTTGCGTGGTATAAAGCCTCAAACGCTTAGGTCGTGCTTCCATTTGGACTTCAATCGTCGGGAGTAGCGGTTGTCAATAATGAGAGCAGACCTTTTGCGTGGAATCAAACCTCAAACGCTCAGGTCGTGCTTTCATTTGGACTTCAATCGTCAGGTGGAGCAGTCGGCAATGCTTTCATATGGACTTCGATCGTCAGGTGGAGCAGTTGGCAATGAAAGCAGACCTTTTGCGTGGTATAAAGCCTCAAACGCTCAAGTCGTGATTTCATGTGGACTTCTATCGTCGAGAGCAGCAGTCAATATTAATAAAAGCAGACCTTTAGCGTTGTACAAAACCTCAAACGCTCAGGTCGCAGTGCCAGTTCCCCTTCGAAGAAGATCGATTATATCATCCTGTTGGTGGTCGTTTACATTGGAGCAAAATACAACGGAAAGTTGGCTCTAAATGTTACCTAAAGAACTATAAAGATTGCTTCTTTGTAAATCGAAAATTAAAATTATTTTATCATAAAGAGCTATACTGGTTATTTTGTAATATTTGTGTGTCAGAATGTTTGATGTAACTAATCTGTGCTGTAGTTTGGGTGTATCGTTTCAAATTCTAGTAGTGAAAATTGGGAAAGCTTGCACAATGAACACAATCGATCAACTAATTGATATTCGGAAGTATAAAGAAAGAGTGTCAGTTTTATTCGAATTCACGACATCCAGTTATGTCTCTAACATTACACACCTGTATTTTTTTTTAATACGTTTATTTGTCAATTTAAAATTATTGCGTTAAAATTATTCATTGATTTCAAGTTCTGTTTGTATAATATATTCTAAACTATTTACATCAAGCCTAACATCTTGATTATTTTTAATGAATGAAATATAACAATATAAAAGTTTCATAATAGTTGTTTGCATCGATACATGAAAACGGTCCAGCGAGGGTCGTAGTATTTCATTATTTTCCACATGCCAGCCGTGTGTCACTTCGCAGAGTTTCCGTTTCAACAGTGCGAGCGCCTCTCGCACTCGAAGACACTCGAAGAATTTGTGTTGAATAGTTTCAACCGGCTCAGTGCAGTGTAAACAGTTGCCGCCATCCGCTCTTCTCTTAATGTGAAGTAAACGCCTGTGTGGAATTTTTTGATCAACCCACATGTATGTTATAGAGTACTGCGCTGCACAGGTGAAAGTGCGTTGGACGATCTATTATTCCATATGCGTTTCCAGTTTGCTCCAGGCACATCGTTTCAACTTTGGCGCGTTCTGTTTGTTCAATATAAAATTGATGAATTTATCGGATGAAGGGTGTTGTTGAATTTGGGGGGGTAAACTTGATATATTTTCGAGAATAATTTTTAGACACGGAGTTTGGGTCAGGGAATTTGATCGGGATGAATTTGTTTGGTTTAGGAAGGAACTGTAGTACGGAAGGGCTTCGATCTCTTGAAGGTGCCGATTAATTAGAAGTGATTTGCACTTTATTGCTGGTAAATGAAGCTTCAGTCCCCCATTTTTCTTACAGCGCGCAAGTTGGTGCATTGGTACTGTCATACATTCACCACGGAATAAATAAGACCGTATGGTAGCAGTCAGTTTAGCTACATGCGCATTTGATGGATACAGATTTGCTGCCATGTACCACATTTTCGAAGAGATGAAGGTATTCAGTAAAGTCATTTTTTGGTGTAGAACTAGATTTGTCAAAGAATGCATCCATATTTGTTGAGAAAAATTTGTTACGATACTGTCCCAGTTCAGTGACGTTATTGACCGAACAGAGCACGTGAAAATGATGCCAAGAATTTTTACGTTGGTTTCTGTACGAAACCACGGTACTGTGATAAAATTTTCTGTATCACCAACATCGATTGCCGTTGTTTTTACTTCATTTAAGCGAGCTCTTGCTACACGTTCAAATTGCCCAAACAAGGTTCTCATATGGTTCAACTGCCCTACACTGCTAACTATTACACTGATATCATCTGCGTATGCAACAATCAATTCTATTTCAGCTGTTTGTTCTAGTCTTTGCAGAAGTGGATTCAAATAAATTGTAAACAATAACATTGACAACGGGTCGCCTTGTCTGACCGAACGTTGAATCGGAAAGGGAGAAGAAATGTGTCCGTTTATTATTAAACGTGATGATGATGATGCTGTTATATGAGTTAGCAACTCATCCAAAGTACTGCTAAATCCCATTCAACGCATGGTGTGGAAAAGAAAATTTTGATTTACTCTATCAAATGTGTGGTCAAGATCAAATGGCACTAGTTTTCCTCTTGTTTTGTTTGATTTCAGACGTGCGATTCTATCTTTCAAGGTAAGGGTGACCTGAAAAATGTTCTTGTTGGAGTTTGCACATTTTTTGTGAGTCGGCCAGCACCATGTGAGATCGAAGCACTCTCTCGATGCGCTGCTTTAAATCAATCATCACTCTGAATACACACGATCATCTTTCACTATGCATCATCGTTCCATTGCGTACTCAATAATACAAAACAGAGTCACTCAAACTCGTTCGGTATCATACTGCGTGCGATGGCGGAGAATGAGAGAATTGAAAATCGCAAAATTTTGAAACACGAACCCAATTGAAAATGCATGAGTTAAAGAGTGCCAGCGAACATCATCGGAAGCGATTATGTTCGTTCGTAAAAATGAGCCAACTGTTCGTGTGCAATCTAAAATCCGAACGATTGACAAGTGTGACTGGATATATTCAGCAGGAGTTAGATCGAAACGATCTGTTGTAGGGTAGGGTGGAAAAAAACTGGCTATGGCAAGATTGCATGATGAGTTCGGTCGGCTGAATATAAGTTTTTGCTTGAAGGGCAATGTGCATTATGATGATCGTTACATTGCCAGTTATGTTAACATGTTACAAGTTTGATGTGCTATTCTAGTCAGAGTTAATTAGGTCTTTTAAGACAAATAAGATGAGATTGTTAGTTGACGAATGAGGAAATCAATTAGTTCCAACTCTAACAAATTTGTCCGCCGATCATCGACTTCACTTCGGAATGATTTTCAAGTAAAGTAGAGCTTCATCATTGTAATTGAACAGTTCGAATGATTCCAGCAATCTGTTGAAACGGCCAGTGCGCTTATGCATTAGGTTTCAGATAATCCGCGTTATTGCAAGGCATGCTGATTCGGTCCACCTAGTGGTGTGATGGTGCATTTCATATAAGTTTGTTTTGGAAATCTGGACATAATCATAACTGTATCTTCATGTAAAACCTCTCAATAGGTATAATATTCCAAAGTAGTTGTTCCCTTTGTTGCTTGCTCAATCTCCTCAAGCAACAGTTTATGCATTTCTGTTAATCATATCAATCAATGCATATTCTGACTCATTTCAGGAAGATCAAACAAGTGACACTGGGAAAACCTTCCTTCGAAAAATCTTCATACCACCAGTGTTTGCATTATAATGTTAACGAAATTTTTTTGATTTTCTAAGATTGATATTGGGTGCTGATCAGTGCTGCACAATTATCACCTAGTCCACCTCCGCTAAGTATGGGGAAAATTTCTTTCCTTTCAATATCACTACAGTAATATTATTTAAATACACACAAGATTATGAATGATCATTCTCACTATTATCAGCCATGCAGCGATTTGCACTAGCAGATGATGATATTCAGATGTCGGAAGTCCAGTACGCAATAGTAATATGCGCAATAGGATACAGCGAAAAAACAATACATTCTGAATATTGATTATAGAGACAAAGGACTTTGTTTTAATTCTAGGGTTGATTAAATCTCATGGTCTAAGTAACTTTATTACCCTTATTAAACGCTATTTAGCATGAATTTTGTGTATAGAAGTAACAAGAGTGCAAATATTTGTGCGCAGCACTTGAACCAGCCCTCTACTGAAAAGCCTGTTGGCTACGATAACACTTGCTACAGCACTCTTCCACCGGGCTGGTTTGAGCGCTTGTTTGTGTTCGCTCTAGCCAAGTTCTCCGCTCCTGTTACTTCGGTGTATGAAATGCAAGCAATAGTGACATATTTTTTTAAACCTGCATAAAAAATGTACCTGCAATTTACTCTGCATGAAACATGCTTCGTGATTGAAGTTATATTATTGACATTATAATTGTTTTTAATCACAGAGTGGCATATTAAGATCAGATTTAAATTGATTTTAAATACATCACCCACCATATTGAATATCAGCATTTTCAGTGAGAATCTCTGCATGACTGATAATAGTGAGAATGTTTTTGAATGATTATGATTTTATTATCACGTTCGAGTTTATGGATCATCACTTCTTGTCAAGTACTGATACTTTTTTGAGTTTCATTGAATTCTTGAATGATTACGACATTCTATTCAGTTTAGTTTTCGAAGTTTTAGTTTGAATAGGAAAAAGTTTGGTTGGAAAACTTTATTTCCTTAGTCATATTATAAACAAATTATTGCCCCATTACCCAATCACCAGACTGGTGATACACGATCACCTTCTGTGATTTCTAAATTTCTGGTGATCACCGTACGAGATTCCTCCTCTGATACCCCAGAGGACAAATTTAGTTTCACTTAAACAACACCATAATTGACATATTAGACGAAAATTGGGAACTACTCTACGTTCATCGAATTTTAATTTATTGGGTGCTGATGGGACTAACATACACCAAGCGATTATATTAATAATTTTAGACTATTAAAAAATCACGATTCAGGGTTTTAGATACAAGGAATAATATTGTTAACAGAATGTTTCCGCTGATTTGTAAACAACAACAGTTGAAATGTTTATTATTTTGGATTGCGCATGCGTTATTATAAAGAATTATTTCTTTTTTTTTTCGATATTTGTTATATTTATATTACCCCCCACTCAATATCTGTTAGTAGCTTTCAAACGGGATGCTTGCGGAAATCGGTTCAACCATTTCTGAAAAATGGGACTCCGAGGATCCGTTTGAAAGTCGGATTTTGCAGCAATTCTTTTACCTCTCTATAGGGAAAAGCAAAATATCCAGTTTGGTCCAGTAGTTTTATTGTTATCGTGTGTTCCCTAACGTTTTCGAGAAAACGCGCAAAGGGAATATCTCCGAAAGAATTTTAAGACTGATTTTCCAATTTTGCATTCATGATTTCTTATAATTATGTATCGATTGAAGCAAACATTGTTCATTCATTTCTTTTGCTCTCTTGTAATATGCTGTTACAAAAGTTGTAATAAAATTGGCACCCGCCCACATGTTATCGTATTCGTAATGGAAACTACAATACCTTGAACAATATAATGAATTTTGGCTACTTGTATGACTTGTATAAACATTTGTGTCGAACTTGTAAGTGAATACAGCACTTTTCCAGCCCCAAAAAAAACCTACATGAAGCTATAATATAAGGGTAGATAGTACTACTAAAAATCAAAAACTTTTATGGGATCGTTGTGAGCTATATTCCAAAACATTCAATTTTGATGAGGAGAGCCGTTTGTCATATGTTATCGATTCTGGATCGAAAAGTAAAGATATATGTGAAAATCTAATGTGCATAGAAAATAGGTTTTCAGTTGAAAATGTTAGTTCCTTTCGGCAACTGTCAAGCCTCTACTGAAATATAGCAAATCGAAATACTATAATCACCTGAAAATACGATATCATAAATTTTCTAGGTGAGCGGGCCACTAGAAACAACATCGTGAAAACTGCAAATAATGTCGCTTTAATTTAGAAAATAACAACTTTTTTCTCATATTTGCAGCATGAATCAAAAATGCACTTAAACTTCCCGTCGGCTCGTGAAATCACCCCACGGATACGATTATTTTGCGCCTGCCTTCATTATACTCCAGAGCGTTAAAAGAATGGATCGTCTTGAATCACGATTCAAAATACTTGCAAATATTCGGATTGCCGAGCGAGTTAACTCATCATTGGTTCGGATTAAAACCGAACATGTACTAAGCAGAATTCAAATGGCAGCGCTCCATAACGAATGAAAGAGAGAATAAATGCGAGAGAATTAACTATTACGCTTTGCCAATCGGGTGTTACTTGAGGCAATCGGGTGTTCGGCAGAAGCACACTTATGCACGAATAAAATCGAGTGACTCGCATCAGGTAGAAACGTGTCTATGAGTGCTAGCCGAGTGAAAATAGATACGATTATTCCCTTCCTTGGGCATGTAAGCGTTTGCTGTGTCCCCCGCCCCTCGTTTTTTCACCAGCACGATCACTCCATCAACGAATTTTTCAGGAAAGTTTGAACGAATATCAGGTTTAGCTCGCGGTGAATGATGTCGAATGTTTGCAGGAAGAACTCCTTTGGCAAGCCATCCGGACCGGGCGATGTTCGGGATGCACTTGTGCGTATTGCAGTAAAAATTTCAGATGTAGTGACCGCTTCCATGATCGCTTCGTTTTCTGGATCCTGATTGGGAATGACTCTATCGCATTGGAACGGACTATCATTTTCGATTTCATCGACATCGCTGCGCGCGTACAGTTCGGTGAAATGGTGTACAATATGGTTTTGAATGGAGATTGAATTGTTTTTTATTTCATCTCTTTCGTTCTTTATGTACTCGATCGTTGTTTTTCGCCTCACTCGCTCTCCTAACTGGTAAGTGGATATTGGTTCTCCCGCTACGCACGTTTCATTTATTCTGAAAAAAATCTCCGAAAAACGTCGTTGATGCGATAGCATTTCTGCCTTCAGCCTGTTGATTGTGGTAAGTAAAGAGTTGTTGTTTTGATATACGTCGTAAGCCTGTCTTAATAATCCGTACAGGCGTTGCTGTTCACTGTAGAAATTTTGAAATGCAATTTTCGATTTCCAACGGAAGAAGGACTTAATCGTTGGCTTGGCGCACATAAGCCACCACTCCATCCAAGAAGAAAAATCTCGATGCTGACGAGTCCAAAATTGCACTGTATTTGAAATTCATCGATTGAATCGGTAGTCAGAAGATGTGGACGGAGGGACCAAAAACCTCGTCCGTGAACTATGTCGGGTAACGGAAGGCAAATTCTCGCAGTGAGAGCCTTGTGATCAGAAAAACAGCAAACGTGGGTGGTTGTTGTTCTCAAGTGCTCTTGAAGGCTAGCGCTGATATAAAGACGATCTAGTCTTGATGAGGAATTGTGAGTGATATATGTGTAACCATTATTTATTTATTTATTTATTTATTTATTTATTTCGTCAAGCAAATGTAGACTACATATAAATGGTTTACAATGTTTACTTAGATACTACGCATTATTTCTACGACTAAGCTGTAATTTCATTTCATTTTTGGACATACCAAGGTCAAAATGTTCGCAATATTGATTGTAGTGGCGCATTATACGATTGATTGGGCTATATATTGCATAATTTGTTCTAGTGTTTCTTTCTAAAAAATAATTTCCTGGTTCGTAATTGACGGCTAGGTGTATATAAATTTATTGCGATAATAAAGAAGGTGATTGAATGCGTTGAGAAATAATGTCGCTGATAAAATACAGCATTGCAAGGTCGCGGCGTTCTTTAAGTGTTTGAATATTGATGAGCATGCAGCGTGCTTCATATGATGGTAGAGGAAATGCTGTCCAGTTTAATTTACGAAGGGCATATAAAAGAAATTGTTTTTGAATAGATTCGATGCGTTCTTCGTGAATAATATTGTATGGATTCCATACTAGGCTGCAATATTCCAAAACAGGTCTGACATATGTAGTGTATAATAATTTAATTGTGTATGGGTCCTGAAAATTTTGATTGAAGCGTTTAATAAAGCCCAGCATGCTATTTGCTTTATTGATTATGGTATTATAGTGTTCCACAAAAGTGAGCTTGGAGTCCAAGATTATGCCTAGATCTCTTACAATTTTACATTTTTCTACAAGTTGATTTCCTAGATGTATGTTTGTGGATATAGTTTTATTTTTCCTGCTGAAAGTTATTGAGTTACATTTTTTTACATTGAGTTGGAATAGACTTTATCAGCACCAAGTGTGGAATAGATTGATTTCGTTCTGGAATATTACAGCGTCGTTGATATTTTTAATTTCCATGAAGAGTTTCATGTCGTCTGCATATATAAGCACTTTCAGATTTTTGAGTATGAAGGAAATGTCGTTTATATGTAAAATGAAAAGGAGAGGCCCTAAGTGAGAACCCTGAGTTACATTAATTGGTTCAGACAGAATATTTTGGAAGCAGACTACCTGTACACGATTCGTTAAGTATGATTTGAGCCATTCCAGAAGAGTATGTTTTATGCCATATTTTTGTAGTTTGTGTAGAAGTTTGTTTCGAAGGCTTTGCTAAAGTCAGTATAAAAGAGTTTCTACGTAGTTGTTGGCGTCCATTGCATTCAGAGTGAATGTCATGAATTCTAAGAGATTTGTTGTAATTGAGCGGCCTTTAAAGAAGCCATGTTGTTTGTTTGTTATTACATTTTTAAGTTGATGAAAAAGTTTTTCGTTTACAATTTTTTCAAATATTTTTGGAATGCATGAGATAATGGATACTCCACGGTAGTTCCGAATGTTAGATTTCGCACCAGATTTAAATATTGGTACAAGAAAGGAAGATTTCCATGCTTTAGGAAAAGTACATTTCTTAAGTGATAAGTTAAAAAGTAGTTGTAGTGGTAGTGTAAGTTCTTCAGCAAGATTTTTTAAGAATATTGGTGGTATACTGTCAGGTCCGGGCCCTTTTGAGGCGTCTAAGTTTTTCAGTGCTGTCGAAATGTCATGTTCTGATAGATAGTTTACAGAGATAGAGTAGGAAAATTCAGGTATGAAGGTCACGGTCAGTTTCTGAATAAGATGTATATACTTCTTGAAAAAAAAATTGCAAATTGATTGCAGATTTCTGTAGTTTGTTGCCCTACATGTTCGTCGAGCTGCATTTGAGATGGAAAATTGTTGCTTTTTAGTTTAGTTTTTGTGTAGTTAAAAAGGTTCTTAGGGCAAGTCTTTATTTCGTTTTCAATTTTGCGGATATATTCTTCGTGTGTTATTTTGAGTTGATTGCATAGGTTTAAGTAATTGTGAAGATGAGCATCACTTTTTTCTTGTTTGTGAATTTTGTGTGCTTTTTGTTTTCTATTTTTCAAATGTTTTAGTTGTGAGTTGAACCATACAGGTAATTTGCTGTTATGATTTTTTCTTCTTCTTTTCATGTGCAAAGTTTCGGCTAATATTTTGTTTATAATGTGATAGAATTTGTTTACTTCGACGTCGACATTTTCTTCTGTACTCAGTATGTTCCGCCAATTTATTATACTTAGTCTACACTTGACTTCTTCAAAGTAAATTTTATTGTATTCCGGCACTTCCTCATATTCCAAGTCGTAGGGAAGGGATGCATTGTGTGTAAATAATGAATATTCAATTGCGGTGTGAAATGCTTCATTTTGCCATAATGGCAGGTTTGATGCATTCACACAAAAGTCATCTGTGCAATTTGTGAAGAGAAGGTTTAAATATGCGTTTTGTTGATTTTTTACGGAGTTTACTTGATGTAGGCCAAAGGTAGAAATTTTGTCGAAAAAGTAGTGCAATGTTTCGTTTTCTCCTGCGACTGGAAGTAAGATTGATTCATATTCAGTGTCAGAAATGAAGTCCGCATTACGTTGATTGAAGTCGCCAAAAATATGAAACTTTACTTCAGGTTCCATATTCGAAATAAATGTGTCTAAAGATTGAAAGAATAATTCAAAAGAGAATTTGCTCGCATTTTCGGGTGGGAAGTAGACAAAGCAGTAAATACGTTCTTCTCCCAATATTGAGACTTTGGCCCATACATGCTCAAATTCATTAAGAATTTCTTCAGAAGTAAAGCAAGTGTTAATGAATATGAGGACTCCACCTCCAGATTTTTTCTGACAGAGAGATCCCGGATTAATTGAAGTCGGCGGATGTGTTCACTTGTCAAAAATTACCCATAAGAATCCAGGTCAGCCAGCGCTTCCTTAGGTTTCATTCCATATTCCTGATGCACTTCGATGAAGATTCGTAGGAGGTGGTCAGGTGTTATTGAAAGGCCTTCTGATGCTAATAGCATTTTTATACTAGTTGGTGTCATACCCTCGATGCATACTGTAGGTTGTTGATTTTTCATGTATGTGCAGCGCCCCTAACAAATTTTCCTTCGAATTTGCTAGTATTGAAGAAAAAGTAGGAAATTGTGAAGGAAGCTCTCATATCAGCGCAGCCGCAACCTTCAGGTATAAACTTTGTTATAGAAGCGTGCACATTTTCGAGCATTAGTCATCGCAACGATGTTTAAGAAACTTTGTTATAAAACCATAGACAGTTCCGGGCATTAGTCAGCGCAGCAATGTTGTAAAAACAAAACTGTTTTTTCCACGGACACTGGTCACTGCCTCTGGCATAGTGACAGTGGTCTCGGCTTTCGGTAGAACTTCGGGAGAAAGTCGGATGAACTTTCTACTTAAAATCACAAGCTCGGCTTGTACTAAAATCTTCGGAAGAGTTAGAGGCAGTCGTTATTAAGAAGTCGGTTCAAGTAGTCGGTTCGAGTAGTCGGTTAGTAGTCAGTCTCACAGTGTGCGCGGAAAATATCCGTTAGTCTCGGGCGTCGGCCCGTAGACAAATTATTTAGTCGGTTCCAAATAGTTGACGGTAAATAGCCGTTAGTAGTCAGTCGTTAGTAGTGTAATACGCGATAACCGAAACAGTCAATCAATTAACTTCTGCTGTAGGTAGATTATGGCAAAAGCAGAACGAAAAGTGTAAAAGTTCCGATATTAAATTGATCCAAGAGTGTATTCAGTTATTTGAAAAGAAATAGAAGTGAAGAAATATAGAAAAAAAAGTTTATTGACACAGAGAGTTACAAGTTTCCATTCAAAACAGAAAGAAACATCTCTTTTCGTTATTTTTCTCCCGCCGCCGCTCTGCCGGAAACAACGAGGCGTTTGCAAGTGGTGACAGCGGTACGTGCTATAGCAGCAAGGACACGCCAGGACTACTGGAGAGGATTTCGGAATTAAGGATGTTTGGTGGAGCAGTATTAGTATGGTGAGTACGTACATTTTGCTTTATTCTTGTTTTACATTCAAGTACGAGACAGAGTGGCTCGCTAACGGAATGAAATTGATTCCGTCAGTGCACTGTTGTTGGTTATTACGGTTGCAGATCGGAGGGGCACATGTGTTCTAGAGAGAAAAAAAAACCTGTTTTAATCCACCTAGTGGTGTAATGATGCCTTTCTCATATCAATCATACTATCAAACATAATACTTCAAAAAAAATTCCTATTCGATTCCTAATAGAATAACCGAAATCGGTTTGCTTGACCGTCTACTGATAAAAACTATCGAATTGGAAAAGATTTGAGGTCGATTTAGATTTTTTTTAAAGTTTTTTCCCCATTTTCAGTGATGGTATACAATTTTTCACACACTTTACCCTATATTTCCGGAACCGGAAGTCGGATCCGCATGAAATTCAGGAATTACGCATTGGACCACAGGACCTTTCATTTGAACCTAAGTTTGTAAAAATCGGTCGCGCCATCTATGAGAAAAGCTAGAACACATAATTTCTTATTTTTGAACATTTTACCCCATAACTCCCGAACCGGAAGTCAGATCTAAATAATATTCAGGAATTTTGTATGGGATTACAAGACCTTTCATTTGAATCTAAGGTTGTGAAAATCGGATCTGCCATCTCCGAGAAAAGTTAGTGCAAAAAAACGTTACATACACACATACGCACATACAGACACACATACACACACAGACATTTTGCGTACTCGACGAACTGAGTCGAATGGTATAGTCGGTTTTCACAGTGATTGCATAACCTTTTTATATGAGAAAGGCAGAACAGCGGTAATATTTACACCATACTGGCATGAAGGCCTACGAAGTTTTTTTTCCTGCTTTTGTAGCCGTACTTGGATTGACATAACAAAGCAAGTCAGCGAGTTATGCACCAGGAGTGCATGCCACGAAGTATATATTTAAAAACCTTATTTGTACCTTTCATTTGAACTTAAGTTTGTGAAAATCGGATCAACTACTCATAGAAAAGTTAGTGCACTTATTTTCACAATTTTTGCACATTTTACCCCATAATTGCGGAACCGGAAGTCGGATCCAAATAATATTCAGGAATTTTGGATGGGACCACAAGACCTTTCATTTGAATCTAAGTTTGTGAAAATCGGTCGCGCCATCTATGAGCAAAGTTAAAACACATATTTTATTTTTTATGCACATTTTACCCCATAACGCCCGAACCGGAAGTCGGATCCAAATAATATTCAGGAATTTTTTATGGGACTTTAACACCTTTCATTTGAACCTAAGTTTGTGAAAATTGGTCACGCTATCTCTGAGAAAAGTTAGTGCACTTATTTTCCCAAATTTTTTCACATTTTACCCCATAATTCCGGAACCGGAAGCTTAAGTTTCAATTATTAATAAGATTCCTAAAAGAGGAGGCGGAGTACAGCTTTTTATTATCAAATATTAAAAATCGGCATTCTATCCTACCATGCAATTGATAAACCAAAACTCTGGACAAACAATAAATATAAATGTTATCCAGGGGAGCAAATGGAAAATTCTCATAAACACTATGAAACTAAGAGGAAACAACTATGGGTAAACTGCATGACATACAGTAATAGTAAATTATTTCGAAGATATAATCATAATATCAGGACCAGAAATATGCCTGATCAAATGAGATATGGAGCATCAAGAACTCCGAATGCAAATTTAGTCAAGCAAACACGTAAAATGCAAAATTGGGATCGACACGGGGATAATGAAAATGACGATAATAGAAAACCAATGAAGAGTGATGCGAACAATTACATTGAAGAAAAAAATAACAAAAAACGCAAAAAAGGGATATGGGTCGAATTACATAAGACGAAAGACAACGAAACGTTGTTGAGATCGGCAAACGAACCAAATAACGAGATGCAGTTGCTGGTAGACACTGGAGCATTTGGTAACTTGATAAGTAGACGAAACGCAGAGTATATGGGAGCATATACAATTAATGAAAACGAAGTCGTAGAATATTCTGGGGTAACAGGTACTGTTAGGAAAACGTTAGGTACCGTAGAACTAAACTTCATCATCACAGGAAGAATTTTCAAAACGAAGTTTGACGTAGTGGAGAATTTGACTCCAGGGGGTATTTTGGGAATGACATTTATGAATTAGTATGTGACTAGCATACACAATGACCAAGGTTGGATATGCTTACGGAAAATACCTCCAACCTTTGAACCAAAAACAGAATCATATGAAGCTCCTCAGAAACAGAAGAAGAGAGTCTCAAAATATGAGGCAGAGAACAATGTCAAAATACAGGAAAAATACCAAGCGTATGATCAATCCAAGCTTAGTCCACAGGGTACGCAGTGTACAGAAACGACAAAAAATTATACGGGGCAATGGCAAGAAGGTATGCCGCCTCACGAAATGTTAAAAATAGAGTGTGCTAAAAACAATCAGTTATTTATAAAAGTTGCTGCTGCTAAAACATTTAACGAAAAAATTAAATATTAGCTCGATACTGGAGCATTTTATAACGTAATGAGATGGGATATTGTCGCGAAAATAGGATCAGAGAAAATAAACTATAAAGATAATTTATGCATTGCAGGCTTTGATGGAACTCAAACACAGACTATTGGGTCAGTAAAAGTCACGTTGATGATTGGAAAATCTCATTAATAAGTTAGATTTTATACAGTAAAAAATTTGTGTATTCTTGGAATCATTGGAGCAGAGTTTTTAAAGATATACACAATTTATGTCACTCAGAATTTTGAGTACATATGCCTAAGTGTACCAAACGAGCACAAAAAGGTAGAAAATATACCAATAACAGGAAAAGAAAAGGTACACGCAACTGAGCATTATGAGATGCGTGCTGCAGATAAGAATGGGTGCAACATTGAATTAGCCACCCGCATAAATAATGAAAGAAATAATGAAGTAAATGATAATAATGAGACGCCAAAGATGTCTTCAAACAGTGCAACTAAAGCAAACAATAGTTTTGAATTAAAAAAATCTCCAAGTAGAAATAGGATAACCGAAAAACATATTAAAAGTAGTGCAAAGAGTGGCAAAAATGAAGCAATTATCGTTAATGCTGAAGTCTTGGAGGGCAGTTTAGCAGAGCATAATATATATGAAGTCAATAAAAATGATAACATTAAAGCATCGTATCAGAGCAACTATGAGTTATACAAAAACGACGATCGTTCAGATAGTATGCTCCCCGGTTGTGGGACTAATATTACTCATGAAGAAGAAAAAGATTTTATAGACGGAGATTGTGACGAGGAAGACAAATGTTTCCTTGATTTAGATACAAATCAAGACGTAATTCTTACGGAAAATAAACGATACGGTCAAATATCTGGTCGAGAACGAACGGATGCCTATCAACAAACGGCAATACAGATTTCCAGAAGCTACAAAGAAGCATATTAATGAAGAAATTGAAGAATATGCATATTTCATATGCAAGCAGAGGTCTAGTAGGTGCTGAAAGAAAATACCATACGATTGAAAAAGAGTTTTTAGCCATCGTATGGGCAGTGAACCGCTTCAAACATTTCATTTATAATCAGATTTATTGTATATACTGATCATAGACCGTTGATTTCAATATGGCATTTAAAAGAATCTTCGCCTAACGCGTTTACGTCTGAAACTTCAAAGGTTGGAAATGGACATTCGTTATACACAAGGCAAAGACAATGTTGTGGCAGACTTTTTATCCAGACTGCCCGAACAGGCCGAGTCCTTACACTCTATTTCAATATTCACTAGACAGCAAAAGCGTCAACAGCAGCAAGCAGAAAAAAATGAACTTGCGAAGCGGAAGAACGCGGAAAATAAAACAACTTCCCCAAAACAACTGAAAGACGAATCAGGCAGGTTTAAGCTATTTATAAAATAAACAAAAGACAGAATGGTATCCGCACATGGACGGATTAGAAAACATCGATTTTGGATGGGACGAAAAGGAAGATTTGGGAGCACTCTCATATTTCGAAGAATATGAAATATGCATAAATAACAATGACATCAAATTTGATCTGCTGAAATTTTCAAAACAAAAAACTAACGAAAGCGATTTTGATGGTACTTTCGTAATAGTAAACAGTAGATCAGCATATAAAATATGCATATATGCGGAAAGACATTGAAAATTATGTTAAACAATGTAACTCGTGCCAGGAAAACAAAATCGGTCGAGCGAACAAAATGGGGGAACAGATACGGACTTGTTACGATTTGACTAGATATTTAATTGTAGCACCGATGGAAAATCAAGAGAGTGCCACGGTCGCGCAAACTTTCGTGAATAATTATATATATAAATATGTAACACCCGCCGAATTAGTAATCGATAATGGAACCAACTTTGTTAGTTCGCTTATGAAAAATGTATGTAAAATTTTAAAAATTAAAAAAATTACTACAAGTACATATCATCCACAAGCAAACTTGGTGGAACGATCGAATAGGGAATTGAAAACCTATTTAAGACAATACGTAGGTAACGAACCGAAAACATGGAATCAATTACTCTCATTCTTCAGTTTCGAATATAATACCACTGTAAATTCTTCAACCGTTTGAATTATTATACGGAAGACGAGCGAACATTCCAAACTCCGTTTACAAATACGATAGTGATGGTCTCTACTATGAGGACTACATCAATAAAATGCGATCTACATTTAAGGTAGCGCTTCGCCGTGGTCACGGGAGTTCGCTGCCTATCCCGGGGTTTCACGCACTTTACCCAAAATTGTGAGAAAACGGAAATTCCAAGAACATACGATTCTAGATAATTAATTTTTCTATCGATTCGTATATAAATTGTGCCTGATAAACGTTTTTATCGAAAGATTTCGTGCGAGTTATAAAAATAAATGAGTTTTTCCTTATTCTTTCGCACGCACACAATGTCAACGCATGCATTGGGGTGTGCAAAATGCCACATGCGGTAGACGCTAACAACATTTCTTTTGTTTCAACAAGTGTTTTTCATTAGCTTACTTCCCAAAAAGATGGAAAAACGCTAAAGTAATTCCTATCCTAAAACCTGATAAAAACCCAGCAGAAACATCAAGTTATCGCCCAATTAGCTTACTTTCTTCTATCAGTAAACTTTTTGAAAAAATTATCTTGTTAAGAATGATGACTCATATAAATGAGAATTCAATTTTTTTACCAGAGCAGTTTGGATTTCGTCATGAACATTCAACTACTCATCAACTTGTCAGAGTAACGAACATGATAAAATCAAATAAATCTTCTGGGTTATCCACTGGAGTTGCTCTTCTAGACATAGAAAAAGCATTCGACAGTGTTTGGCACAAAGGTTTAATAGCAAAAATGTCTGATTTCCAGCTTCCTATTTATTTGATCAAAATGATTCAAAATTATTTAACTGATCGTACTCTTCAGGTTAGCTATCAGAATTGTAAATCTGAATTGCTACCCGTACGAGCCGGTGTTCCGCAGGGTTCGAGTGTAGCTCCAATCTTGTATAATATTTTCACTTCTGATCTTCCAAATCTACCCGTTGGTTGTCAGAAATCGCTATTCTGTGACGACACAAGTCTGTTAGCCACAGGTAGAAATCTAAGAGTGATCTGCAGTCGCCTACAAAGAAGTTTAAATATTTTCAGTGATTATCTGTCAAAATGGAAAATTAAACCAAATGCAGCAAAAACGCAATTAATTATCTTTCCTCACAAGCCAAGAGCTTCTTTTCTTAAACCAAACAATAATCACATTCTCAAATTGAATGGCTTGGAATTGGCATGGTCTGATCAAGCTAAATACTTAGGTTTAACGTATGACAAAAAACTCACTTTCAAGGATCACATTGAAGGAATCCAGGCAAAGTGTAATAAATATATTAAATGTTTATATCCTCTTATAAACAGAAATTCTAAGCTCTGTCTAAAAAACAAATTGTTAATTTATAAACAAATTTTCAGACCAGAAATTTCGGCGACAAAGCAAGAGGAAGCAGTGAGTGGTCTCGCTTCGACCTGACCACGGCGAAGTGCTACCTTAAACGACTTCATCACCAAGCCCGGGAGAATCTAATTGCGTCTAAACAAAAACGCAAAGAATTATATGATAGACATTCCAACGAATGGCAACCAATGTGGGGGGACTTAGTGCTAGTAAAAGCCAATCCCACAGGCGCAGGACTAAAGTTACAATCACTTTGGAGAGGACCGTATGAAGTAGTCGCTTTTCCTAGTGAGCAAACAACAACTATAAAAAAAGGGAATAGACTAGAAAAGGTTCACAATAACCGATTGAAAAAGTATACGAATTGAGGAACCGAACGTTAGCACCGAATACCAAGATAAAAAAAAGTATCAAAGAGACATTAAAAACCTGTTTTAATCCACCTAGTGGTGTAATGATGCCTTTCTCATATCAATCATACTATCATATATAATACTGTGGTATTCTTCAAAATAATTTTCTTCGATTCCTAAAAACAATAACCGAAATCGGTTTGTTTGACCGTCTGCTGATAAAAAAACTATTAATTGGAGAAGATTTGAGGTCGATTTACTAAACTTTTTACGGATTTTCGTCCTTTTCAGTGATGGTATACAATTTTTAACACACTTTACCCTATATTTTCGGATCCGGAAGTCGGAACCAGATGAAATTCAGGAATTACGTATGGGACCACAGGACCTTTCATTTGAACCTCAGTTTATGAAAATCGGTCGCGCCATCTATGAGAAAAGCTAGAAAACATATTTTCATTTTCTTGCACATTTTACCCCATAAGTCCGGAACCGGAAGTCGGATCCAAACAATATTCAGGAATTTTGTATGGGACTACAAGACCTTTCATTTGAACCCAAGTTTGTGAAAATCGGTTCATCCATCTCTGAGAAAAGTTAGTGCACTTATTTTCACAATTTTTTGCACATTTTACCCCATAATTCCCGAACCGGAAGTCGGATTCAAATAATATTCAGGAATTTTGTATGGGACCACAAGGCTTTTCATTTGAATCTAAGTTTGTGAAAATCGGTTCAGCCATCTCCGAGAAAAGTTAGTGCAAAAAACGTTACATACACACATACGCACATGCACACACACACACATACACACACACACATACACACACAGACATTTTGCGTACTAGACGAACTGAGTCGAATGGTATATGACACTCGGCCCTCCGGGCCTCGGTTCAAAAGTCGGTTTTCACAGTGATTGCATAACCTTTCTATATGAGAAAGGCAAAAAGTAATAAAAAGATTCAAAATGTATACAAAGTGATACACGAAACAAACATATTGTATAAGAGTTTCATCGGAAAACTAAATAGAAAGGAATAATATTAAAATATATACGGGAAACTGAAATCCTGAGAGTGATCGAGATAAAGATAAATAGGATATAGTTATAACAGAAATTAACAGCAAACATCATACAATGATACTTTGATATAAGAATTCAACGAAATACTTAATACCACAGTGTAAGGGAAACAATGGATAAGATAAAAAATGAAAAACATACCAAGAAGGGAAAAATATCAGCGAAATATGTAAGATGAAAGTCGAAATGAATCAATTCGAACACGAGAAAAAAAACATGAATGCGAGCAGAAGGATATTAAAACTGTTAAGAGGGTAATAAAAGGGGGTCAATAAGAAATAAAATTTTACTTATGCAATGAAACGAACACAATGAAACCAATGGACACCAAACAAAGAAAGAAAAATAAGGTGAAACTGATGATAATAAACTGATGATTATGAAGATACATCAGAGGGACAATAAAGCAACATTGTCAAAGAAGATATATAACGGGGGGAAAACATATGAAGAAGAAAAAAGAGAGAGTATACTTGAAGAAACACAAATATATAGTTGAAGTAATACAAAGTAGAAATAAACTATGGGAAAATATGGGATTCTAATGATTCTAGATGAGTAAACCAATCAAGAAAATTTAAATATATTATAAACATGAGAATCATGTCATACACAGCAATACGGCCATAAGAAAAAAAAAGTTAAATTCAAGAAGAAGATTATAGATGTGAACAAAATGTGTTTTAGGGAGGAAGCTATAATGCTTCAAATTAAAATGAACTGGGGAAAAGTTACAATGCGTTTAGAAAAAAAGAGTACATTACACAAGAGAGGTAGAAATAATGGCATGGAATACGGAAATAATATTATAAATAAGGAGAATTTCTAAGGTGAAATAAAATGGTTTATCATTAAATAACATAAAACTAACACTGAATATATACTTTTAAAAACTACTTCGAACTAAAAATAAAATAGGGATGAGATATGACGGATACGACAAGAAAAGATAAGACACAAGCGGACGACTATCAAAACGACGCTGGCCAACAAATAATTTCTATACAATGTATGCATTTATGCAATGATCTTAGTATGAGTGATCAAGTGCGTACTATATGAATGAATTGAGGATCTATAAAGTGCAAATTACGCACTCAAATCAAGTTGTCGAAAAGATACAAATACGACATGTAAAAGTTTCGAAAACACAATGAAAGAAAGATACAACAAATAATTAAAATATTATATACCAAAGAATTCATGGGAGATTACAAAAATACATATATATGAAAACTCTGTCACTAACAAACTAATAATATTGGAATCCTCAAGAAACAGAGAGATAGGAATTGGCATCATAAAGGGGAATAGTTCGGAAACAATACGAACACCAAAAAGCAGCACGTTGGTGATCCAAACATAACAAAAAAATGTTTTTTTTTAAAACAACACGTTCAGCACGGACTTAGAATCTAAGTTACTTTACAGGTTCCGGCTATTATTGGAAAAATAATAAAGTCCAGATTTGAGTTTATTTTTAGAAAGGAAAAACAGGAACACATACCAAAAGAACCAGCTCAGGTAGTGGGGGAGAGAAGCTATTATTTCCACAGACAGACGTATTGTCGACATACGGGTTGTCAACCTGTATCTACGGGTTAAAAAGGTGCGAGGTACCTCAAAAAAAAAAAAAAAAAAAAAATATATATATATATATATATATATATATATATATATATATATATATATATATATATATATATATATATATATAAACATAAAAACTTCTCGATTAATGGAAAAGGGCACGAGATAACACATAGACGAAGAAATATATCGCAGAAACACTTAAATGCATAGAAAAAAACATAGATTCAATTCGATTATTTAAAAAAAATATTATTTTTAATTACAAAAGGCACAAAATCTTACAAAATGAATAGGAGTTTTTTTTGAGTCCCAAACTGTGTGTGCGCCCGAAAAATAGTCGTCGCAGAAGGAAGGATGTCGGTAGCTTAGCCAAGCTACCTAAGAGAACGAGAGGGTGTGATCGAATGCAGTGGCAGGTTGAAGACAAAGAGAACCGGGAAATCACCAAAATGTCAGAAAGAAGAACAGCAGAGCTGAAGGTGAGGCAATTACGAGTTGAAAAATCGAGGCAGAAAAATTACGAAAAAGTTTAATATGGAAGACGTGATAACAAATCAAAATAATGGCAATGCTACAAATTGCTACATCAACAAATACAAATGATAACAAAACAAGAAGGAAGTAAATGCAGTCAATAGAGTTAAAGATGACTTGCGTGGGTATGCCACAACGTTACCCCATAATTTATTCAGTGAGCATCGTCAAAGCTTAGCTGAATACCATAAAAAAATATAGGAAAATCAAAGTTTATTAATACGTGGAAAACTGAAAAAACACTAAGAAGAAAACAACCACGAGATCAAATGAAATACATAAAAGCTGCTAGGAGCCATTGTACCCAACGAGAAGCCATGATGAGAAGCAACAATACAAAATACCAATACATGACTAATCAACGAAGAAGTATCATCACATATATCTTTACGGAATTATTATTACTACTGGCAGTAATCTCAATGACCAAAACGCAAAGGAGTCAATGATTAAATCTTAACTATGCCCAATGAAGCGAGTACCTAAACAACGAGAAGCCCCAATACGAATCACCAACAAAGAAGAACGAGCCATTAGGAATGAGAACGACACGGTACCCAGAGTCCGAGACTAGCAACCGTTCGATCACCCCACAGATAAAGTAACAATAGAATACGGCTTTCGGTAGAACTTCGGGAGAAAGTCGGATGAACTTTCTACTTAAAATCACAAGCTCGGCTTGTACTAAAATCTTCGGGCTTCACCTTCATCAGAAGATGTTAGGAGTTTAAAAACCCATAGTTGGGAAGAGTTAGAGGCAGTCGTTATTAAGAAGTCGGTTCAAGTAGTCGGTTCGAGTAGTCGGTTAGTAGTCAGTCTCAGAGTGTGCACGGAAAATACCCGTTTGTCTCGGGCGTCGGCCCGTAGACAAATTATTTAGTCGGTTCCAAATAGTTGACGGTAAATAGCCGTTAGTAGTGTAATACGCGATAACCGAAACAGTCAATTAATTAACTTCTGCTGTAGGTAGATTACGGCAAAAGCAGAACAAAAAGTGTAAAAGTTTCGATATGAAATGGATCCAAGAGTGTATTCAGTTAATTGAGAAGAAATAGAAGTGAAGAAATACAGAAAAAAAATGTTTATTGACACAGAGAGTTACAAGTTTCCATTCAAAACAGAAAGAAACATCCCTTTTCGTTATTTTTCTCCCGCCGCCGCTCGGCCGGAAACAACGAGGCGTTTGCATATGACAAATACAGACGGACGACGTGCATTATTTTCGGGTCACGAAGCCTTGCTTTTAAGAAGCGTTCGTCGCCATTTGCAGATTGTGTAAGAGTAAGACGTACAATTGGAGGACGCATTGGATCAATTTAGAATTGGCTGTCTCTATTCATGTCCTGTGATATTGCAGATGTATTTATGTTATGTGATATTGAAGATGTGTTCACATAGTTAGTGGATGGTGCAGCTTCGATGTCATTATTTCCTAAGACCGGAGTAGTGTTGTTCTGAATACTTCTTGTTCCTTTGTAAGGGTTGATTGTTTGACCTTTTTGAAAATTTATAAATTTTGAGGCAATATCAGCACCTGGATTCCCGAAGAATTGAACCCGTGCAGCTGCTAGTAAGTCCTTGTCCAAGGGTAAGGTATATTGTAATGACATATTATTGTTATTGTTGTGGCAGGTATTGTTACTATTAGTGTTCAAGTTGCTGTTGTAGTGCACATTATTGTCGTTGTTGTTGCTGTTGTTTTTGTTGCTGCTGTTGTTGTTGTTGTTGTTGTTGTTGTTGTTGTTGTTATCGTGTTTGCTGTTGTTGGTGTAGTTGTTGTTTTTTCTGCGATGTTTTCGTCTAAGGTTTGCTTTTTCTGCTTGTTTTTCTTGCAGTCGTCGAGTACGCTGTTTCTTGTCATACTCAATCCAGTCTCGTTTCCAGGTTTCTTTACTTCCAATGATGCGCCAGCCACTGTCGCATTATTGAATTTTCTTCTCTTTGAGTTCTTCAGCTAGAGACTTAGGTTTAGTATTTTGGTCTTTGGTTCCGATACTGGAGATTGAAGTCGATATTGCTTTGACTTCATTCCTCAATTCTTCCAGAATAGTGTTAGGTATTATTGCAGGGACTTCAAATTTGGTTGGTAGTAAGAATTTTTCTTCGAGACGAAGAAGCCGTTCGCTCATTTCCTTGATATGCTGGTCATTGACTTTACTCAAATCGCTAACGTTTTTATGGCACTGTGTAACGAGGCCTCGAATGACTGCATGCGCTGACCAACTTTACCGCAAATGTTGTCGTTTCTGCTGATACTGGACAATGACTGCTTCACGTCGATGAGCAAGCGCTCGACACTGTCGAATATTTCCAGGTAATGGGTTTTCATGTCTGCAGTGGTCCGGTGATACGTTTCCGTTTGATTTTTTGTGTATTTTAGAAGTTGCTCCTGTTGATGAAGTAGCTTTAGAGTTTCAGCTCCTGTCCTTATTAAATGTTGACAGTCGGCACACACTGGTACCATAAATGCCAGAATGAAATTTTCTTGATGCCGCTGCACGCCGATGCAGGCTGAATGGTACGATTTTTCACAGAATTCGCATTTCCAAAGGAAGCGATTGTCAATATCAACACACGATTTTACACCGCACTTCATTATTCTAGATAAAATTTGTTCGAAAGGCTATAAAAAGCCCGCGCGCGACGTAGACTACGCGTCAAAAGATAAATAAATATAAATTACTTGCGGAGCACTCGAAAAAGCGAACCGCGCTCGATGACTGTTCGAGGCGAAAAAAAATTCTCTATGATGTAGGAGTTGCCATACATCACGAAGATGCATCTGGTGAACAGTGGTTTGAAGAATATGACTATGGTTATTTCCAGTTGAATAACCTTGACGTATCACGCAGGTTAAAGTCGCCTCCGAGAATAATGTGTGCAGTGTGGTGACGTAGGTAGTAGGCAAGCGTTGTGTTGAAGAATCTCTCTCGTTCCCCACGACGGAAAGCACCCGACGGGGTGTACACGTTACACAGTGTGATGTTAATAACACGTAAAGCGAGAAGTCTCCCATCTAGATTTTCTTCATCGTGCGAAAATTTTATATGACTTTTGAGAGCAATAGCGGTTCCTCTCCTCGTGTGGTCAATGTTGCATACTACGTTATAGCCAGGTATGGACAGCTCTCTACCTCTTGTAGGAATACGATGCCCAAATCCATCGAGCGCACGAATGTGTGAAGAGCGTTGATTTTTGTAGTGTTCGTGATCGTGTTGATGTTTATGGTTCCAATATTGCTACTAACGAAATCTGCCATTATTGCATTTCTTCATCAGAATTTGGCTGTGTTGCGTCACTCTCGGTAGCGTTCTCATCGGTGGTTCGCATCTTTTTTCCAGGTGGTTGTCTTCGTGAGCGCCGGCTTGATGTCGAAGCTTGAAAGCTATCTGTCTCATTGCCATCACATTTTGCTGTGCGTTGTGGTTACTAGAAGGCATCGGAGACGGAGAGAGGTTTTCGGCATTTCTTAACGGCTCTCACCGCCATACCATAGATTGGAACTTTGGTAACGGAGCCAAGTTTTCGTTCAGCATATATGGCGAAAATGGATGACCGACTACCTATCAAATTTGCAATGGACGCGATAAAGCTTGCTTCAAATAGAATTGGAACAAAGACAATTGCCTGTATTTCAGTTATTTATTATTGTAATCAAGATCCTTTTTTATACAAATGTAGCGTTTTCTTCATACTTTTAAGAAAAAATACGGATAAAATTATTCGTCACGGTTTTGAAGGAATTCTCGATTTTTTCCTGTAACGGCTCACCATCGTTTTAGCTATCTTATTCCACCAGGTCGTCATCTGATTGATGTCTATGACAACGTTTCCCTTTGCCTTGAGTCTCCTCTTCATGATTGCCCAGTATTTCTCAATAGGGCGGAACTGGGGGCAGTTGAGTGGGTTAAGGTTTTTCGGAACAAACTGGACCACTTTCTCTGCATACCATTCTTAAACGGCTTTGCTGTAATGACAGCTTGCCAAATCTTGCCAAAACATTACAGGATGGTCGTGGGATCGAATGAACAGCAAAATTCTTTTTTGGAGACACTCTTTTTGGTATAGTTCCGATGTCATTGTCTTATTTGTAACGAAAACTTTCGTTTTTTTGCCGCAGCTGCAAATGCCCGGCCAAATCATAAATTTTCTTGCAAATTTGTCGGCAAAAACAAATTTAAATTTGGCTGGAACATCCCCCCGAGCCGTCGCCAAGTAAAATTTTTGACCTGGCATTTGACCGAAGTCAGCCTTGACACAGGTTTCATCGTCCATCAGAAGACACCCGTTGAACTTGGTCAGCACCTGGTCATATAGTTTCCGAGCACGAATTTTGCCCACACTATTCTGTTTCATGGTCCGATTTGGCTGTTTGCTAGCTCGATACGACTTGATTCTTTCCCGGAGTCGAGTTCTCCCCACGGTACTATGGACAGTACCGAATTTTCTGGCCAAATCACGGTCCGACAGATTAGGATTCCACTTAATCGTCTTCAAAATCTTACCACGCAATTTCCGGTCGTCAGTTCGACTCCGACGATCGGCTTGAGGCTTCCGAATCGTCGTCAATGTTTTCTAATTCCGTTTGATAACGCGCCATACGGTATTTCTGGGCAATTTCAGCTGTTTAGCTAGCCTAGATGCAGACCACAATGGATTTTCCAAATAACTGTGCACAATTTTTTTTCCTTCTTTCGGCTTCCATGTTTATTGTTTACAAAGTACAGTCGATTTTCGGAATGTCACAAATCATATTTATATATATATATATATATATATATATATATATATATATATATATATATATATATATATATATATATATATATATATATATATATATATATATATATATATATATATATATATATATATATATATATATATACATTAGAGCGGTAACAAAACAACGTCACATATACCATTAACATATATCACTGGAACCAAGAGTCAGAGCCAGTCTTCGAACTTGAACAATGGCCTAACAATAGCTTTCAAACGGGAATAATCTTTTAAAAATCTGTTTGGTCATCTCCGAGGAACTTGCGCGGTAAAAATACAACGCGTTTTGTCGATTACGTCACTTTTACAATCATATCTCCGGAACCAACAGTCACAGCCATTTGATCTTTGTACTTGAGCTTTCGAACGAGCATAAGTTTGTTAAAGTCGGTTCAGCTATCTCTGAGAAAATAGAGCACGTAAAAATATCTTTGAAAAGTGCACACACACACGCACATACATACACACACAGATATTTTCCAATCTCGTCGAACTGAGTCGATTGCTATATAACACTATCTCCGAGGCTCCGTTCAAAAGTCGGTTTTTTCCAACAATTCTAATGCCTTTCTATAGAGATTTCTTTTTGATTATTATGCTGATTTCCAAGGAATGTGAATCAATTCTCAATGTGGAGCAAGACGAATTGAGCAAAAATATGAAAAATCCGTAGTGATTTTAGGGGTTAAATCAGGTTTTTAAGGTAACGTCCTTACAAATGAGATGAAATAGGGAGCCCTCACCCTGTATGGTAAATTTTTAGAATTGAAAACAGATCAAGGTATAGAATGCAAAAACGATGTACTTGACCAAATCTGTAAACAACTAAGAATTAAACAAACTTTCTCCACAGCTTATCATCCACGAAAAATTGACTCATTGGAAATGAACCACAGGTGTCTAAATGAATGTCTGCGATCCTGCGTCAATCAGCATCAATCTGACTGGGGTGATTGGCTCCAATTTTATGCATTTTCAAATAACTCTGCCCCACTCACTGATCATGGGTAAACACCATACGAATTAGTGTTTGGAATAAAATCAAAACTTCCACAAGAAGTCTACAAAAATGGAATAGAACCTATATATAATTTCGAACACTACAACAGAGAAATGAAACAGGGTAAGGGCTCCCTATTTCATCTCATTTGTAAGTACGTTACCTTACCACTGAAAATTGATTTATATTCCTCGAAAATCAGAATAATATTCGAAAATATCAGCTGGAAACACTTTTGATATGTTCACTGCATTGCTACTAATTTCATCTCAAAGGATTGTTATTCATCCTATCGTTGGTCCTTTATTCATACTATTGATAAGAAATCAAAACAAGATAATGCACAATTCCACTCTCAGGCTCAAAATATCAGAATTTTTCTTAAAAAGGGTCTAATGCCAACTATAAGCCAACACACCATAGTTTTAAAACCAGTTTCGAATAATTTTTTTTTGGGTCGCTTTCGTTGACTTTTGTTTTAAATTTAAAAATGTACTGTGTAGTTAATTTTATAAACTATAAAAAAACAATAGGAATTGTTACTATTTAGCCGAATCAGTTTCATCATCATAAATGAAATTAAACTAATGTGGATACCAAAAAAAAAAACTTGTTGATGATAATTTGAAGAGGCAAACACTATTTTTTGTAACATTATGAGAAAACTTGGCAACCTTGCGAAATGAGATGAAAACAAAACGCAATCAAGTGAGCAAAGTGAAAAACTTTCATCTCATTTTTTGAAAACTTCTATTGCCTGTCGGGTAATTTTTTAAGTTTTTCAATCGTTAATTAAGCAAGTGGCAAGTGAACATTACTAATTAATGAATTCATCCAGCATTCAATAGTAGTGTAATTGTTCTTGCTTATCGTGATCTTTCTTACATGAAATTTCTTTATCATTTATCATTGGACTTACAATTTAAATTTTATTTTATGTTAGCCCCCTTTCTCTTCCATGAGTTCAACACCAACACACCAAACTTTCTATTAGGCAGATCACAGAATTTGTACAAAGGAATAATTTTTTTCAATTCGATGTCCAAACAAATTAAACGTGCTACAACTCTAAATGAGTTCAAACAATTATGTATTTCACATGTAAAATCTGTCTTATGAACCGATTTTAAAATATATATTATAATTTGATTTCTTAAAAATTATGTAAAATGAAGAAGAATGTATTTTGACTTATCACTATTTTTTGTAGATGTTAGTATTTTAGAGTTGATATAGATAAAAAGTTACCGAGTTGTCTACAAAAGTTTGAGCCCGCGCGCGTAAAGCAGTCAAAGACAATCTAGAAATGGAATAAGGCTGAATTAAGAGATGTTATTGTTTGAGACCAATTATGGTTTTCTTGAGTTATGCTGGGATCTACAGTTGCTGATGAAATTGGGCTTAGCTCTGCACATTCGCAGTCTCGTTATTCCATCGTAGCTGGTGATGATAACGATGAACTAGTCCGGCGGGAAGGGCCTGGTGAATTATTGTCTGATACTGGTCAAGATATTGGGTTCGATTCCTAATTTGTTCAAGGATCTTCCCGGGTTGGAAATTTTCTTGATCAACCCTGGATAGTTATTGTAATATATAATGTGTTATAGTAATTTCTTTTTGTTCAGCTGCTCTATCGAAGGAATATCTATGCCTGCTAAGTTAACCAGCTCGTTTCAATTTTTGATTACTGGGTAAAGCATGCAATAATATTAATTATCACTTAGATAACTCGTTCAGCTCACACCTTTGTAGGGGTATGAGGTGGGGCCATCATCATCATCATCAACCAATAGCCAGCTATATTAAATAAATAAAAGTGATGAACTTAAACAAACAAACCGAAATAGTTATCAAATCGTTTTATAAAAACAGTGTTTAGATTAACTAATGAATACCAACATACTAATATGCTATTCGAAATGTATTAGGTTTAAAGTACTAACATATGTATTGTGGATGCCACGGCGAAAAAAAACTTATGAAATAAACGTACATTTATATAAAAAAAACCTGTTTTAATCCACCTAGTGGTGTAATGATGCCTTTCTCATGTACATATAATATTGTGGTATTCTATTCGAAAAAATTCTCTTCGAGTTTTGAAAGAAACCAAGAGATTGTTTATGCATAACATACAGAATAAAAGAGTGCTTTAATTGCGTAAGCCATCCGTAAGAAAACGAATTAAGATCACTATTATATGCACTCTCCGGAATCCGGAACCGGATACCGAAAACCAGGATAGCCGGAAACAGTTTGTTTAGTTGCCTACTGATAATGACTATCGATTTGTGTAGTTTTGAGACCAGTTTAGAAATTTTTTTACGTTTTTTGTTTCGCCGGTTTAAGTGACGGTGTACAATATTGAACACACTTTACCCTATAACTCCGGAACCGAAAGTCGCATCCGGATGAAATTCAGGAATTTCGTATGTGACCGGAAGACCTTTCATTTGAATCTAAGTTTGTGGAAATCGGTCAAACCATCGCTGAGAAAAGTGAGTGAGATCCATTTTGGTGTATATGACCAATATTTCCGGTACTTCCGGAACCGGACACCGGGAACCAGGATAGCCGGAATCGGTTTGTTTAGTTGCCTACTGATAATGACTATTGATTTGTGTAGTTTTATGACCAGTTTAGAAATTTTTTTACGTATTTTGTTTCGCCGGTTTAAGTGACGGTGTACAATATTGAACACACTTTACCCTATAACTCCGGAACCGGAAGTCGGATCCGGATGAAATTCCGGAATTCCGTATGGGACAGGAAGACCTTTCATTTGAATCTACGTTTGTGGAAATCGGTCGAACGATCGCTGAGAAAAGTGAGTGAGATCCATTTTTATATATATGACCACTACTTCCGCTACTTCCGGAACCGGATACCGGGAACCAGGATAGCCGGAATCGGTTTGTTTAGTTGCCTACTGATAATGACTATCGATTTGTGTAGTTTTGAGGCCAGTTTAGGAAAATCTTCACGTTTTTTGCTTCGCCGGGTTAAGTGACAGTGTACAATATTGAACACACTTTACCCTATAACTCCGGAACCGGACGTCGGATCCCGATGAAATTCCGGAATTCCGTATGGGACAGCAAGATCTTTCATTTGAATCTAATTTTGTGGAAATCGGTCAAACCATCGCTGAGAAAAGTGAGTGAGATCCATTTTTATACATATGACCACTATTTCCGGTACTTCCGGAACTGGATACCGGGAACCAGGATAGCCGGAATCGGTTTGTTTAGTTGCCTACTGATAATGACTATCGATTTGTGTAGTTTTGAGACCAGTTTAGAAATTTTTTTACGTGTTTTGTTTCGCCGGTTTAAGTGACGGTGTACAATATTGAACACACTTTACCCAATAACTCCGGAACGGGAAGTCGGATCCGGATGAAATTAAGGAATTCCGTATGTGACCGGAAGATCTTTCATTTAAATCTAAGTTTGTGGAAATCGGTCAAACCATCGCTGAGAAAAGTGAGTGAGATCCATTTTTATATATATGACCACTATTTCCGCTACTTCCGGAACCGGATACCGGGAACCAGGATAGCCGGAATCGGTTTGTTTAGTTGCCTACTGATAATGACTATCGATTTGTGTAGTTTTGAGACCAGTTTAGAAATTTTTTTACGTTTTTTGTTTCGCCGGTTTAAGTGACGCTGTACAATATTGAACACACTTTACCCTATAACTCCGGAACCGGCAGTCGGATCCGGATGAAATTCAGGAATTCCGTATGAGACCGAAGGACCTTTCATTTGAATCCAAGTTGGTGGAAATCGGTAAAACCATCGCTGAAAAAAGTGAGTGAGATCCATTTTTATATATATGACCACTATTTCCGCTACTTCCGGAACCGGATACCGGGAACCAGGATAGCCGGAATCGGTTTGTTTAGTTGCCTACTGATAATGACTATCGATTTGTGTAGTTTTGAGACCAGTTTAGAAATTTTTTTACGTTTTTTGTTTCGCCGGTTTAAGTGACGGTGTACAATATTGAACACACTTTACCCTATAACTCCGGAACCGGAAGTCGGATCCGGATGAAATTCCGGAATTCCGTATGGGACAGGAAGACCTTTCATTTGAATCTAAGTTTGTGGAAATCGGTCGAACGATCGCTGAGAAAAGTGAGTGAGATCCATTTTTATATATATGACCACTACTTCCGCTACTTCCGGAACCGGATACCGGGAACCAGGATAGCCGGAATCGGTTTGTTTAGTTGCCTACTGATAATGACTATCGATTTGTGTAGTTTTGAGGCCAGTTTAGGAAAATCTTCACGTTTTTTGCTTCGCCGGGTTAAGTGACAGTGTACAATATTGAACACACTTTACCCTATAACTCCGGAACCGGACGTCGGATCCCGATGAAATTCCGGAATTCCGTATGGGACAGCAAGATCTTTCATTTGAATCTAATTTTGTGGAAATCGGTCAAACCATCGCTGAGAAAAGTGAGTGAGATCCATTTTTATACATATGACCACTATTTCCGGTACTTCCGGAACTGGATACCGGGAACCAGGATAGCCGGAATCGGTTTGTTTAGTTGCCTACTGATAATGACTATCGATTTGTGTAGTTTTGAGACCAGTTTAGAAATTTTTTTACGTGTTTTGTTTCGCCGGTTTAAGTGACGGTGTACAATATTGAACACACTTTACCCAATAACTCCGGAAC
This sequence comes from Malaya genurostris, assembly GCF_030247185.1. Lineage (NCBI taxonomy): Eukaryota > Metazoa > Arthropoda > Insecta > Diptera > Culicidae > Malaya > Malaya genurostris. The sequence continues at coordinate 163,703,661 of NC_080571.1, read as the reverse complement.
GGGAAGTCGGATCCGGATGAAATTAAGGAATTCCGTATGTGACCGGAAGATCTTTCATTTAAATCTAAGTTTGTGGAAATCGGTCAAACCATCGCTGAGAAAAGTGAGTGAGATCCATTTTTATATATATGACCACTATTTCCGCTACTTCCGGAACCGGATACCGGGAACCAGGATAGCCGGAATCGGTTTGTTTAGTTGCCTACTGATAATGACTATCGATTTGTGTAGTTTTGAGACCAGTTTAGAAATTTTTTTACGTTTTTTGTTTCGCCGGTTTAAGTGACGCTGTACAATATTGAACACACTTTACCCTATAACTCCGGAACCGGCAGTCGGATCCGGATGAAATTCAGGAATTCCGTATGAGACCGAAGGACCTTTCATTTGAATCCAAGTTGGTGGAAATCGGTAAAACCATCGCTGAAAAAAGTGAGTGAGATCCATTTTTATATATATGACCACTATTTCCGCTACTTCCGGAACCGGATACCGGGAACCAGGATAGCCGGAATCGGTTTGTTTAGTTGCCTACTGATAATGACTATCGATTTGTGTAGTTTTGAGACCAGTTTAGAAATTTTTTTACGTTTTTTGTTTCGCCGGTTTAAGTGACGGTGTACAATATTGAACACACTTTACCCTATAACTCCGGCACCGGAAGTCGGATCGGGATGAAATTCCGGAATTCCGTATGAGACCGGAAGACCTTTCATTTGAATCTAAGTTTGTGGAAATCGGTCAAACCATCGCTGAGAAAAGTGAGTGAGATCCATTTATATATATATATATATATATATATATATATATATATATATATATATATATATATATATATATATATATATATATATATATATATATATATATATATATATATATATATATATATATATATATATATATATATATATATATATATATATATATATATATATATATATATATATATATGACCACTATTTCCGGTACTTCCGGAACCGGATACCGGGAACCAGGATAGCCGGAATCGGTTTGTTTAGTTGCCTACTTATAATGACTATCGATTCGTGTAGTTTTGAGACCAGTTTAGTAATTTTTTTACATGTTTTGTTTCGCCGGTTTAAGTGACGGTGTACAATATTGAACACACTTTACCCTATAACTCCGGAACCGGAAGTCGGATCCGGATGAAATTCAGGAATTCCGTATGGGACCACTAGACCTTTCATTTGAATCCTAGTTTGTCAAAATCGGTTCAGCCATCTCCGAGAAAACCTAGTGAGATTATTTGACACATACACACACACACACATACATACACATACACACAGACATTGCTCAGCTGGATGAACTGAGTCGAATGGTATATGACAATTTTCACCGGTCGGTTTTTCAAGTGATTGCATAACCTTTCTATATGAGAAAGGCAAAAAGTAGTGTAATTGTGCGGAATAGTGATCATGTTTTGAGATGAATCGATTAGTAGATATTCAGGAACATGACGAACTCTAAATCTTGAGACGAAAAGGTGTGCTAAATTGAAGAGTGAGTTTGTTTTAAATGATTTTAAAACGATCACCGAAGTATTTGAAACTATTTATTGCAATGGGAAAGTGTGATAATAGCTTAAATAATCATTTTGAATCATTTCCCAGTTTCGTTCAGGTACTTTGTTAGATATTTTTCATGTTCAAAGTAATGAGGTAAAAGGATAAGAAGGATATGAGAGCTCAGATGAAATAGGGAACCTTTACCATGAATATAAAGTTTTCGACTAAGGTTTTAGCTATCATGTTAGCATCTTTAGGCTGTGAACCATTTCGCGGTTAATTTTAACTTTTGGTTAAAATCTGACACTTGAGTGGTTATTTTGTGTCGAGTAGTTAAATTTAACTAAAACTGCGGCCCATTTCAAAGCTTGACGGAAGGAAAGTAATTTGGGTTTATTTTCCACAACTTCAACTAAAGAATTAATATTAGAATTTTCATTGCAGAATTTTTTCAGTGACGGAAAATAACCATTCTCTTGAGCAGGATTATTTTCGACGATATCAAAATAACCGCTCGAGTGTAAGATTCCAACCGCGAAATGGTTCACAGCCTTAGTAGGTATCGGTACAAGAACTTTCGGCGAAATGACCCTGATCCTTAAATATTTCGTCTTCTTAAGACAGCGCTATTTTATTTATTTTAATTATTTTCATGTATTCTTCAATTTTTAATGAGCAAAACTGATTTGATTTCCATTATTTTTTTGTGTTTCGTATCTTAAGATGAAATGTAGTCTCAAAAAAGGCGCGCAAAATTTTAACCGCTTGAGTTTACCGAATTGTCGCACAAAATAGAAAACCGACATTAGCTTGTAAAAAGAACTCATTGATTCGTAATGGCTTTTTGAATTCTTCACATTTTGAATATATCCTATATCGAAATCATAAAGGAAAGAATGATGAATATATCCTGATTCAATCGTTATTGTTCACAGTTAGTGATTACTATTACACTAACACATGGATCAATAAGTCCCGAGACTAAAGCAGAGATGGCGCTCGTAGTAAACCAGTAACAACGTACCGTACCAACGTTTCTAGAGTACTAACCTTTGCATGAAACGGGTCAAAATTTTAAGTCGATCCGACCAGAAACAGCTGAGTTATCGAGGTTGGAGTAAAGTCGTTTTGTAGTTTGTTTAAAAAATGAAAAAAAACGAGTTTCGTGTTTTGATAAAACATTGTTTTTAATGGGTAAAAACGTGTTTAATCCACCTAGCAGTTAGATGATACCTTTTTTTTATCAATCCGCATGTGTTTTTGCATGAATATTCTTCGGTGTTTAAGCTTTCATGACATTATTTTAATGACCGTCGTTTTAAGCGACAATTTGAGATTTTAATCATTCACTACTCTGTAATGTCGAAACTGCAAATCGGATCGAATTTGAATCTAGAAGTGTGATAATCGATAAAACATGCCATGATATGTAAGTTCCACGGTAATTTAAGGTACTTCCAGAGCCGGTATTCAGGAACCAGCATAACCCAAACCGATTCGTATGGCCATATGACGAATAAATTGCAATAGTTTTGAGTCCAACTTTAAAGCTTTTCGGGATTGTCATCTTCTATATCGGTTTGAAGTTTAAAAATTCATCATCATGTAATTCGAGAACCGGAAGTCATAATTATTTTTGTATGTATGTATAAAATAATATAAAATAAATTTGTTTCTAAAATTTGATTAGGGTTTTTTTGAGAAAACGTTTGAGCTTTGAGAAACGATTTTATACTGGAACCGGAATTCTAAAATCGGTTTAGCCGAAGTCAGATAAATTCACCTGAGAAGCTGTATAGTTTACATTTGTTTCAAAATATTTGAAAATCAGTGAAGACATCGTTGAGAAATCATAGCACGAATTAAATTTTTAGGTGCCTTCTGAATCGACAACTGAATACTACTAAAACTGAAAAAAGTTAATTTTTTTTATCGACTATCCGAATCTGCTAACCCGATAAACGTGATTAATTTATGTGGAATAGACATTTTTATACCAATCACCCTGTATCCCCGAAACCGGAAGTTGGATCTGACTGAACAGCAAGATGTTTTATAGAATCTTGAAACTTTTCATTTGAATCTTAGATTTCATTTGAATCTTAGATCGGTTCAGCCATCTACGAAAAGAATGAGTTACACAATTTTGATTTTGTTTCACATATCATCCTTTAGTTCCGCAACCAGAGGTAGGAACCAAACATAATTCAGGAACTTTGTTTGGGAGCATACGACTTTTCGTAAGAATCTGAATTTGTAGAAAAGAAATTTTCCGAGAAAATTGAGTGAAATTATTTGTCACACACGCATTTGCTGATCTCGACGAACTGATTCGAATGGTATATGGATGTAATGTTCTTCCAGCATTTATTGCTGTAAGTAGTTTAAAACAATATAATTAAAAAAAATTCTGCCATCATCTGGCTTATATATGTCATATTCGAAAGATTATGTTGCCAAAAATGAGCCGTGCTTAAATCAGTCCGAGGCTAAATATCATGAAAAAGGATGCTGTACACAGTCTTTTTGGTGCTTAGAAACAATTGTATGTAACAGTATAAAAAATCGTGTTTTCCGTTGCTCCCAAGCATTTCTTTGTCATACAGCACTCAAAACTCCTACTGCTGGAATAGGGTGAAAAGTCGTTTACACAAAAATTTCGATATCTCCGTTAAAATGGACGTATTTCAACAATCTATGGCTTGTTGGATAGCTATTACCGTGCCGAATCTAAGTCTGAAAACATATTCTGTTTTCAAGGTCAATTGTGACAGATACTGTCCAAAAACTGAAAATTTTGACATAAAACTTCGTATAACTCAAAAAGTAAACATCCGATCTCAAAACCATTCAATAGCGTTTTGGGTGACGGGGAGACCTTTCATTTGCGACTAGTTTGATCAAAATCGGTCCAGCGATCTCTGAGATCTCGACCTCTTAGTTGACAACACACATACAGACACACACACATACACACACACACGGACATTTGCTCAGTCCGTCGAGCTGAATCGATTGGTATATATCATTCGGCCCTCCGGGCCTCGGAAAAATTCCGGGCATTTGCAGCTGCGGCAAAAAAACGAAAGTTTTCGTTACAAATAAGACAATGACATCGGAACTATACCAAAAAGAGTGTCTCCAAAAACGAATTTTGATGTTCATTCGATCCCACGACCATCCTGTAATGTTTTGGCCAGATTTGGCAAGCTGTCATTACAGCAAAGCCGTTTAAGAATGGTATGCAGAGAAAGTGGTCCAGTTTGTTCCGAAAAACCTTAACCCACTCAACTGCCCCCAGTTCCGCCCTATTGAGAAATACTGGGCAATCATGAAGAGGAGACTCAAGGCAAAGGGAAACGTTGTCAAAGACATCAATCAGATGACGACCTGGTGGAATAAGATAGCTAAAACGATGGACGAAGAAGGTGTGCGCCGCCTACTGAGCCGTGTTACAGGAAAAATTCGAGAATTCCTTCAAAACCGTGACGAATAATTTTATCCGTATTTTTTCTTAAAAGTATGAAGAAAACGCTACATTTGTATAAAAAAAGATCTTGAATACAATAATAAATAACTGAAATACAGGCAATTGTCTTTGTTCCAATTCTATTTGAAGCAAGCTTTATTATAACAATAAATAGGATCGTAGCACGTAGCACGTAGGCTGCGAAGTTTGTTGAAACAGAAAGGCCGAATTTCACAATAAACGTAATATCAAGACTTTGTTTTGCTTGACAATGAAAAAACGTATGAAAAAACAAAACGGCGCTCGTGTTGTCTGATGCGTTGGACACTGAGACGAAAAATCAATGGGAGGCTACATTGGAGTATGGTGAGCTCCCTACGTACAAGGGGACAGTCGAGTTTTTGAATAGACGATGTCAGATTCTCGAACGGTGTGTTTCGTCCGAAACAGCAAATTATCGCAACAAAAAAAGAGTCAGACAGTCAAGCAATAGCAAAGGTTCTAGCGATAAGAACTTGGCAAAGGTACATGCAGCCGCCACGCAACCAGAAACAGGAGGATATTCTTGTCATCTGTGCAACAAAACACATTCGACTTTCAGTTGTGAAGAGTTTCGTGCTTCAACTATAGACGAACGCTTAGCAAAGGTGATGGAGTTGAGGGTCTGCTTCAACAGTCTTCGTAAAGGCCATCGACTAACAGAATGCAAATCAAAGAAGAGCAGCATGACCTGCAAATCGAGACACAACACGTTTGTTACGGACCAGTTTAATAATTAAATCATATCAATTTAATAATTAAATCAAATCAGGGATTTCATCCGACGGCCCAAAGAGTGGACATTGTGAAGTATTATGAAAATAATGAAAAAACTAAACTGCTCTTCAAGCGGTTGTAGTGCCTGAATAAAGCAGGTATAGCTTTATGGTTCGTGTGCAGGCCGAGATAAGCCACTCTTCTAGCGGGTCTAGTGTCAAACATAGGAATTTCCACATTTAGAGCAATAAAATCTTTCCACTCATTAACTTTTAGTTTGAGTGTTTGAACAGAATGATTTTACAAGAATGAATTTTTTAATATTACCATTTAATTCTGTTTTAAGTATATCACGTCACTATACAAATTCACTATGTATCTCACAACACTATAAATCATGTATAATAAACGTCACATCACATATACGCGCGCCAGGATGTATGAAATAAACAAAAACCTTTGTAAACAAGCAGGCAAAATTAGATGCGCGCGCAGGTATAGCTAGGGATGCGAGTGAGGCAGTATCCCGTCACAGGAAGGAAAGAGAAAACAGTGAATGTTGCGGTTTATGTAGCGCAACATTTATATTTGTTGTATGGAAAATACTTGTATACATAATTAAGATTTTGTTAAAATAAAACACTTGCATTTCACTGCAGTCAGAGGGTAAATTACTTGTCCGAAAACCAGCCAAGTATATTGATTTCAAGGTAGATAAACCTTTACGAGTGCTATCCTTCCGCGAAACAATTACAGTAGGCTTCAACACAGAACCCCTCGATAACATTGGTGGCTAGAAAGAGGAGAGAACTCACGAAGATCGAACTCACGTTATCAGCACGAAAGAAAGATTTCGTTTAATCCCCATGGCAGTTGAAGTCTGATAAAAAAGAATCCATGATCGCATTCGAATGACGAATACATCTGAGGTGTATGAAACTTTCAATTTCACCATCAAGGAAAGAAAGATGGATTTGCCCCAAGTGTTTAGACGCAGAAAGAGAACTTATTCACTTAAAAACTTTTCAAAAGCAAACAGTACACAAAGACGTCATTAAAGAAATACTTCTAGAAAATAGAATTTCGATGGAGCAATTTATAAAATCCATGCAGGAAATTAAATCAGAATCTGAAGAGCCTGTACCAGGTACATTGGCAGCCGGAATGAAACCCACCAAACAAGTGCCTGATTGGACGGTTTATTTAAAACGTCAAGCGCTTATGAGTCTGCCCAAATATGCAAGCACGGCAAAGGAATGGCCTAAATTCAAGAAAATATTCTTAGAAACAACCAAAGAGGGGTTGTTTAACAATCTGGAGACTCTCGCTAGACTCCAGACTGTGTCACCAGTTGCTCTTATCAGAGAAAAATCATGTCGTAAAACTATTGCTGTGAGCAATCCATGAAAAGAATCTTCATATTGTGCGTTCAGGTTTAATAGCGGCTTTCTAATTGCGTTATTGGATGTCCGAATTTCGTTCCATATTCCACGACATATCGTCAAGAGTTGCGTGCGGTGCTCCCGAGCCAAACCTTGAGGAGTTTAACAATTGATGTGAAACCTTCCCAGGAAAAACAAACAGGGATTACTCTGGGACACTTCCTCATCATGAATTAACCACCATACCAGAGCCAACATACGAAGACGTCAAGATCAATCGACTGACACGATGGAAGTACATCCAATCACTTCAACAGCATTTCTGGAGAAGATGGTTTACCGAGTATTTGCATCAGCTGCAAGTGCGAAAAAATTTAAAATTCAACCAGCCTAATCTACGCGAAGGGATGATGGTCATCTTGAGAGAAGATAACCAGCCAACGCAATCTTGGCCGATCGGGAGGATTGTAAAAACTTACCCGGGAAGAGAAGGAAAGTTAGGGTGATGGACATTCAGACTTCAAAGTTACTTTTCCGTCGTCCCATCTTCAAGATTTGCCGCTTCCGAATGAGGACAACGCAGAGGAAGCAACGTGTCTTTAAATTTTTAAGGATGACGAAACCTCTTCCGACGGGGAGAATGTTAGCCCGCTCACGACCGCTTCTGTTGAAAATTGAAAACTTTTCACCGTCGCAGGAAATTGGGTTGCTGTGATTCGCAAATATTTTGGGAACTAAAATGGTGACATTATCCAGTGCCAGCGAGATCGCACCAAATTCGCAAAAAAAGGGCGCGCGAAGGAATTAAATTTAAATTACGTGTAATGTTCATAAAATAAATGAATTAAGGATTGGATTTAGGTGCACATCAATCTGGAGAAAATTTCAGAATGCCTTTCAGGGCAAACAGCATAGATAATCAGGGCAACCGCAGAATTTCAGTAGGGTTGAGTTTGAGATCCTACACTTGAGTTGCATTAATTTCATACAGTAGCCTGTCACGGATGAGTTGCTATAATATATTATTCAGTAGCCTGTCAAGCAGTGCTGTAGTGGCGGTTAGTCGTTGTCTAACCAGCTAATGAAACTTTTTGTTTTTGGAAATTTTGCTAATGATTGATTCAAGTAACCTGAAGTAAGTGAATAAAATTCGAATGGGCGCCTCAGGAATGTTTCCAGGGCGCAGAATCACGGTAGGAGAACTCAAAAGGCCACCCATAAAATTGCTCCCAGGGCGCATGCTGAAAATATTCTTGAATACATTTAATAATCCTTCTGAGGGCGCCAATCATTATTTTTTTTCAAGCTAAATAAATAACATCTTGTAAGAATAATTTGGAAGGACACTTTAGGAATGATTCCAGGGCGCACACACTGTAGAATAATTGAAAAGGGCGCCCATATAATTGCTCCTAGGGCTTAAGGTGAAACTATTCTTGAACGATTATTAAGTGTATAATAATCCTTCTGAGGGCGTAAATCATTATTTATTTTCAAGCTAAATAAATAACAACTTGTAGGAATAATTTGGAAGGGCGCCTCAGGAATGATTCCAGGGCGCAGAATCACAGTATAAGAAAAAAAAATCCGCCCACATTTTGCTTCCAGGACGCAGGCTGAAAATATTCTTAAATACATTTAAGGAAGGATTACTTCTGAGGGCGGCAATCATTATATATTTTCAAGCATAATAAAAAACATCTTGTAGGGATAATTTCTCGAACCATGTAATTTTCAAATCATCCAATTACGCATGTTCTTGAATATAAATTTATGTGAAATATGATGCTCCATTTATTTGGAAAACTACAATAATTTTTCGGACTGTGTCCGACTGTATAAATTTATATAAACGATTTACTTGACCAACAGATAGGTATGTGTTTCTATGGCTCATTGGATACACGGACGCTCTGTGACCAAATGGTTCCTTGGTTCGAATCTAGTGATAACATTAACTTATCTCTTTTATTTGGATTAATTTCTTGCATAATTATTTCCAAATCGCTCGTAAATTTCTGCTGTTCCTGATGAATGTTTTTTCTTAAATCTGATTCAATGGAATTTTACAGGTTTCTTTCAAACTGTGAGGTGGTATCGGTGCAAAAAAGTGTAGCGCAGATATAGGGCAATTGCCAGTTGGTTTCAGTGCATCTCTGCACTAACCCGGTATAGTGCAATTTAAAGACACTATAAAATCTCTTCCATTCAAACATTAACGTGCTTGAACGTGGCCTTCTACGTTATTGATTTTTTTCTCATAAATACGTTTATTTCATGGGCAATATACTTAAGTTTTTCTTCGCCGTGGCGTCCACAATACATTATGTTGAACATAATACATTTCGAATATCATATTAGTATGTTGATATTCATTAGTTAATCTGAACCCTTTTTTTATCAAGCGAGTTGCTATTATACATTACATTAAATAAAATATATTTATTAAGTACATGATCTTATAACTATTTCAGGTTTGTTTGTATCAGTACATCACTTTTATTCAATATCATATAGTTGGCTATTAGTTGAACTCATGGAAGAGAAAACAATCTAACATAAAATAAAATTAAAATTGGAGCTCCAATGGACTTAATGAAATGATAAAGAAGTTTCATGTATGTAAGGTCACGACAAGCAAGAATGTCGCGAACTGGGACATTGGAAAGTCTACCTTGAGTACGCAAGGAATTTATTAGTTGAGATCTGACATCACGATATTCCACGCATGTCCAAACGACATGATCAATATCGCGATAACCTTCGCCACAAGCACAATGATTAGTTTCGGAAAGTATAATTCGAAGGAGATGTGCATCTAACGTGTAGTGATTTGACATGAGTCTGGACATCACACAAGTGAAGTCCCTACTCACATCCAGTCCCCTGAAGCTTGCCTTAGTCGATATTTTCGAAATAATTGAGTGCATCCACCGACCCAGATCATCTTTATCTCAAGAAGCTTGCCAGCTGGAAAGTGTTCTTTGGAACGTTATTGATTATTTCATGCTCTAAATCAGTTTAGGCTGCACGTTGAACATGATCTACTATTTCCAAGTATCATGCATTTGGTATAATATGCAATTTTAACTTGTTTTTGATTAGAAATGGAAAACACGCGCGGTTAACTAAAATAAGCTACATTGAGATAACATGAATATTTCAAACGCACGGTGTGTGCCACACACGACACACTTCTCTTCTATAAGCCTTCTATAAGCCTGGACTTTAATTTGAAGACTTTAATTTGAAGACGTTAATTTGAAGAAGTAGCTTTTGAAATCTAGCGCAAAATCATACAATCCGAACTATTATTTAAAAAATAATAAATACAGAAAATGAAAATCTCGACACCTGGATACTTACGTACATTACCATTCAGATTATGATTAAGCATTATGTCTATTGCAAATGAGTATTCATGGTTGATTTGTTTGGCAATTATAGAGATTTAGGAAACTTAAAAAGAGTAAAAACTGTTGTATACAAAAATACGAAGATGAAACCTTCGTTATAAGTATCTATCATCTTCAGTCAATTGCAATGCGCCCCTGTATCACGAAAATCAGGGCGCCCCATCATCAAAGTCAGCCAATGAAATTTGAACAAATACGGTACTGCTTTCAAGGATGTATTGCTATAATGAATTACAACAATCTGAAATAATATCTATTATATGATATTACACAGCCATGCATTATTGCTTCAGCAACACAAATGCATTGAACTCGAAAACTTGGACAAAACTAGCATTTTAAAAGACAGTTACGTGAAAAAAACAATCTCTTACAGTACCAATTTTATAGTGCTCAACTCGATTTTATATCAACACAAAGCCAGATGCTGCACAATTTCGTGTCATTATTTTATATGTAGTTTTTGCTAACTATATAATGCCACTGTGCATTTCTCACAACATTTCAATACAAAACAGCAGCTCGCATTCAATAAAAAAAAAGCGGAATTCATTAAATAAAACCCTTCTTAATCAGCCTAGTGTGTGATATATATATATATATATATATATATATATATATATATATATATATATATATATATATATATATATATATATATATATATATATATATATATATATATATATATATATATATATATATATATATATATATATATATATATATATATATATATATATATATATATATATATATATATATATATATATATATATATATATATATATATATATATATATATATATAAATGGATCTCACTCCCTTTTCTCAGCGATGGTTTGACCGATTTCCACAAACTTAGATTCAAATGAAAGGTCTTCCGGTCCCATACGGAATTCCGAAATTTCATCCGGATCCGACTTCTCTTCTTTCATAACAGTCTCATGAAAATATATTTCATACTTTTATTAAATAATTTCGGATGCTAATTTTAACACCAATTGATTCAGATTGATAAGAATAGTTCACAAAAGCATGCTTCAGTGTTAGTGTCACACAGTCAGCATCATTTTTCCAAACTAGTGCTTACATTTGCGTTGCCTACTCGTATGAGAAAAGTGATGCTAATCTAAAAAACCTGTTTTAATCCACCTAGTGGTGTAATGATGCCTTTCTCATGTACATATAATATTGTGGTATTCTATTCGAAAAAATTCTCTTCGAGTTTTGAAAGAAACCAAGAGATTGTTTATGCATAACATACAGAATAAAAGAGTGCTTTGATTGCGTAAGCCATCCTTAAGAAAACGAATTAAGATCACTATGATATGCACTTTCCGGAATCCGGAACCGGATACCGCAAAACCAGGATAGCCGGAAACAGTTTGTTTAGTTGCCTACTGATAATGACTATCGATTTGTGTAGTTTTGAGACCAGTTTAGAAATTTTTTTACGTTTTTTGTTTCGCCGGTTTAAGTGACGGTGTACAATATTGAACACACTTTACCCTATAACTCCGGAACCGAAAGCCGGATCCGGATGAAATTCAGGAATTCGGTATAGGATCAGGAGACCTTTCATTTGAATCTGAGTTTGTGGAAATCGGTCAAACCATCGCTGAGAAAAGTGAGTGAGATCCATTTTTATATATATGACCACTATTTCCGGTACTTCCGGAACTGGATACCGGGAACCAGGATAGCCGGAATTGGTTTGTTTAGTTGCCTACTGATAATGACTATCGATTTGTGTAGTTTTGAGACCAGTTTAGAAATTTTTTTACGTATTTTGTTTCGCCGGTTTAAGTGACGGTGTACAATATTGAACACACTTTACCCTATAACTCCGGAACCGGGAGTCGGATCCGGATGAAATTTCGGAATTCCGTATGGGACCGGAAGACCTTTCATTTGAATCTAAGTTTGTGGAAATCGGTCAAACCATCGCTGAGAAAAGGGAGTGAGATCCATTTATATATATATATATATATATATATATATATATATATATATATATATATATATATATATATATATATATATATATATATATATATGACCACTATTCCGGTACTTCCGGAACTGGATACCGGGAACCAGGATAGCCGGAATCGGTTTGTTTAGTTGCCTACTGATAATGACTATCGCTTGTGTAGTTTTGAGACCAGTTTAGAAATTTTTTTTACCTATTTTGTTTCGCCGGTTTAAGTGACGGTGTACAATATTGAACACATTTTACCCTATAACTCCGGAACCGGAAGTCGGATCCGGATGAAATTCAGAAATTCGGTATAGGATCAGGAGACCTTTCATTTGAATCTAAGTTTGTGGAAATCGGTAAAACCATCGCTAAAAAAAGTGAGTGAGATCCATTTTTATATATATGACCACTATTTCCGCTACTTCCGGAACCGGATACCGGGAACCAGGATAGCCGGAATCGGTTTGTTTAGTTGCCTACTGATAATGAATATCGATTTGTGTAGTTTTGAGACCAGTTTAGAAATTTTTTTAAGTTTTTTGTTTCGCCGGTTTAAGTGACGGTGTACAATATTGAACACACTTTACCCTATAACTCCGGAACCGGGAGTCGGATCCGGATGAAATTGCGGAATTCCGTATGGGACCGGAAGACCTTTCATTTGAATCTAAGTTTGTGGAAATCGGTCAAACCATCGCTGAGAAAAGTGAGTGAGATCCATTTTTATATATATGACCACTATTTCCGGTACTTCCGGAACTGGATACCGGGAACTAGGATAGCCGGAATCGGTTTGTTTAGTTGCCTACTGATAATGACTATCGATTTGTGTAGTTTTGAGACCAGTTTAGAAATTTTTTTACGTATTATGTTTCGCCGGTTTAAGTGACGGTGTACAATATTGAACACACTTTACCCAATAACTCCGGAACCGGCAGTCGGATCCAGATGAAATTTCGGAATTCCGTATGGGACCGGAAGAACTTTCATTTGAATCTAAGTTTGTGGAAATCGGTCAAACCATCGCTGAGAAAAGTGAGTGAGATCCATTTTTATATATATGACCACTATTTCCGGTACTTCCGGAACTGGATACTGGGAACCAGGATAGCCGGAACCGGTTTGTTTAGTTGCCTACTGATAATGACTATCGATTTGTGTAGTTTTGAGACCAGTTTAGAAATTGTTTTACGTGTTTTGTTTCGCCGGTTTAAGTGACGGTGTACAATATTGAACACATTTTACCCTATAACTCCGGAACCGGAAGTCGGATCCGGATGAAATTCAGGAATTGTTTGTTTAGTTGCCTACTGATAATGACTATTGATTTGTGTAGTTTTGAGACCAGTTTAGAAATTTTTTTACGTGTTTTGTTTCGCCGGTTTAAGTGACGGTGTACAATATTGAACACACTTTACCCTATAACTGCGGAACCGGCAGTCGGATCCAGATGAAATTTCGGGATTCCGTATGGGACCGGAAGACCTTTCATTTGAATCTAAGTTCGTGGAAATCGGTCAAACCATCGCTGAGAAAAGTGAGTGAGATCCATTTTTATATATATGACCACTATTTCCGGTACTTCCGGAACTGGATACCGGGAACCAGGATAGCCTGAACCGGTTTGTTTAGTTGCCTACTGATAATGACTATCGATTTGTGTAGTTTTGAGACCAGTTTAGAAATTGTTTTACGTATTTTGTTTCGCCGGTTTAAGTGACGGTGTACAATATTGAACACATTTTACCCTATAACTCCGGAACCGGAAGTCGGATCCGGATGAAATTCAGGAATTGTTTGTTTAGTTGCCTACTGATAATGACTATTGATTTGTGTAGTTTTGAGACCAGTTTAGAAATTCTTTTACGTTTTTTGTTTCGCCGGTTTAAGTGACGGTGTACAATATTGAACACACTTTACCCTATAACTCCGGAACCGGAAGCCGGATCGGGATGAAATTCCGGAATTCCGTATGGGACCGGAAGACCCTTCATTTGAATCTAAGTTTTTGGAAATCGGTCAAACCATCTCCGAGAAAACCTAGTGAGATTATTTGACACATACACACACACATACATACACACACACACAGACATTGCTCAGCTCGATGAACTGAGTCGAATGGTATATGACACTTGGCCCTCCGGGCCAATTTTCACTGGTCGGTTTTTCAAGTGATTGCATAACCTTTCTATATGAGAAAGGAAAAACGAGTGACATTATTTTCACATTTCTGGTATATATTACCCTGTAATTACTGAGCTGGAAGTCGGATCCGCATGATATTTCGGAACTTTGTATGGGACCATAAGATCTTTCATTTGAATCTAAGTTTGTTAAAATGGGTTTAACCATCCCAGAGTAATGTGAGTGACATTATTATCACATTTTGCCTTTTCAAGGCTATGCAATCACTGTGAAAATCGACTTTTTAACCGAGGCCCGGAAGGCCGAATGCCATATACCATTCGACTCAGCTCGACGAACTGAGCAAATGTCTGTGTGTGTATGTGTGTGTGTATGTAACAAAAATATGCACTCACTTTTCTCAGAGATGGCTAAACCGATTTTCATAAACATAGATTCATAGTCCCATAGCCTGCTATTTAATTTCATTCCGATCCGATTTCCGGTTCCGGAGATATAGGATGGTATGTACCAAAAAAGTGAAAAAAATATGCACTCACTTTTTTCAGAGATGGCTGAACCGATTTTCACAAACTAAGATTCAAATGAAAGGTATTATGGTCCCATAGCTTGCTATTGAATTTCATTTGAATGTGACTTCCGGTTCCGGAGTTATATGGTAATATGTGCAAAATTGAGAAAAAGTTTACACTCAATTATCTCAACCGATTTTTGCAAACTAAGATTCAAATGAAAGGTATTATAATATTCTAAAAATTTGTGAAACATTTTATTAGGATCCGCCTTCCCGTTTTGGAACTAAAGCGTGATAAGTGGAAAATTACCAATTTTATTAGTATTTTTAAGGTTGCTGATCCTATCAATGAAACATTACTCGTGAACTATTCTCTTCACCGGCGATGCTCTCCGTGCGGCGAGCAGTTTGTATATATTCCGTGTCTGCTTTATTCATTCTTTCCTTCCACTCAGAGAATTGAACCGCTTGGCAAAGCAAGCAAGCATCATATATGCACTCTGTTCGCTCGCAGTGAGTTCGTTTCGAAGCATTTAGGTAGAAAGCTATTCGGTGGTGATGATGACTCGCGTTGAGTCGAATTTTCTACTCACGGTGATTCGTTCTCTGCGATGTATGGTGGTACAACTGAATGACCGCCCAGGATAAAATTTTATTCCTGTATAAAGCTTATAAGAAAGATGTCGAATCTTTTTGAATTGTCTTCACTGCACATTTCTTCGGTGTTTGCTATACTTCAATCGTGATTTGTAGCGTTAGGGACAACTTTGATACCTGCCAGAATATGTTATTGATTAATCATCAAACTGTAAAGGGTTATTAATGGAGCGTTTTTGTGTGTCGTAAATATGTAACTTTCACTCCTATTCCGTAGTTCTATAATAAATTCATTTTGTGTTTCGATCGAGTTCGACTTTTCCAAACAAATTATACCTCATTCGAAATGCCAAATTGGTATTTTTCATTCGGTCGAATGTAGGGTTGTTTATTATGCCTGAGAAGTAATAGTCCCAAGTTTTTGTCAATTATTATTGTTTCTCATGATCGTGAAACTATTTATATACCGATTACAAAGCCATTCGACGATCGTTAACTTAATAATTATAAACATATGTGATGACACTAATAATTGCTTTTAATTCCATTCATAATAAACTAATAGTATTTGTATTGACTTCGAGACAAGTTGTGTCGAACCAAGTCAACTACCAAAAAAGTTGAGACCAACTTTGATGATAAACACTATCAGTTCGTACAAATACTAGAAGAACCATAAACACCAAATAATTCCGTCACATTCAATATACAGGGCGTTAGAGCTACAATATAATAGAAACTAAAACCGAAATAGAACTTCTATAATTTTATATAAGGCACTAATTTGGAGGCCAACATAAGATTTTACTGAAGAATGATATTTCTATTATTATCAAAAACAAACAAACTCTCTACAGTTACTTGTTGGAAACTGTGCCATGGATAATCGTGCAATGAAGACCTTCCGCAGTTTCCAATAACGAAATAAATATCTAAAAATCAAGTATCATACAATCAAACACAACAAAATTATCTGTCTCGTGACATTAGTGACGTTAAATAAAGTGGAATTAAATGCATATTTTTTTTCTTGATCCTATATTCTCCTACTATCTCCTGATTATGTGATAACAGAATTATATTTCATTTGGACTCTTTGTATGTGATCCTTGAAGTATTCACGTAAAAATTTTTTTGCTCAACACAGTTTTAAGGTAAATAATACAATGAGTAGTTTCAAAACTGAATGTGTGATATGAGTAACAAAAATTCTAAATCGCACTATCTGACAAATCGATAAACCACGCGGATTGTGTTATTTTTCAAATTGAAATCGTTTCCTCTGTAATATGAATATTGTAAAATGTTATGAAATTGAATTTACAATTTCTTCTAGCGGATGTTCTTTTTTAAAAAAAAGCTAAACCGATCACTTCGGGAGTCAATTGTAGAACATTTTATTTTCAATACATTTTTGACAGCAATATCAGATTGTAGTCTTAATTTGATTTCAGCTCATCAATTTCTCAACTGATATCACATTATGTTATTATTTTTCTGTTTGCTTTTGGAAGAAAAACTTACGAGGCAATAGTTTTGTGAAACTCCAAAAATGATAATATTAAATGCAAAAATGTAATGAATGCATTAAAATAGGACTAAGTTAATAAGGCGATACAAAAATGCAAAAGTAAATTTCAATGGAACATCTATTCCTACAATTTTATGTTGCGTTTTACAAAATGCTTCGACATCCTGTGGCAGTTGGCCGGAACCACAACCGTGATTCTCAATTTAAAAGTCTTAATTTCCTGATCGTAGTACAGTTATTCTAATCGATAATTTGTGTAGATGTATGGTAAAAGATGCTGAATGAGTATTTAGTTAGTAATGACTATTTCTTTGTTAGCCATTCTTCTTAATTGCTTTGATTTTTGCAGAGCAAGCAGTTACATGGCGTCTCAGTAGGTTCAAACGTTGTGGAAAACCCTGCACTCCTATTACTTCTATAAATCAAATCTATGCGAAGAAGCGTTAAATTGTGTTTAATATAATAAAAACATGAGAAAATAAATCATCCCTGGAATTAAAAGATTAGACTTGCCTCTATAATCAATATTCAGAATATATTTTTGTCACTCTATTTGCATTGCATATTGATATTGCGTATTGGACTTGATCATTCATAATCATATGTGATTTTAAAAAATATCACTGTAGATATTTCAGTCCATTTTCAAAATCATAAATAAAATAAATATCAAACCAACCCGAAAGAGAATCAAAAGTGTTGCTACAGTTATATGTGGAAAATAATTCCTTTTATTTTATTTCTTATATAAGCCATATAAACTGCAAAATTTTCACTTTACAAAAGTGAATGTCCTCAGGTGATTCAACTCCAGCTTTTTTAAAATCTATCTGCCATTACTTGCCGCAAAATTTCAACAGCACGGAGTACGAACGTGAGAATAGTATTCGGTGAAATCTGAATCAACTGTTTCATTAGTTTTATTGCAGTAGGAAGTACATTATATGTACATTAGTATACGATTTTAAACGACGTTTTGAAGTGGACTATTAGTTTTATTTATCAGTTTAATGTTTTATCCAACCCAATCGTTTCGCCATCTTT
Source organism: Malaya genurostris (assembly GCF_030247185.1). Lineage (NCBI taxonomy): Eukaryota > Metazoa > Arthropoda > Insecta > Diptera > Culicidae > Malaya > Malaya genurostris. Next base: position 163,685,288 of record NC_080571.1, on the reverse strand, counting down.
CAATAATAAGTAATGATATTACGTTTAAAGTTTTCCAAGCTAATTTGTGATGTTCAACGCACACTTTTTATCAGGGCAATATCTACGAGACAATTAAACTAAGCAAAATAAAAAATTGCTTCCATCGCATCGCTAATTTTTGTCTTCAATTTTTTTCGTACACTTGCATTCATGATTGCTGGCATTTTGACTCACAGTGAGTCAAAAATTGACTCAATGTAAGCGCTACTCGTGCCTGATGATACCTGCTCTTGAAATGGTAGAGAATGGCTCACGGCAGAATAGCAACCAGCATGAAGAAGCAAGATCTCTTCTCTCTTGCGAGTCGCTCAGGCAGTCACATATTGAGCATAGCTTTTGCCTCGTCCGGCATTACATGCTTTGCTGTCTCCGTTCTTGAATCGTTCGCAGGCGATGAACGTTAATGAGTTGCGTGAGGCGAATTTCAGCAACCCTGAGTATTTTCCACGAACGTTGGTTAAAAACAGGAACAAATCCCATAAAACTGTCTGATAAATTCTTCTAGTTTGCAGAGCTTGATAGTTTGTGGGCATGAAAACTTAATTCGGCATTACTGGTCCTTTCTTTTCCAGTTCCGAGAGCACCGAAAGTTTTGAAATTGCCATATAGAGTGACAATATGTACAACACCGAAAGAAGAAGAAAACACCAAACGAACAAGGCGTGCTTTGTTCTATTTCGTACACGTTGTGTAGTGATGTCATTAATAATAATAATAATAATCATAATAATAATAATAATAATAATAATAATAATAATAATAATAATAATAATAATAATAATAATAATAATAATAATAATAATAATAATAATAATAATAATAATAATAATTACAAATATAATAAAAATAATAAAAATATTAATAATCCTATTACATGTTTTATGCTGTTTAGCTTGACTTACATATGCAGAAGTAACAGAAACGCAGGTTCATTTCGTTTGTTAGATTTCGTTTAATTGGTTTAATCGAAATACAGCATGAGATAGTAAGTATAGGTTTAACTTCTATCAAAACTGTTCCAATTTGTAAGCCATATTTGTTTGTAGTGAACAAACTAACTTCGGCTATTCCGTTTATCTGAATCCGGTTTCGGAACAATTAAAAATAGTGATCAAAAACTGCAAAAAGGATCTCACTTACTTTTCTTGGAGATGGCCAAATCGATTTTCACAAGCTTATAGGTCAAAAACAAAAGTCCTACAGTTTTATACGGAATTCCTTAATTTGTTGTGGATACTACTTTCGGTTCCGGAACTACAGTGTAAACAGGTTTTATAGAGTTTGTAAGATTAGATCCGAACAAATTATCCTATTTCTATTCAATAAACAGTTGTTTTTGCGAATATCACGATTATATTTATGATGCGATTAGTAATATGAGAAAGGCATCAATACACCACTAGGTGGATTAAAATAGGTTTTTATGTAATACTTTCACATTTTTTATGCATATAACTCTGTATTTCCGGAACTAGAATTTGGATCTAAATTATATTAAGGAACTTTGTATAGGACCGTGAGACCTTTCATTTAAATCTGAGGTTAAGAAAATCGGTTTAGCCATCTCCGAGAAAAATGAGTGACGTTATTTTCACATTTTTAATGCATTATTTTCCCATATCACCCTGCAATACACGAAGCGAAAGTCTGATCCAAATCACATTCAGGAATTTTGTATGCGGCTATGAGACCTTTCATTTAAATCTAAGTTTGTGAAAATCGGTTCAGCCATCTCCGAGTAAAAAGGTTGACATTATATTCACATTTTTGGTGCATATCACCCTGTAATTCCGGAACCGGAAGTCGGATCCAAATGAAATTCAGGAACATTATATTGGACCTTTCATTTGAATCTAAGTTAGTGAAAATCGGTTATTCCATCTCCGAGAAATGTGAGTGACATTTTTTTTTCAAATTTTTAATGCATTATTTCCCTCTTTTTGGTGCATATCACCCTGTAATTCCGGAACCGGAAGTCGGATGCTAATAAAATTCAGGAACTTTGTATGAAACCATGAGACCTTTCATTTGAATCTAAGTTTGTGAAAATCGGTTCAGCCATCTCGGAGAAAAGTGAGTGACATTTTTTTCACAATTTTTGTACATATCCACTGTAGCTCCGGAACCGGAAGTCGAATCCAAATAAGATTCAGGAGTTTTTTATGGGGCTATGAGACCTTTCATTTAAATCTAAGCTTGTGAAAATCGGTTCAGCCATCTCCGAGTAAAAAGGTTGACATTATTTTCACATTTTTGTTGCATATCACCCTTTATTTCCGTTACCGGAAGTCGGATCCAAATGAATTCAGGAACTTGTAAAGAATCGTGACCGTGAATCCTTTCATTATCGTCTCAGTTTGAGAAAATCGGTTTAGCCATCTACGAGAAAAGTGAGTAACATTTTAATTGCATTATTTGTACTTTTTTTTATTCATATCACCCTGTAATTCCGGAACCGGAAGTCGGATCCAAATAGAATTCTGGAACATTGTATGGGACCATGAGACCTTTCATTTGAATCTAAGTTCGTTAAAATCGATTCTGCCATCTCGGAGAAAAGTGAGTGACATTTATTCACAATTTTTGTACATATCACCCTGTAGCTCCGGAACCGGAAGTCGGATCCAAATGAAATTCAGGAACTTTGTATGGGGCTATGAGATCTTTCATTTGAAGCTAAGTTTGTGAAAATCGGTTAAGTCATCTTCGAGAAAAGTGAGTGACAATACACACACACATTTGATCAGTTCGTCGAGCTCGGTTCAAAAGTCGGTTTTTGCGGTGATTGTATAACCTTTCTATATAATAAATGCAAAAACCATTCAAGAGATTATACTGGCTCGTGAATTGACGACTGCAGGTAGTTAAAACTGCTGGTGCTAAGCGCCAGGACAATATTCGGGGCGTTTCCCGACTGGAAAGCTAGCATCGAAGGCCATCCCGTTCATACGCACAGAGGTGTAGAGACACAGAGGTGCGAGCGCATAGAAGTGACAGCACACAAAGTTCAGTGGTGACCACAACGACGGCAGAGCAACTGAGATAGCAAGCAATTGTTTTTGCGATAAACATATTGAAGAATGTGTTTATTGTGGGGAGACTCCTCATGATCTTTCAGTATGCGCTGCATTTAAGTTGCGTAAAGACAAAATTAAGCTTTATTCAAAAGTACGGTCTAAGCGCACATTTGCAGAAATGCTTAAAACAATTATTGATGTCCCCCCACTCGAAACAGAAAACTTTTTCTCAAATCTAGAGCTAGAGGAATCTGACTCTGATGAAAATAGTGAAGACACTCCTCAAGGTCCTGTTATGAGTCCCAAATTACCAAAAAAAGACACCTAAAATTATACCTTCAAAGATCCCCGTGTTGAATCTAAAAAGGGAAATTTAAAAGCAAAAGCTGTGCCTAATGGTTTGTCAAATTCACAAACCAATTAAGGAACTAGCACAAGAAAGGACAATAATCCAGTTGGCTCCGTTTCACATTCACCAACAGGACTACTGAAGTATTCAGAAATTGTAAAATGGATTTTCGCAGCATTCAATATTTCTGAATCTCTAAAAACCATTAACGGCATCCCTTCCAATAGCTAGAACTTTTTTGAAATAGTTATCAGTTCAATGGCCAGTTCTCTCAGGTTTTGTATCATTTGATGGATAATTTATCACTCGCCGCAAATGATTAAATCACTGTCTTGCAGTGTAGTTGTCAAAGCATCATACCAAAACTTGATTCATTTAAAGTTTTTTTTTGCATAGTCAAAAATGTGATGTATTTGCTTTGTGCGAAACGTGCCTTACATCAAACATAGCCTTAAATGGAATTTTTTTATAAATAACTATTTATTGGAATATGAGTTAAAATCAAATTATTGAGATTTAAATTGGGTGTTCAGCCACAAGTGGCCCTATTATATATACATATATATATATATATATATATATATATATATATATATATATATATATATATATATATATATATATATATATATATATATATATATATATATATATATATATATATATATATATATATATATATATATATATATATATATATATATATATATATATATATATATATATATATATATATATATATATATATATATATATATATATATATATATATATATATATATATATATATATATATATATATATATATATATATATATATATATATATATATCTATATATATATGATTTGGTTGTTACCATGAGGACATCATTTGCTTCCGCATTCGGAGATTTTTGTGTAGGGAAAATTCTAAACCTACTTGTATTGTGTAATGGAACTTATATACTAGGAACTTATATACTAACTTACTAACTAATACAGAGAGCAAATCGATTCAATTGAAGATTGCATCGATTTTTGTCGCACTTGCTTATAATATTATGTGACATTACATCTAATGGTTCTTAATTTGTGAGTCTGTGTAACTCATTTGTACTGAACCAGGGGAGGACGCCTCAAAATTATTTTCAGAATTTTATTCTGAATCCTTTGAAGCGTTTTCTTCCTGGTGGAACAACAACTTGACCACATTGGTACTGCATAAAGCATGGCTGGTCTGAAAATTTGTTTATAAATTAACAATTTGTTTTTTAGACAGAGCTTAGAATTTCTGTTCATAAGAGGATATAAACATTTAATATATTTATTACACTTTGCCTGGATTCCTTCAATGTGATCCTTGAAAGTGAGTTTTTTGTCATACGTTAAACCTAAGTATTTGGCTTGATCATACCATGTCAATTCCAAGCCATTCAATTTGAGAATGTGACTATTGTTTTGTTTAAGAAAAGAAGCTCTTGGCTTATGAGTAAAGATAATTTGCTGCATTTGGTTTAATTTTCCATTTTGACACATAATCACTGAAAATAATTAAACTTCTTTGTAGGCGACTGCAGATCACTCTATTCAGAGACTTGTGTCGGCACAGAATAGCGATTTCTAATAACCAACGGGTAGATTTGGAAGATCAGAAGTGAAAATATTATACAAGATTGGAGCTACGCTCGAACCCTGCGGAACACTGGCTCGTACGGGTAGCAATTCAGATTTACAATTCTGATAGCTAACCTGAAGAGTACGATCAATTAAATAATTTTGAATCATTTTGATCAAATAAATAGAAAACTGGAAATCAGACATTTTTGCTATAAAACCTTTGTGCCAAACACTGTCGAATGCTTTTTCTATGTCTAGAAGAGCAACTCCAGTGGATAACCCAGAAGATTTATTTGCTTTTAACATGTTCGTTACTCTGACAAGTTGATAAGAAGTTGAATGTTCACGACGGAATCCAAACTGCTCTGGTGAAAAACTTGAATTCTAATTTATATGAGACATCATTCTCAACAAGATAATTTTTTCAAAAAGTTTACTGATAGAAGAAAGTAAGCTAATTGGTCGATAACTTGATGTTTCTGCTGGGTTTTTATCAGGTTTGAGGATAGGAATTACTTTAGCTATTTCCATCTTTTTGTGAAGTAGGCTAATGAAAAACACTTGTTGAAAATTTTAACCAGGAGTTTCAAGGCAACATCGGGAAGATTTTGAATAAGAATATTAAAAATTCCATCATTACCAGGAGTCTTCATGTTTTTAAGTTTCCTAATAATTGATTTAATTTCAACAAAATTCGTCTCAATAATGTCATCTTGTGATAACACCTGGGTTGAAATATGATCATATTTCAGTGAGACTTCATTTTCAATAGGACTCACAACGTTCAAATTAAAATTGTGGACACTCTCGCCATTCGTAAGAAGTATTTGATTTCCTTCCTTGAGAGCAAGAATTGGTTTCTGAGGTTTCTTAAGAACCTTAGAAAGTTTCCAGAAAGGTTTAGAATATGGTTTAATTTGTTCAACTTCTTTTGCGAAATTTTCATTTCGCAAAAGAGTAAATCTATGTTTAATCTCTTTTTGTAAATCCTTAACTATGTTTTTCATAGCAGGATCACGAGAACGTTGATATTGTCGTCGACGAACATTCTTCAACCGAATGAGCAGTTGAAGATTGTCATCGATGATAGGAGAATTTAATTTAGTTTGAGCTTTTGGAACTTAAAGATTTCTAGCTTCGATAATGTAATGATTCAAATTATCAATTGCTGTGTCGATGTCCGCAGAATTTTCTAAACTAGTTTCATGATCCACATGATTTTCAATGTGAGATCTGTAATCCAACCAATTAGCTCTATGATAGTTGAATATAGAACTAATTGGATTAATTAAAGTTTCGTTGGAAAGTCTGAATTTTACAGGAAGATGATCTGAGTCAAAGTCAGTATGTGTAATCGGTTCACTACAAATGTGACTTTGATCTGTTAGAACCAGATCAATTGTAGACGGGGGTTTCACGGAAGAGAAACAAGTCGGATTACTGGGATGAAGAACTGTGAAGTAAGCAGCTGAGAGTTGATTATGAAGTATTTTACCATTACTGTTATTTTGCCTACAATTCCACTGGACATGCTTAGCATTTAAGTCCCCTATTACGAAAAATTTCGGTCGATATCTTGTGAGTTTTTGCAAATCGCCTTCAAAGAAAGTTAATTGTTCGCCGGTGTATTGGAATGGCAAATATGCTCCAGCGATGAAAAGTTCCATGAATGGTTTCAACTTTGATTCCCAAGCTTTCAAAAACTTTAGTATTGAAAGAAGGTAATATTCGATGTTTAATTTGCCGTTGGACAAAAATGGCAACTCCACCACCCATTCCAGTAAACCTGTTAAATCGATGAACCACATAATGTGGCCTACTTTTTAATTTGACATTTGGTTTAAGAAAAGTTTCTGACACAATGGCAATATGAATTTTGTGAACATTTAGAAAATTATAAAATTCATCTTCACTCGATTTCAAAGATCGAGCATTCCAATTTAAAATATTCAAATAATTATTTAACATCACTGTTAAATTTTAAATTCATTATAATATTATTTGCAAATTGCCATCCGATTTGAAATGATTCAAAAAGTGATGAAGTCGAATTCATTCGGATGATCATTTGAAAAAGTTGATCTTGTAGGTAAATCATTTTATTTTCAGTTATATCGCTTAAATCAACTTCATTTAAAGAAACGAAAGGCTCTGAAGCATTTAAAGAATCGAATATTTGTAGGTAGACTGCAAATAGAAGAAGATGATATGGCCGATCTACCTATTAATAAATTGTTTTCGTTAAAAGATAAACTGCAAGGCGGTCCTGTGTTTTGATTATTTACATTAGAAGAATTAAGTGGTAGATTTCTACCTGTTATACTAGCATAACTGATATTAGAAGAAGATTATGACGAGGTCGATCTACCTGTCAATAAATTGTTTTCGTAAGAAGACGAATTGGAAGGCGTACCTGTTTTTTGTTTGAAATTCGAAGAAATAAGTGTCTTTGTAACGGTTTTTGATTTTCAGGTATGTATGTAACGGTTTTTTGATTTTCAGGTATGTTCTGTAAATTTAAGGTCGTTGATTTGACTTGTTGTCTAAGCGAACGAGCGTTTAAAATTTTTTCCCTGACAGGACATTTCAAATAATTGGATTTATGATTTCCATCGCAATTTGAACATGAAAATTTATCAGTGGTTTCATTCATTGGACAAACGTCTTTCGAAAGCGATTTACCACAATTCAAACATCGTATATCCATATGACAATTTTTGGTTCCATGACCGAAGCCTTGGCAACGACGACATTGCGTTAAGTTTGCAATACGATTATGCCGTTTATAATGTTCCCAATGAATTTTAATGTGGGAAATGAAACGTACTTTTTCTAAAGTTTTCAAATTGTTTACATCACTTCGATTGAAGTGTATTAGGTAAAGTTCATGGGAAATTCCAGAGCGTGGTTTAGAAGTACCATTCGCTCTTTTTTTCATAAGTATTACTTGGGAAGGGGCAAAACCGAGCAATTCTTTTAGTTCATTTTTAATTTCATCAATACTTTGATCATTTGATAATCCTTTCAAGACAGCCTTGAAGGGTCTGTCTGATTTTATATCATATGAATAAAATTTATGAAGTTTCTCGGACAAATATCCAATAAGACGTTCGTAATCTTCCAATCCATCAACCAAGACTCGACATTATCCTCTTCGTCCGATTTGAAATGAGACTTTTACTTTAGGGAGAAAAGTAGAAAGCTCAGTACGGAATGCTTTGAAGTCGGAAATCATCACCGTCACTGGTGGCATAGATTGATGTTTCTTCCTAGAACGACAAGCGTCCATTTTGGGAATTTTTTAGGATTTTTCTTCTATGTCGCTACAATCGGATTCAGGAAGAATCTCGTAAATATTGTTAGTCGGCATAGAATCAACGGAAGGGAAATCCGTCCTTTGTCTTTTATTTTTACATTCAGATTCTATAAGATCGTGAATGTTATTTGAAAAAATGTTGAATAACGGATTGTAATTTATTCCGTATTGAATTATTTTTAGCCTTAGGCTTGTTGCCTTTTCGTGTTGACGCAGGCATTTTTGAAATGAATGAAATTTTAAATTAAATTAACTAGGTTAAATTAGTCTTCGATTAGACTCCTAGTTTGAAAAAGTCTTGATAAAGACTGATTTTGTGGTAGTCTTAATAGTTCTGATTAGTTCGAATAACAGTTCTTTGAATAGCTAGCCTTAAAAAAGGCTGATTAATTTCTTAGTCACTCTAATATCACTTAGTCACTCTAATATCACTCTTTGTATAGCCTTGAGAAAGGCTGACTAATTGTTAGACTTTGAAAAGACTGTACAGGTAGCCTTAAAAAAGACTGAAGCCTTGAATCAATGAAACTCTAGGTAGTCAGAAAAAAATTTCTAGGAGCCAAGAGCTATACGTGTGCGGTGCGAACGACTGTTCAACACCGACTGGCCTTAAGGCCATCGTCCAAGTACCATGCGGGTGGTTTTAGGAAATTTTCGATGGAAATTTTGAAAAATTTGCCAAAACCAAAAACATGCAGACCTTTGAAATACTTTTATCTATCTACAGGGTGAAAATGGCTGGAAAATTCGGAGGATTTTCCGAGTGTTATCAAAAATAGCTCTGGAAAATGAGTGTTTTTGTGATATTTCAAGCTCATTTTCTCAGTGCTATTTTTGATAAGACTCGGAAAATCCTCCGAATTTTCTAGCCATTTTCACCCTGTATATAGATAAAAGTATTTCAAAGGTCTGTATGTTTTTGGTTTTGGCAAATTTTTCAAAATTTCCATCGAAAATTTCCTAAAACCACCCGCGCGCATGGTACTTGGACGATGGCCTTAAATGTTAATGACTATACGTCTCGACTGAGACGCTCCGTATGGCGGATTGCTTTTAGGAATTAAGAAATGTTATTCCTTTTATAGATTAAACATTCCTTCGACTTCTAGTACAGAAGTTGTTGCTCGTCAAATAAACATCGAAGAAAAGGACATTTGTATTGCTTCGGCATATATTCCTCCAAGAGCTCAAGTTGGACAACGACAGCTTAATGAGATGGTCGAAGTCCTCTGTGATACACGATTGATTCTGGGAGATTTCAATTCGCACGAAATTATGTGGGGTTCGGTTTACAATTATAGCAGATCACCATTAATATATAATATTTGCGACAATTTTAGCATGACGATATTAAATATGGGTAGCATGACACGGATCCCAAGACCTCCTGCACGTCCAAGTGCATTAGATTTATTTCTTTGATCGACTTCATTTCGACTAGATTGTACAAGGGAAGTATTTCCTGATTTACACGGTAGCGATCATTTACCGATCATCATGTCAATAAGCAGTAACAAAGGCATTGCTAATTCAGTTAATATTCCATATGATTTGACAAAAAATGTTGACTGGATTAAATACCGAAGTAGTATCTCAAGTACCTTGAATTCAATGGAAGAGCTCCCCTGACTTGAAGAATATGATTTCCTCGTTTGTTCGATTCTGGAGGCCGAAGAACAAGCCCAAACCAAATGATTTCTTGGTCCATCGTCTAACAGAAGGCCTCTAAACCCTTGCACAGTAGCAAAAAAAATCTATGAAAACCAGCAAAGAATCCTGTAACTCATGATCTAGTTGAGATAGGTCAACAAACTAAAGCATTTCTTATGTAAAAATGTCCAAAGAATTCAATGGAATGGTTTACAATGGCCGCACGAATCGCAATCCTGCTCGTTTTACCCCAAATGTACAGCAGTTTTGGGGTTTACTATAACATTCGCTCTGTAACATGAAAAGAAGTTTAGTGCGGTATTCTGGAATAGCCTACTTTCTGGAGAATCGATTAGAAAAACTTAGAGAAACGAAACGTTTTCATGGCTATTATACCCCAATTTTTCCATTTCATGAGATGCTCACTGTAAATCGTCCTTAAATCTTGGTAAAACTTCTTGCAAGTTTGCTAAATCTAGCTTATCTTATGTAAAAAGGTCTGTAGAATCGAATATAAGAACCTTCACTAGCCGCACGAAACGTTTTGATGACTATTTTACCGAGATTTAAGAACGATTTACAATAAGATATCATGAAGTGGAGAAATGGGGTAAACGTTTCGTGTGGAAAGTGCAAGTTCTTCCATTAGGTTCTACAGACTTTTTTCTATAAGATAAGCTAGATTTAGTAAACTTCCAATAAGTTTTACTATGGTTTATAACCGATTTACAATAAAATACCAGAAAAATGGAGGAAATGGAGTAAAATAGTCATCAAAACATTTCGTGCGGCCAGTGTAGGTTCTTCCATTCGATTCTATAGACTTTTTTACATAAGATAAGCTAGAGTAATAAGTTTTACCGAGAATTAAGGACGATTTAAAATATGATATCATGAAATGGAGGAATTGGGGTAAAATAGTCACCAGAATGTTTCGTGCTGCCAGTGTAGGTTCTTTCATTCGGTTCTCCAGACTTTTTTATATATTATAAGATAGTTTTCGTATGCTTTCAAAATTTCACATATTCAAACAATAATACTGCGGGGCATTTGGGGTAAAACGAGCAGGATGGCGATTCGTGCGGTCATTAAAAACCATTTCATTGAATTTCTTGGATTTTTGCCTGTCTCATATGGAAAGGCTATGCAATCATTGTGAAAATCGACTTTTTAACTGAGGCCCGGAAGGCCGAATGTCATATACCATTCGACTCAGCTCGACGAACTGAGCAAATATCTGTGTGTGTATGTGTCCGTGTGTGTGTATGTGTGTGTATGTAACAAACATATGCACTCACGTTTCTCAGAGATAAACCGATTTTCACAAGCAAAGATTCAAATGAAAGGTCTCATAGTCCCATACCCTGCTATTGAATTTCATTCCGATCCGATTTCCGGTTCCGGAGATATGTACCAAAAAAGTGAAAAAAATATGCACCCACTTTTCTCAGAGATGGCTGAACCGATTTTCACATACTAAGATTCAAGTAAAAGGTATTATGGTCCCATAGCTTGCTATTGAGTTTCATTTGAATGTGACTTCCGGTTCCGGAGTTGTATGGTAATATGTGAAAATTTGAGAAAAAGTTTACACTCAATTATCACTGGAACAACTCAACCGATTTTTGCAAACTAAGATTCAAATGATTCGTATAATATCCTAAAAGTTTGTGAAACATTTTATCAGGATCCGACTTCCGGTTTCGGAACTAAAGCGTGATAAGTGGAAAATTACCAATTTTATTAGTATTTTTACACGAACGATGGTTAAAAACAGGTACAAATCCCAATAAACTGTCCGATAAATTTTTCTAGTTTACAGAGCTTGTTAGTTTGTCGGCATGAAAACTTAATTCGGCACTACTGATCCCCTCTTTTCCTATTCCGGGAGCACCGAAAGTGGAGAAGAATAACTCTTAAAACTAAATTCACTTCGATTTCTCTGCGATGCTTGAACCGATTTTCACAAATCTTGATTTGAATTAAAATTCATACTGTCTTTAAAGCTACTGTGAAATTTCATCCGAATCCGACTTCCGGTTCCGCTGTTGCAGGGCGATGAGTATCATAGTTTTCGAATCGCCATATAGAGTGACAATATGTACAACACCGAAAGAAGAAGAAAACGCAAAACGAACAAGGCGTGCTTTGTTCTATTTCGTACACGTGGTGTAGTGATGTCAATAATAATAATAATAATAATAATAATAATAATAATAATAATAATAATAATACTAATAATAATAATAATAATAATAATAATAATAATAATACTAATAATAATAATAATAATAATAATAATAATAATAATAATAATAATAATAATAATAATAATAATAATAATAATCCTATTACATGTTTCATGCTGTTCAGCTTGACTTACATATGCAGAAGTAACAGAAACGCAGGTTCGTTTCGTTTGTTAGATTTCGCTTAATTGGTTTAATCGAAACAGAGCATGAGATATTAAGTATAGGTTTAACTACGTTCAAAACTATTCCAATTTGTAGGTCATATTTGTTGGTGATCAAAAACTTCAAAAAAGATCTCACTTACTTTTCTTGGAAATGACCAAATCGATTTTCACAAACTTATAGGTTCAAAAGAAAAGTCTTACAGTTTCATACGGAATTCTTTAATTTGTTGTGGATACTACTTTCGGTTCCGGAACTTCAGGTAGGATTTGTAGAATTTGTGAGATTAGGTCCGAACAGATTTAACTATTTCTATTTAATAAACAGTTGTTTTTGCGAATTTCACGATTATATTTATGATGTAATTAGTAATATGAGAAAGGCATCATTACACCACTAGGTGGATTAAAATAGGTTTTTGCCTTTCTCATATAGAAAGGTTATGCAATCACTGTGAAAACCGACTTTTGAACCGAGGCCCGGAGGGCCGAGTGTCATATACCATTCGACTCAGTTCGTCGAGTACGCAAAATGTCTGTGTGTGTGTATGTATGTATGTGTGTGTGTGTGTGTGTGTGTGTGTGTGTGTGTGTGTGTGTGTGTGTATGTAACGTTTTTTTGCACTAACTTTTCTCGGAGATGGCTGAACCGATTTTCACAAACTTAGATTCAAATCAAAGGTCTTGTGGTCCCATACTAAATTAATGAATATTATTTGTATCCGACTTCCGGTTCGGGAGTTATGGAGTAAAATGCGCAAAAAAAGAAAATATGTGTTCTAACTTTTCTCATAGATGGCGCGACTGATTTTCACAAACTTAAGTTCAAATGAAAGGTCCTGTAGTTCCATGCGTTATTCCTGAATTTCATGCTGATCCGACTTCCGGATCCGGAAATATAGGGTAAAGTGTGTTAAAAATTGTATACCATCACTGAAAATGGGTAAAAACCTTAAAAAAATTTCTAAATCGACCTCAAATCTTTTCCAATTTGATGGTTTTTATCAGTAGACGGTCAAACAAACCGATTTCGGTTATTCTTTAGAGAATCGAAGAAAATTTTTTTTTTGCCTTTCTCATATAGAAAGGTTATGCAATCACTGTGAAAACCGACTTTTGAACCGAGGCCCGGAGGGCCGAGTGTCATATACCATTCGATTCAGTTCGTCGAGTACGCAAAATGTCTGTGTGTGTATGTGCGTATGTGTGTATGTAACGTTTTTTGCACTAACTTTTCTCGGAGATGGCTGAATCGATTTTCACAAACTTAGATTCAAATGAAAGGTCTTGTGGTCCCATACAAAATTCCTGCATATTATTCGGATCCGACTTCCGGTTCCGGAGTTATGGGCTAAAATGTGCAAAAAAAATGAGGGGACGGGTATAGCGTGATGGGATAGTCGATGCCTTTCGCGCAGCCCGCTTGGGTTCGATTCCCAACCCCGCACATAGGGCCAGAAAGATTTTCTGGTCCGAAGAGGCGAATGACCTAAGATGTTATAGCCTCTATAATTGAAACAAAAAAATGAAAATATGTGTTCTAACTTTTCTCATAGATGGCGCGACCGATTTTCACAAACTTAGGTTCAAATGAAAGGTTCTGTGGTCCCATACGTAATTCCTGAATTTCATCAGGATCCAACTTTCGGATCCGAAAATATAGGGTAAAGTGTGTTAAAAATTTTATACCATCGCTGAAAAGAACGAAAACCCGTAAAAAATTTTCTAAATCGACCTCAAAACTTTTCCAATTGATAGTTTTTTTCAGTAGACGGTCAAACAAAACTATTTCGGTTATTCTTTTAAGAATCGAAGAAAAATAATTTTGAAGAATACCACAGTATTATATATGACTGTATGATTGATATGGGAAAGGCATCATTACACCACTAGGTGGATTAAAACAGGTTTTTTACATAAAAAACACTCTTGTTTGTTACCTTTTCCATGGTTCCCGATTTCTTTGCGGATTTCCTAGGTTTTTTCCCATTGTGCCTTGGTGTAACAAAGAGTGCTCAGATGCTAAACACGCAAAACAAAATGCTTTCAAGACGTTTTCAAAACGAAGAGGAAGAATTTTTAGAATTTTGAAAAATTCTTGCTTTTAGAAACCTAAGCTATTGGAGGCATTTTGTCGAAGGTTTGTCAAGAGAAACCTCAATGAGCACTATTTGGAATGCGGCCAGACGAATGAGGAATCGTAACGTAGGAAGCGAGAGATAGGTATACTCGAACCGATGGATATTTGATTTTGCGAGGAAAGTTTATTCAGATTCTGTTCCTACGCACACCATTATTAGGGAGTCTTCTCCAAATAATAGTTCCATTGATAACCCATTTTCAATGATGGAATTTTCCATAGCACTTATGTCCTGTAACAATAATAGCCTGTTCGCACTATACCGGGACGTCCCGGACGGGACCGTCCGGGACTATCCGGGACGTTTTTTGGACGTATTGGAATCCCGGACCCGGGATAAAATCCATTTGCTTGCTACCGATATTCCTCACCGAGTTTTTCTCACCATGCCGACAGCCCACACAGAAAGAGAGTGAATTGAGAGAGCAAGAGCGAAAGGAAGACCTAAGTGTGCTTGTTCATAGGTAGTTATGCTGATGGCAATTGAAATGAATCCAAATCGTTTCATTGATATTTCTTAGCTTAATTGATTGATTGATTTAGTTAATCATCAAGAGTCCTTACAATTGAGTAATGTCATTATAATTAGCCATTACATTACATTTTGGGATGGTGATTTTTTAATTGTTGCTACTCATTACATATTGGATTACACTACTGATCCTCGTCTAAGGTCCCCTATTGATTATGTTATCATTGAATTAAATAGAAATGTATCACCACATGTTCATGGTTCATTGTACATCTATTCGAAAAACTATTTTAAATAGAATAAATAAATGGTAGCTCAGTCTTATTATTATTGAAAGGTTTGATCTGAGGGAACTAGGCTTATTTTGAAATACAGCAGCGCCGCTTTTACGTAATAATGGGCTCGGAAGCAACATATATTTGTGTGCCTATTACTAAGACCGTGGACACGTGCCCCACTGTCTCTCTTATTATTATTATTATTATTATTATTATTATTAGAGATTGGAATTAATATGAAACAACGCAAGAAACAAGTACGATGTTTTACTTCAATTCGAATCCACTATGCCATACATTATTAATATGCTATAAAGTGATAATGTGACGAAACTTTTCTACAAGCAAGTTACTTGTTGTATCTGAGATGTTTTAATAAAAGTACTTATAGAGACAATGGGTATTTTTAACAATGGAGACGTCTACTAAACATTTTTAAGTTTTTTATTTTAATAAATGATTATTGTTTGATTTATGAATAGAAGCACTAGACTTAAGTGAAAAGAAATGCGTGACAAACGAAAATTTTTACCCGCGAAGGACAGGATTTTCAGGCAGCCATCGGGTAGATTTAGTTCATTCCACTAACTAGCGTCTTGACTCGTACTATGGCAGCAGTTTTGGTATTTCAGGTAGCCTTAAAAAAACTGTTACACCCGGAAACTCTAGGTAGCCAGAAATATTTCTAGATTAGTGTGCGATGCAAACGGCTGTTTGAAATCGATTTATTTTCCCAATATTTCTCTGTATTTAGATGACAATGATTTTGCAGGTTTGAGTACAATTGTTTAACGGTTCGCTTTTGAGTTAACCAACCTTGAAGAAGGATAAGGTCCAGACTATGTCAATTTTCAACATTTAGTACTATTATTAATTTTTTTTTTCACTTATTCAAATTAAATTGGATACAGTGGTTCCCCAACCGCCGCTAATAAGAATTAAAACTGATACATTGATGAAAGTTGCAACAAGCAGAACAAAATACTACTATCTGCTCCTGATACTATTTTGTGACCTTTGTGACGAAAAAGTAAATAAATATTTTGAATATAGTGGACATAAAAAGATTTTTTTCTTTAAAAGCGATTTAGTTCATTCTACCAACCGCTCTAATAAGTAAAGAATTTGGAGTGAGGATTGTTTATAGTAAAATTTGTTGCTTTAACTTATTTTTTGTACAAGTAACCGGGTCAGTCCTTTACATGCTCTACATGCGGATTTTCGACTCGATGGGCCCTTCTCTATATACACATAAAATCAATTATGTTTAATGGTTACCTTATAAAATGAACACTATACCCCGATCACAATTTTGTTACCTATCAATTAGCGAATCTGTGTACCTATATATTTATATTTTCAATAACGTTTGAATATCTACCAACAAGTTTTTATTGACCAAGTTAGGAGTAATAAATGTAGTATGAAACAAGTATGAGAAGCGATAATATACGATATATTTCATGAGGGACGACGTAAAAACTTATACAGTGACGAGCGTTAAGTGTTAACGTAAAGTGATAAATAATATTTAGTTAGTAGAAAATGGAGAACTTCACTGATGACGAAGTTATGATGATGGCTATTGCATTTGAAGACGAAGAGGAAGATGAGGATCAAACTCCCCCTGCTAAAAAAAAAGTGGGTTCACGAAGCTTGGACGAAACGTGAAACGGAGGGATAATTTGCTACACTTTTCAAAGAGTTAGTAGCCGATGGAAAAAAAATCCACGAATTCTTCAGGATGTCATAACACTGCTTTGAATTACTTCTACGCAAACTAGAAGTTTATCTAAAAAAGGAAGACACCAAATTTTGGCTGGCGATTACCCCCCGAGAAAGATTAGCAGTTTGTTTGAGGCAAGTTAAAATTATAAGCTACCATTTGAATATTTACTAACATTGGATTTATTCTTAATTTAGGTACCTTGCAACAGGTGACTCAATGACAACAATATCATTCAGTTATCGCCTGGGGAAGACTACAGTTCATGAAATTGTGAATGAGACCTGTACAATAATAGTTGATAAACTTTTAAAAGAAGCTATACCACAGCCTACTGAACAAATATGGAAAGATACAGCGAAACAATTTTCCGAACGGTGGAACTTTCCAAATTGCTTGGGTGCTCTCGATGGGAAGAACATTTTTATCAAAAAGCCTCCTAATAGTGGTACAGAATTTTATAACTATAAAGGTAGATTCTCAATAGTGTTGTTAGCTTTAGAAGACGAAAAATGGAACTTCTTGGCAGTGGACGTTGGGGCCAAAGGAAGAGATAGTGATGGCGGGATTTTCGCAAATTCTAATTTAGGACATGCACTAAAAAACAACAATCTGTCAGTGCCATCAGATTTTCTCTTACTTGGAACCGATACTGTAGCACCTTATGTGATTGTTGGAAACATATCTTATGAGACCATATCCAGGACAAGATCTGAACAATCAAAAACGGATTTTCAACTATCGGTTGAGTCGCGCCAGGAGAACATCTGAAAATGCTTTTGGTATCCTAACACAGAAGTTTAGAATTTTGCAATCGACGAATGGAGTTGGACCCTGAATATGCAGATAAAATTGTGCTTGCCACATGCATACTGCACAATTTTATCCGTAAGTATGATGGCATGCAAGATGTGCACAGTGGAGAAGGGCCATCCCATCAGCATCATTTAGAGCTCGCACAGTTATCTAAACGAGGTGGAGATTCGTCAAAATCTGCTTTCCAAGTGCAAGAAATCTAAAAGAAGTACTTCAATACTGAGACTGGAGCAGTACCATGGCAAAATGAATCATTAACAACTTATAGACAAGAAGAAACTTATTTATTTATTTAAAGTTGGATAAAAGCTTTCGGGGGCTTCCATATATTATCTGATTATAGCAAAAACAAATTATAATACGGAATACTCCGACAAATTTTCGGGGACACATTCTTCGCAATGCGGTACATTGTCAAGAGACATTGTCAGCTTGACAATGTAATTTTGCAAATTTTCTATACAACTGGCAATGCTGAATGCAAAACACCAAGATTACCATAGATACTGTTTATTATTCTAATAAACAGTGGTTTCTCAGAAAAATGTTTATTCGTAATACATTTTTTCATATTGGGTAAGCAAAAATGTAGTATCTAGTGTCTAAAATTATATTTCTTTTCTGTTATTTCTAGCTCAGTGGGAAGAATGGTACGCCCAATCAATAGTGTAAAAAAACGTGCATCTTAGTAATTTAAGATGGAACGTATACCAAGATAATGACCTGACTGACCGCCTATGCTTTTAACTTTGAAGAATTCTTGCGCTTTCGGTTTCAATGTTTTCATCAATTAGATCAATCTAATAAATGATTAAATACATAAAACATTAGACATAAGTTCCTTAAGCTCAAAATAAGGAAAACAATTAGTTTTTGTGGTGAGAAAATATTTCTTTGTGACGGTAGCTCATACATTAAAGCAGATGCAAGAACCCCGCTCAAAATGTGGAAAGCGACGCCGATCTAAACATGACGTGTGTCTGCGGCCAAATTTCTTCTGGTAAATTTAACAGTTGTGTGGTTGTACATTTTCAACAATTCGTTTGTTTATTGGTTACAACCTTAATTTATTATAATGAACAACCTAACAACCTAACAACCTAAACAAAAACCTATAAACAATTACACCATTTTGGCCCTTGTGTACAAACGGTGGGCTTCTGATATGATTCCACATTTGACCCGAAACCATTGCCAGGCAGAAAATGACCGCCAAAAATCCCCACATTTGTTTGTTGTACAAAAAGTCCAAGTTGTTGCATCGCAAGTATAAGTATCCTCCAACGAATGCGGTTAGCATCAGAAGAGCCATCGTCGCTGAATAATTTGGAGGGCGGAATATTTTTATTTGATCGGTTCGCTCCTGTATCCATTTGCCGATCACTTCCGCCGAAACACCTACTCTCTGAATATCCATTGTGTCCGCCGGTTTCGGGTTTCCTTTCGCCGGAAAATGAATGAACACTGGCGCTGCATTCAATCGAAGCATTTGGAACACATCAGATCCTTTGTCGAAATCGGCCATGGCGAAAAACAGCTTATTCCCATAAATAAAAAAAGCTTATTCCCATAAATAAAAACAAACAAACTAAATTCGTGTCGTAGCAACTACGATCTTCCGTGGTTTCGATGCCAGATACTTTATATTTCTTCACGGTTATTCTGTCAACTCCAAACAAAAAATTAGGCTAGGCTAACTTGTTCAATCTATGAACCAAACATATATGATCTGTTTGTATGGAACCTAGGGGTATTATTATTTGTATTTGGTTATAGTTTAAGTTGGATGTTATGTCGCTGGGATTGATTATTTCCATAAAATTGTTGTTGATGGTATTGAATGCTGTTTTAACGACTTCACTTGTAGGCGTGTTCATATTGGTGATAATGTTGGTATCAATGGTGATATTTCCAGCGTCGTTGTTGTCGTTGTTTTCGTTATTGTTGCGGTCATTGTTGATGTTGTTGTCATTGTTAATGTTATTGTAATTGATTTCGCCGTTGTTTCCGCTGTTATTAGTCTTGTCATTACTTGAAGTATTGTAGGAGTTTTTATCGTCGCCGTTGTTTCCGCTGTTATTAGTCTTATCATTGATTGAAGTATTGTAGGAGTTTTTATCGTCGCCGTTGTTTCCGCTGTTATTAGTCTTGTCATTGATTGAACTATTGTAAGGGTTTTTATCGTCAGACGAATGGGGCAAGAGCTGTTTACTTTCTCATCGAATATATGAAATTTTCCTTGACTGTAAATATAAATAAGCCTAGTTCCCTCAGACCAAACTATTCAATAATAATAAGACTGAGCTACAATTTATTTATTCTATTTAAAATAGTTTTTCGAATAGATGTACAATGAACCATGAACATGTGATGATACATTTCTATTTAATTCAATGATAACCTAATCAATAGGGGACCTTAGACGAGGATCAGTAGTGTAATTCAATATGTAATGAGTAGCAACAATTAAAAATCACAATCCCAAAATGTAATGTAATGGCTAATTATAATGACATTACTCAATTGTAAGGACTCTTGATGATTAACTAAATCAATCAATCAATTAAGCTAAGAAATATCAATGAAACGATATGGATTCATTTCAATTGCCATAACTACCATAACTACCTACGATCAAGCACACTTAGGTCTTCCTTTCGCTCTTGCTCTCTCAATTCACTCTCTTTCTTTGTGGGCTGTCAGCATGGTGCGAAAAACTCGGTGGAGAATATCGGTGGCAAGCAAATGGATTTTATCTCGGGTCCGGGATTCCAATACATGCACACGCCGGCAGCTCAGTCATCGCCGATGAGGAAAAAAACGTCCCGGTATAGTGCGAACAGGCTATAACGCTCCTGGGTTGGACAGAATTAAATTCAACTTGGCGAAGACTCTTCCTGACCTTGCAAAAAGGCGTTTGTTGAAATTGTTCAACAAGGTATTTTTTCGGCAACACTGTTTGTGGCGGTTATCGTATAGCGTCTACTAGCTGCTCAATTATTAACTATAAAATATTGTTTTTTTTTTATTATTTAACCTAATATTGTGCCTTATTGTATCACTGAAAAGTGGCTATTCGTGTGGTTTTCAAATCTAGCTATTTGTCACCGGCTGAACGAGAGCGATTTCTCGTTCGATGACTTTACCCAACACAAGTTCCTAAACTGGCTTAAGAATCTTTGGGTTTGAAAACTATTGTTTCCTTTTTTTGTTTAAATCTTTCGGATATCCGGGGAGAAACAAGTAGGGCATAAGAGCGGAAGTACGCTTTTATGCTGGCTACGGTTCTCCAGCGGACTGTACCTAGGAAAGGTGAGAAAAAAAAGGAAATGTTATCTAATCGAGGATACTTCACCAAGCTCCAACAACTTCCTTCTCTGGCGATGACTTTGTCCTGTGGGATGAGAATTCGACTGGCGACGACCTTCTATGGCGCTTTCTTTCTAAGTATAAACTAGCACTGACTGGTGTAACTAATAGACTTCCTCTATTTTCAG
Organism: Malaya genurostris; assembly: GCF_030247185.1. Taxonomy (NCBI): domain Eukaryota; kingdom Metazoa; phylum Arthropoda; class Insecta; order Diptera; family Culicidae; genus Malaya; species Malaya genurostris. The sequence continues at coordinate 163,663,996 of NC_080571.1, read as the reverse complement.
TTTTCTTAACCTATATATACATGAATCATATGGTAAAATAATGAAAATGTTGCACGACATGCAGTGCAACATTTATTGCTATCTCCCTTTCTCCTTAGATGCTGACGTTACCATTCGTCAGCACGGTAAACAAATTCCTGGTGCCTCACTACTACATAAAGATTTGATCCGATGATAGCACTTGCATTTTGTGCTATCCTTCGCTATTCCCTAACGGCTGCAAGTGCCTTTCCTAGAAGGCTCAAGTTTCAAGTTCAAATCTTTCTTAGCCGTCCTATCTAAACATATGCGGCACCTTATCTGTATGCTCAAAAAGCATGTTAATTATGTTTTCCAAATATTTCCATGACCGTTGCTAGATCGTCGTTTTATTGCATTCTTCGTTAGAGTTATATTTATTACTTTATTACCGCAACCCTTCGAGAACAAGTTCTGACCGATATTTGTTATCGCCTCCTTTTGGCGTTTGTTTATGTTTTGTTCCTTCGCATTTCGTCATGGTCCTTGCTAGTTAATTTACATTGCCATCAGCACCAGCTTATCTGGTGTCTCGACCCGAACTTAGGCTTCCGCCGCTATATGAATTAGTGCAATATTAATGCATACGGGATGCGAGATTTGATGGGTAAATAACAGCTCTCATGACTGCGCTGGTAATGAACTATCGGGTCAAATTACTTCTTATTCATAGTGCTCCTTTAAGCACATTTATTTTGGTTGATAAATAAAGTCTATTAATGCCATCATCTGATTAATGCGATTGTAGCAAACACTACGCTAGACATTTCTGGCCCCGTAGATCTTCCTGAAGAATTACCTTTATTCCTTTATTGATAATCGAGCGACTGTCGTGGAATATTGGTATTTACTCTTAAATTTTCAAATTGTGTTCGTCCTCTCTGTTATACTTATTATTCCTATAAATAATTGCAAAGACCTTATTTATATAACGAACTTTCAGCTGTATTTCGCGGAATTGGAAACAAACACTCCGCCGGTCTTCTGGAATTTCGTGTTGTATTACATTTTTTAATATGTAAATAGATAACTATTACCACGTACATAATACCTATCAATCCTACACCCATTAATACATATTCAAATATGGGTTCACCTACATCTTGTTTCTTATCATCATTTGTTAATATTGTAAAAATTGTGTTATTAAATGGATTTGCAGGCTTATTTAACATTGGTAATTCAGTTTTATTCTGCTCTAAATTGAATTCTATTTGAATTCTTTCTTTAAAAAATAAGTTTGTTTTTCTTTCTTCCCTATTCACAAATCCATATATAACACTTTTATTACTTTGAATTTTACAATCAAAATCTAACCTAACTACAGCCACTTTATAGGGTGGCGGTATTATTGTATGCTGGCAGTGGATTACGATGCTCGTCGTGTCGCTGGCGTAGTAGAGTACCTGGTTCTCATCCGTGAGTGAAATCATCTCGACGTATGGTGGCGTTAAGTGTGTAGTATTGCAGCGGCTCTTCGAAACTTTGTGCGCCACTAGTCCTGATACACAGTCGAGCTCCTTATGAACCAGACTAGGTTCCACTATAAAATGAGTTTTGATCATTCGTACTGGTTCCGTAGTTGGGTAGAAATATTCCCCGTTATGGTCAATCAGTATGCGTGGTTTTCCTATATCAATGATGGCGTGATTCTCCGTATGAGGTACAGGAATAATTTGAAACATTTCGTACACTGTATTGCTGACAACTACAGTGTACATTGCGATTACGATAGTCCCGTTGATCTGCTGTGCTTCATATTTTACCAACGAGGATTGTCGAAGAACTGTTAGTCCTGCTGGCAATATTGACGAGATGTTGTCGAAAGTCGCGGTTAGTTCTTCCGTCGAAAGTGGATATGATCTCATCCTTCTGTACTTGTGAAGTATAGCGTCAATGGTTTCCCTTGACAGCATAATAATTTCGATTAATCGGCTTTCTAGGTATTCCGTGTCACCTAGGACATATTTTTGTTTCAAATTATTCGTTTCCTTCATTAGTTCGTAGAATCGATCATTCAACGTGCTTCCCATCTCAGCCGTCTTTCCATTTAATTGCACAAGTGACTCAGATAGTTGATGTATCTTTTCATTGTCGTGCATCCTCATTGATTTTAGTTCGGTTTCGACATCATTTTAGTTACCCCTTGCAGCGTATTCCTGACCATGACAGCAGTGTATCCATTTTCTACCAGAACGTGAGAGGACTAAGGACGAAAATTGACGATCTGTTCCTGACTTCCGTTGACTGCGAATTTGACGTGGTTATTTTTACTGAAACCGGACTTGACGAATGCATCACTTCACTTCAACTATTCGGTATGGCTTATAATGTATTCCGTTGTGATCGTTGTTCCCGAAATAGCAGCAAATCTCGGTTTGGCGGTGTTCTGATTGCGGTGGCTCAAAAGTTTTCTAGTAAATTGATTAACTTACAACGTGGGCAAAATATTGAACAAGTTTCTGTCTCAACAAGGATTAAGGGAAAACATTTGAAAATATGTGCTGTTTATATTCCGCCTGATCGAAGTCGGGACGTCAACGTAATTAACGAGCATATTGCCTCTGTGCAAGAATTATGTGATAATTGTACCGATGAGACTGTTCTTGTGTGTGGAGACTACAATCAACCTCGAATAAGTTGGACTGAAAATAATTCTGATGCTATGTACAACAACGCACAATTGCCATCGGCTAGCCATGCATTGCTTAACGGAATTGAATTCTTACGGTTTGAGCAAAAAAATTGCATACGTAATAATCTCGGTCGCGTACTTGATCTGGTGTTTTGTCCATCCGATTGTGAAGCTATAGTCGACCTCAGCTTAGCCCCGCTGCTCCCCGTTGACACCCATCACCCACCGCTTGCTATTTATCTTCCAACGAGTATTGTTAGCGTTCACTCATCGATTTATTCATTATCGGTTGGCGGCAGTAACAGTGTATGGCCACTATATTATAAATTATTGGATTTCACTGCGCTCTCTGATCATTTGAGAAATATCAATTGGGCGGTATTGTTTTCAACTGAGGACGTTGACGATATGGCAAGGATTTTTTGCAGTGAAATCAATCAGTGGCTTGATAGTAATGTTCCTCGTATCAGGCCGGCTGTCACTCCAGCATGGAGTACATCAAAATTACGTCAATTGAAACGTGAGCGGAATTCCTGTCAACGTAAGCTGCGGCGGAATCGATGCTTAGCAAATACTATAAAATTTCACAAATCTGTAAATGCATATCGCATACTGAATTCGACATTGTATAGATCGTATGTACTTAAAGTGCAGACAAACCTCCGAAGAAACCCTCGTAATTTCTGGCGATTCGTAAATTCAAAGAGAAAATGTTCTTCAATCCCCTCAAACGTATTTTTGGACAATACGGTTTCTGCTTCAATTCCAGAATCTTGTGAACTATTTGCGAGTTTCTTTGCCGGTGTTTTCTCGAGTAGTTCTACCTCGACATTCGACGCGAATGACGCTGATTCAAATGTACCTACCGATTTGTTGGATTTGGATATTTTTACCGTTACACCATACTTGGTTGAACAAGCAGCAAAAAAACTTAAACGCTCCTTTTCTCCTGGTCCGGATGTACCATCCGTTGTTTTGTGTCGCTGGATCCTGGTACCATCCGTTGTTTTGTGTCGCTGTATTTCAACTTTAGCTGAACCATTGAGCATTATTTTCAATCGATAAAATAGATCATAAAATACTTCTTTGCAAATTATCTCGCCTTGGATTATCTTAAAAACTCGTATCTTGATTGGACTCATATCTTTCCGATAGGAAATTACGCGTGAAAATAGACCACAGCACATCATCCGAGTTTTCGAATAAATCAGGTGTCCCACAAGGTAGTAACTTAGGACCCCTGTTGTTCGTATTGTTCTTCAACGATGTGGCGTTGCTTTTGGGAGCTGGATGTAAATTAGTCTACGCAGATGATTTAAAACTGTATCTCACTGTTCGTAGTGTAGATGATTGCCAGCGACTACAATGTCTGCTTACATTGTTCAGCGATTGGTGCAGGAAAAACAATCTCATGATAAGTCTAGCCAAGTGCCAAGTCATCACATTTCATAGGATTTCATCTCCAGTTATATTTGACTATAACATTGATGGTACAATTATCTCTAGAGTGGATCAAGTGTGTGATCTTGGTGTACAGTTGGATGCTAAACTGACGTTCGATGCTCATCGTTCTCAAATCGTTTCGAAAGCAACACGTCAATTGGGTTTCATCGCTAAGATTGCAAAGGACTTTAAAGATCCGCATTGCCTTAAGGCTTTGTATTGCTCACTCGTTCGCCCAATTCTCGAAAACGCGTCGGTAATCTGGACTCCGTATCAAGTATCGTGGAGCCTTAGAATTGAACGAGTGCAGAAACGATTTGTTCGTATGGCATTACGAAATTTACCGTGGAGAGATCCAGTAAACTTACCACCATATTCAGACAGATGCCAATTGTTAGGAATCGACACGTTACAGCGACGTAGAAAAACTCAACAGGCGTTGATTATTGCTAAGTTGATCAACGGAGAGATTGATGCTCCTGAACTGCTTTATGACCTTAATTTTCGAATACCGAATAGATCACTGCGTAACACAAACCTGATTCAGAACAGATTCCATAGGACTGTATTCGGATACAACGAGCCAATTACTGCATGCATAAGAACATTCACTACAGTAGAAGAGTTGTTTGAGTTTGGAGAGCCTTCCCGCCGCTTCGTTGAAAAAATCAAGCGTTCTGAAATAATCTGACTATGGATAATTCAATTTGTTATAAGTTGTTTGTAATAGATTTTAAGTAGTTGTGTAGTTGTCATGTAATTTTTGTGATTGTTTTAAATGATAGTGGTTTTTGTGCCTATCTGAGAATGATATACATTTTTCAACTCAGATGGGCTTTTTCCCACTCTGTTAGTCCATTTAGACATCAGTCCGATGGATTTTGTTTAATGAATAAATAAATAAATAAATAAATAAATTTTCACCGAAGAGGAAACTCCATAAAAATCCAAATATTCCTTTCGAACGGCGGAATCTCGTTCTCTCGTAATCAATTTCGAAAATTGCATCCGAGCACAATTTGTTGAAAATTTCCAAAATTTTTTCCATATTATCAGTTTTTAAATTTTTAATCATGTGTTTCCTTGTTGCTGATATGTTACCCCGTATGTCTTCAACCAGAGCTCGATCCTGATCTGGTGATACCATTGTTTCGATATTTGTACGCCATATCCCTCTTTTCATAAGGCTTGTCCCTATGTGATCGAGAAATACGCCATTCTGTTCGACCGGTGTAACCAATATCGCATTTGCCGTACTTAGCACCGCCGCAGTGGTTAATAAACCTGCAAGTACAGAATATGGAGAGAGTCGAATGACTGGTTTTGCCTTTTTGTTGGTACGTTTCTTTTTCTTCTCTGGCTGAGAAGTTTTATTTAATTTTCGTTTGGTCTCGATACGGTGACTTTCAAGTGTAGATTCACAGGATTCGGGTTCAGATATACGCATTATAGCATGCCCTGATTTCTTTTTTACCGTCGGTTCAGGAGTTAGATCCTTTCCTTCGACGTCTAAGATCGCGAGTTTTGCAACTGCGCGTCTAAATGTTCCCTTTTTGGTTATGACATCAGCTTGTCTAGCTACACCGTCATCAGAAACAATTAATTTCGAAACACGTCCTTTTAACCATCGTCCTGGAGGTTCTTCGTTATCCACCATTAGGACTAAATCATCTATTTTGATCGGTTTTACGTCGCCAGTCCATTTTTCTCTGGCGATTAATGTTGGAAGATATTCTTTCTTCCATTTATCCCAGAATATCTTCATGGCATGTTGGATTCTTGCCTGCGAGTTCTTATCGTAAGGTTTTGGATCCATTTCGAAGGGTGGTGCATATTTCCCCGGTCTTCCTAAAATTGCATGGAAGGGGGTTAAAATCTCATCATCCACATCCTTCAATTTTCTATGTATTGGCGGTCGCGAGTTGACGAACCACTCTGCTTGAATGAAGGCTGATCGCAGCACTTCACTTATAGGTGTCCTTTTAGACATATCGTCTATCATGACATTGAGCGCCTTTTTTATGATACCAATTAACCTTTCCCATACACCTCCAAAATGTGGAGCCGCTGGAGGGTTGAATACCCACGAAATTTCTAACTCTGCAGCTTCTCCTTGTCTCATTTTTGTATCGAGGTCTTGTAGGAGACGTTTCAACTCTCTTTCGGCTCCTACAAAATTAGTTCCGTTGTCGCTGTAAAGCTGAGTCACTTTACCTCTTCGACATTTTTGAAACATACGAGGAAGGCATCGGTACTCATGTTCTCTGCCATTTCTATATGTATTCCACGCGTAACTAAGCAAATGAAAATAACTCCCCATTTTTTTTCCTTGCCATTTCTGCCCTTTTGAACGTAAAACGGTCCAAAATAATCCACTCCACTAAACTGGAATGGAAACGAATTTAAATTAGTTCGTACCTGCGGGAGAGGCGCCATCCTAGGTACTGCAACATGAGCTGTATTAAGAATGCATTTCTGACAACAACTTTTTACATTTTTTAATACAGCTCTCGCGTTTATAATATAAAAACGTAGCGCCAGATTGCTTATAACAATTTCATCTGCTTGATGGTAGCATTCCTTATGATAATGCCTCACAAGAAGATTAGTTATATGGCTTTTTTGAGGTAATATTATGGGATATTTTTGCTCATAATTTACATGAGCACTATACTCCAATCTACTTCGTGCCCTCATGACTCCATTTTTGTCGTCTATGAAGGGATATAATTTCCTCAAGCAGTCTTCCTTGGGCACATAGTCCCTTGTTTGTTTTCTGTCCTCTTCGTTTTGAATATCATATCTCGGCATATTTTTCATTTCCTTTTAAAGTTCTTCTATTTCAGCATTTCTGAACATTAATTTTTTTTTGTCTTTCATCGTCCAAGCAGGATCGAAGTTATGTTTGGAAGTAATAAAATTGATATTTTCCATTCAAAATATTAGTCTCTGCATACTTTTCTCCAATCAGAGAATGCCCTGACATCTATAAATTTGATGTACACTTTGTGCCGTTTTTTTTGGAAAATATTTTCCAATTCAGTCCAATCATTAACGAGCGAATTCTTCAATCGAACATTTTTCCACAGTCGGAGGTGGCTCGCTACCTGGTTCCTCATTCGACAAACAAAGGTAGCTTGGGAACCAGTTCTTATTTCTCTTGATTCAGGAGGGGTTTGCGAATTCGAGCGCAATGAAGGAGTTGTACCTGATCGACTTACGGATGCACATATCAACGACACACATGGCGGTGTACTTGTTTCTTTGAGCATTTTAGTCTTTGGGATTCGTTTACCCAAATTGTATCCAGAAAGTGGTTCTGGTATAGGTCGTCGAGGCATTAATCCATATGATCTGGCACTTCGTATAATTTCTTCATCTGATGATCCACCCACGGAGTCTTTCTTAAACGTAAAATTATCCGACGTTAACCCCCCGTGTAGTGGTATGATGATATAATTATTTGTATCTTTACTATTGCCATGCAACTTTGCATAATAAACCAATTCCCTTTTCCATTCATATTCAAAGGGTACACTGAAGGCTTCATCGAGAGCATTGACAGGAGCGGTGACTTTTCTCTTAGTCACCATCGTAGACATAGCTAATACTTTAGCGTTGTTGTCAAATGCATTCCCAGGTGCTGGTGCCATACCAACAACAGATTTCATTTTGTTCTGTTCGTCGGAAGATCCTAATGTGACACTTCTCACCGAGGCAACCACATTTTCCCCATATGCTTCCGTAGACGACCAAAGATTTGCTTCCAGTTCTTGGACTTTTTCAGAATTTGTGAAATCGGAAATCGAACTTGAGGATCTTGGAGAACTTAACATTCCGTTCTCTCTACCAGCGACGTCCTCATCGAATCCGACAAAATCATTTTCATTACTATCACACTCTAACTCTTCAGAATCGCTTGTGTTCTCCTCTGAGCCGGTGGTTATTGTAATTCCAGTTGTTCCACCAGTCGTACATGGCTGCAGCATATCATATCGGTGCAGCTTTGGTTGCTGCTCCATTCCTCTGGCATTACCGATAATCTTAGGCAAGGTTTCATAATAACTTTTCCATTCAATCGAGTTTCCTGAATTTACTGACATTGCGTCTTCTTTCATGCTCGTATTCTGAATGGAAGTCACGAGGGATAACATGGTCCTCTCGTGTATTCGCATCAGCTCAATAATTGCCCTGCTGCTGCCATTTTTTGCTTGGAGTGCCATATTTGTCACTTCCAAGTCTTTCGTCATTGCAGCGTATTCTTTATTCCGCTGCTGACATTTTACACAATACCAGTCTTCTGGTCTTGGTGGCCTTTTATCAAGATTCACACAAGATAAGTGGAACCACCTATCGCACTCATCGCAAGTTATCATTTCGACCATTGCACGATCTTTCTTCGTGCAAAGGCGACAATGTCCATTTGGATTAGACACAAATTCCATTTTAATAAGAACAATTGTTATCTCCTTGAATTCTACTCAAAATATTTGCCTATATCAATTTTCAACAAATATTCTCTAAAATAGTTTAAACAACTATTCCACAGTCAGACTAAATAAATTCTTAAGCCAATTAAAGGAATTTGCGTTACGCTCCTCTCTGGAGCCACCAAAATGTCACCGGCTGAACGAGAGCGATTTCTCGTTCGATGACTTTACCCAACACAAGTTCCTAAACTGGCTTAAGAATCTTTGGGTTTGAAAACTATTGTTTCCTTTTTTTTGTTTAAATCTTTCGGATATCCGGGAAGAAACAAGTAGGGCATAAGAGCGGAAGTACGCTTTTATGCTGGCTACGGTTCTCCAGCGGACTGTACCTAGGGAAGGTGAGAACAACTTCCTTCTCTGGCGATGACTTTGTCCTGTGGGATGAGAATTCGACTGGCGACGACCTTCTATGGCGCTTTCTTTCTAAGTATAAACTAGCACTGACTGGTGTAACTAATAGACTTCCTCTATTTTCAGTTTTCTTAACCTATATATACATGAATCATATGGTAAAATAATGAAAATGTTGCACGACATGCAGTGCAACATTTATTGCTATCTCCCTTTCTCCTTAGATGCTGACGTTACCATTCGTCAGCACGGTAAACAAATTCCTGGTGACTCACTACTACATAAAGATTTGATCCGATGATAGCACTTGCATTTTGTGCTATTCTTCGCTATTCCCTAACGGCTGCAAGTGCCTTTCCTAGAAGGCTCAAGTTTCAAGTTCAAATCTTGCTTAGCCGTCCTATCTAAACATATGCGGCACCTTATCTGTATGCTCGAAAAGCATGTTAATTATGTTTTCCAAATATTTCCATGACCGTTGCTAGATCGTCGTTTTATTGCATTCTTCGTTAGAGTTATATTTGTTACTTTATTACCACAACCCTCCGAGAACAAGTTCTGACCGATATTTGTTATCGCCTCCTTTTGGCGTTTGTTTATGTTTTGTTCCTTCGCATTTCGTCATGGTCCTTGCTAGTTAATTTACATTGCCATCAGCACCAGCTTATCTGGTGTCTCGACCCGAACTTAGGCTTCCGCCGCTATATGAATTAGTGCAATATTAATGCATACGGGATGCGAGATTTGATGGGTAAATAACAGCTCTCATGACTGCGCTGGTAACGAACTATCGGGTCAAATTACTTCTTATTCATAGTGCTCCTTTAAGCACATTTATTTTGGTTGATAAATAAAGTCTATTAATGCCATCATCTGATTAATGCGATTGTAGCAAACAGTCGCTCGACACTATTGGTGACGTAAATAAGTAAGGAACCAGACTCGAACAAAGTGATTTCGTAAATTTATTGATTCTCTGCTGCTCACTTCAAGTGCAGAAATATTAGTGGTAGCGCTATTAGTAGAGCGAAGGCAAACATGTATTTCTGCACCACAAACTGCTCAGACATATACAAAAGAATTGAAGAGATGCAAAACAGCAGATCATCAATGATGAGTATGTTTGCATCGGAATTGAAGGACACTGTTGCAAGTGTTGTTGCTGACCAAATGACATATGTTAAAGCTGAAGTTTATGATCAAATGTCTCATGTAAAAGCAGAAGTTCGCTCTGTCACTGAGGCAATTGAAAAATCACAGAATTTTATATCTGAAAAATTTGACAATATTTCATCAGACTTCAACAATCGTAAGATCGAAAACGAACAACTTAAACAGCAACTTTCTGAATTATCAAAATCACATACTGATCTGACAAGCAAAAATTAGAAACCAATGTCGATAAATCCGATAGAAAGATAGTTTCGAATAACGCAATTTTGCTGGGTCTTCCAGTCTATAAAAACGAAAATACTCAACAATTAGTTGAAAAAACATTGTCTCTTATTGAAGTTATATTGCCACCAAACTCGATTCGGTCTGTTGAAAGTCTGTATAGTAGCAACAAACCAAATGTTACAGTCCCCATTCAAATCTCTTTTAGAGAAAAAAAACATTAAAGAAATGGTACTCGCTCGTAGAAAAAATGTAGGTGCAATAACTTCAACAAATATTGATTCCTCCTTTTTGATTAATGGTAAGGCAACCAACGTTACAATTAGGGATGAGTTAACCCCCTTATCAATAGAACTGTTTCGGAATATGCGAGAACACCAAGAACAATTTAAAATCAAATTTTTCTGGCCTGGGAGAGGAGGCGGTATACTTGTAAACAAGATGAAAATGCAAAACCAGAACTCATCAGAACCAGAGAGAATTTAAATAACTTGCTCATTCGATTGTCTTCCAAACAAACACCATCACCGAAGCGGAAGAAAAACTTTCACACCTGATTTATTTATCTTTTTTTTACTGCAATTATTTTTTTTAATACCATTATTATTATAATTTTATTGTTATTATTTTTGTCATTTTACTATTATTATTTTTATTGTCATTATCCTTTTTTCTTAAATTTAATTAATTTATAATTATTGTTACTACTGTTAGTACCATTTTCAGCATAGTTATAATTATTGTTTTTAAAGTAATAAATACAATGTTGGACCAAATTTAAATTATGTCTACAGTAACATTGATGATTTTAATATGTTTCATGGGACTGTATGTCCAAACAATCTAAAAATTTTACAATGAAATGTTCGAGGAATTGACGAGTTACTCAAATTTCATGATGTTTTAACATCCGTCAATCATTTCTCGACTCCAATTGATGTATTGATTATTGGAGAGACCTGGCTAAAAAGTAAAAATACTGCATTATACAAGATGAATGGCTATAATTGTATTTTTTCCTGTCGTGGAAACTCTTCCGGTGGTTTAGTCATGTATATTAGAAATACAATTGAATACAACGTCGTTGAAAACACCTGCAGTGATGGTTTTCATCATATAAATACGAAACTAAAACTGTCTGGGGAAGTGATTGATGTTCATGGTGTCTATCGTCCACCGTCTTATGATTTTTACATGTTTCATGACAATATCGAAAGGTCGCTAAACAAATCGTAGTAATCGTCCCCGTTTGATTTTCGGAGACATGGATGTCCCAATGAACTTATCTAATAACAATGTTGTCATGAAATATAGATATCTTTTGCAGTCTTATGTTTTTATGTGCTCAAACACGTTTATTACGAGACCCGCAAGCTCAAACATTTTAAATCATGTGGTATGCACCATTTCCGATGCTCATCGTTCAAAATCATATTATTTTTAGTGATCTAAGTGATCATAGCATGCTTCTGACATATTTGAAGTTACAGCACGCAAAAATCTGGTTAATATATCCAAAAGTGTTATTGATCACGATAAACTTAACTAGGGCAACGGCTCCCTATTTCATCTGAGCTCCTATTTCCATCTCATCCCTTCACCTCATAACTTTGAACATGAATAATATTTTACAACCTACCGGAAGCAAACAGTGAAACGTTTTAAAATGATTTGAATAGCTATTGTCACACTTCCTTATTGAAAGAAATGGTTTTAAATTTCTCGGTGATCGTTTTTTTCATATAAAATAAACTCACTTTTCAATTTAGGATACATTTTCGTCTCAAGATTTACAGTTCGTCATGTTTCTGAATATCTACTAAACGATTCGTCTCAAAACATGATCACTATTTCGCACAATTACACTACCATTGAATGCTGGATGTCTTCATAATTAGTTATGTTCACTTGCCACTTGTTTAGTTAACGATTAAAAACTTCAAAAATTACCCGACAAGCAATAAAAGTCTTCAAAAATATGAGATGAAAGTTTTTCACTTCGTTCACTTGATTGCGCTTTGTTTTCATCTCATTTGGTTTCGCGAAGTTGCCAAGTTATCTCATAATGTTTCAAAACAAAAATTGTTTATCTTCTTCAAATTATCATCAAATAGTATGTTTTTGGTATCCGTGACATTAGTTTAATTATATTATTGATATTAATATTTCAATAAAACTGTTTTTGCTTCGAATATTACCAGAAAGAACGTGTTAAATACTAATGAAATAACCATTGTGGCAAATCTAATAGCACTGGTTTCATTCCGCTATAAACCAACATAACGCTGTGAAGTGTGTGTATGTTTCATCGGCTGTGCACAGAGTTGCCAGATATTTTCATAGAAAATATGTATTACTTTACATAGAAAGTCTATATCTGTTCTATCTGTTTTCACTAATAAAATGATGTTAAAAGATAGTTCTTTAGATCTCCGTAAGTCATTGCCCCATTAATTAGATAACTTAACGAATAAATTTTTTACCAATAATAATAATGTGGAAAAATCCTGGTGGGTACGGTTGTATCGTTTGAGTTATATATCTGGCAGCGCCATACTTTTCCAGCTGGCAGCGTTTAGTCAGCCATCTGGCAGCCATGCGTATGCCTAATTTATAGGATGAATAAAAGATCTACGATAGGATGGATAAAAATCCATTGAGATGAAATTAGGAGCAGAGTAGTGAAAACATCATTAGTGTTTTTAGCTGTTTTATAAATATTAGTTGAATTTTCAAGCAATGTGAATCAATTCTCAACGTGGAGCAAGGCGAATGAAGCAGTAATATGAAATAGTTACAGTGATTTTAGTGGCTAAATCGGGGTTTGAAGGCGACGTCCTTACAAATGAGATGAAATAGGGAGCCCTTACCCTATGACTTCAAAAGTTACGTTGATGCTATCGAACATGTGCAGGATGTGAACACCTGTCTACAAAACATCATAGCAAAATATAACAATATATAAAAGATTGCGCCAGGGTAGCCACGAAGCATGCTATCATCAAAGACACACAATGTCTAAGGATAAACTTTGATGTGTGGACATTAATAAAAATTTAAAACAACTACCTAAAACGATGTCGTCGAGACCCCAATGATGTTCGCTTAGCAGGTTTGCTGAAGCATATTTCTAGAAACTGGACTTAGCTAAAAAGCAAGCAATAAGAAGCTATTTTGAGAGGCTATTGAACAACACACCACACTCAAGAATGTGGAAGAACTTAAACCTATTACTAGGTAAAAAACCTGTTTTAATCCACCTAGTGGTGTAATGATGCCTTTCTCATATTATTCATATTCCCAAAATAAAATATTTCGGCTATCAAAATACAATGCCTGAACAATAGAAGAATTACATGGTTCATTCAAGAGATTTAGTTTATTTTTACATCGTCTTGTATAGAAACACGCTCTTTATATTATCATTTCTACACATATCCGCTATAATTCCGGAATTGAAAGCTTGATCGGGAATAAGTTCATAAGACAAAGAGAAATTGTTTATGATTGATAAGACCTTGTCAACTATTCGTCTTGATCAGCATCATAAGCAAATCATATGAATCTATACGAATTCAGGAACTTTGAACTTTGTATGGGGCCGTAACATCTTTTATTTGAATCTGAGTTTGTGAAAATTACGTTGGCAATCTTAAAGCAACAAAAATGACAATATATGTAACCAACACATACAAAAAATTGATTCGATTGGTATATGCCATTTGTCCCTACAGGCCTTGGTCGATTTCCATGATAACTGCATATAGCTTTTCTTTATGAAAAGGCTAAAAAATTCATGAATTTTGTATAAGACCTTAGGGCCCTTCAACCTTAGTTTGTGAAAATCGGGTAAGCTATCTCCAAGAAAATTGAATGAAATTATTTCCACAGTTTTGGCACATCCTGTTATTCCGGGACCAGAAGTAGGATCAAAATGAAATTCTGGAACTTGGTATGGGACCACGAGACCTTTCATTTGAATCTAACCTTGTAAAATCGATTCAACCATCTCAGAGTAATGCGAGTGATATTATTTTCAAATTTTTGGTGTTTTATTTTGACATTTTTTATGCATATCACCTTGTAATTCCGGAACCGAAAGTTGGAATAAATAAAATACCGGAACATAGTATGATACTATAAGACCTTTCATATGAATCTAAAATTGTGGAAATCGGTTAAGCCATCTCCGAGAAAAACGAGTGACATTATTATTTCTGGTATATATCACCCTGTAATTACTGAACCGGAAGTCGGATCCGCATGATATTTCGGAACTTTGTATGGGACCACGAGACCTTTCATTTGAATCTAAGTTTAATCGGTTTAACCATCCCAGAGTAATGTGAGTGACATTATTATCACATTTTTGATGTATTACTTTCACATTTTTTATGCTTATCACTCTGTATTTCCGGAATCAGAATTTGGATCTAAATGATATTCAGGAACTTCGTATAAGGCCGTGAGACCTTTCATTTAAATCTGAGTTTGAGAAAATCGGTTTAGCCATCTCCGAGAAAAGTGAGTGACGTTATTTTCACATTTTTAATGCATTATTTTCCCATTTTCGGTGCATATCACCCTGCAATTCCGGAAGCGAAAGTCTGATCCAAATCATATTCAGGAATTTTGTATGCGACTATGAGACCTTTCATTTAAATCTAAGATTGTGAAAATCGGTTTAGGTCCGAGAAAAGTGAATAACATTATTTTCACATTTTTGGTGCATATCACCCTGTAATGCCGGAACCGGAAGTCGGATTCAAATGAAATTTAGGAACTATGTATGGGACCATGAGACCTTTCATTTGAATTGTGAAAATCGGTTCATCCATCTCCAAGTTAAAAGGTTCACATTATTTTCACATTTTTGGTGCATATCACCCTGTAATTCCAGTACCGAAAGTCGGATCCAAATGAATTCAGGAACTTTGTATGGAACCGTGACCATGAATCCTTTCATTAGAGTCTAAGTTCGAGGAAATCGGTTTAGCCATCTACGAGAAAAGTGAGTGACATTATTTTCACATTTTTATTGCATTATTTTCACATTTTTTATGCATAATACTCTGGAATTCCTCAACCGGAAGTCGGATCCAAATAGAATTCGGGAGCTTTGTATGGGACCGTAGGGCCTTTCATTTGAATCTAAGTTTGTGAAAATCGGTTCTGCCATCTCCGAGAAAAGTGAGTGACATTATTTGTCACACACATACACACAGGACATATTTGTCACACACATACACACACAGACATTTGCTCAGTTCGTCGAGCTGAGTCGAATGGTATATGACTGTTCAAAAGTCGGTTTTTGCGGTGATTGTATAGCCTAGATGAGAAAGGCAAAACAAAGCAAATCAACTCCATCTTTGATTGTCAACGAAAATTGTATAACTGACAAGAAACTAATCTGTGAAGCATTCAACAAGCACTTTGTTACAGTTGGTTCCAAGTTAGCAGAGAATATCACTCCAAATGGGTCTTGTCCACTGCAATACATAGATCCAATTGCAAATTCAATTTTCCTTCACCCATCGTCGGAGAATGAGATTATAGTACTTCTCATCAATGAACTGAAAAGGAACAAAAGTCCTGGTCCTGATCTTATTACAACAAAAATAATAAAAAACAATGCAGAATCTTTTTCTCGCATCTTATCTGACTCATTCAAGGAGGATTCTACCCAGACTGCCTTGAAGTTGCTAAAGTTGTTCCAATTTTAAAATCAGGTGACTCTGCAATACCCGATAATTACCGACCTATAGCGACACTCTCAGTTTTTAACAAAATCTTTGAAAAATTGCTGATTAGCCGTATAGGTTGTTTTCTAGAAAATCACAAAATACTCTATAGCATGCAATATGGTTTCCGAAGCGGAAGTAGCACAACCGTTGCGATAACTGAGCTCATAGATAATATTCTAGAAGTAACGGACTCCAATGTGGGCGCTTTATTTTTAGATTTAAAAAGGCCTTCGACACTCTGAATTATGGAATACTGTAAACTGGACAAGTATGGGATTAAAGTGATTGCTAATAACATAATCCAAAGCTATTTAGAAAACAGAATCCATTATGTTTCAATCGATGGAGAAACAAGTTCTTCAAAACTAGTAAGCATTGGTGTATATATGCAAGATTAATCTCTCTGGTATTCCAAGGTTATATGCGGATGATACGGCCTTGTTTTATCCGAATGCCAATACATGTTCTATTATAACAAACATGAATAACGACTTACTGATTTTAAAAGAATACTTCTCAAAAAGTCTGCTCTCTTTGAACCTACAAAAAACTAAATATGTCATGTTTCGATCACCTAAGAAAGTTCTTTCCACTCTTCCCAACTTAATTATTGAAGAAAATGTTACAGAAAGAGCGAAAGTTTTTAAATATTTAGGCTTCCATCTGGATTCTACGTTGTCTTGGGAACATCATATAAAGGAAATCGAAAAGAAAATCTCATTAATGTGTGGAATTTTAAAACGTGTAAGTCATTTTCTACCACGGAAGACACTTATTCTCTTCTATTTCGATCATATTCATCCTCGCTTGAGTTACCTCATTGTTGTTTGGGGTAGAGTCTGCAAGTCAAAATTGAAGAGATTGCAAATATTGCAAAATCGTTGTATCAGAATAATACTCGATCTATCCTTTCTATTTCCTACAGTTCAGCTTTATACAGATCTTCCTCATAAAATCTTGCCCATTCTAGGTAACTGCGACGAACAAACATTCATCTTAATCCACAACATAATACATAATCCAGAGACGGTTCACAATATAACCATAAATACAACACCTCGAATTCACAACACAAGGCAAGTTATGTTAATCATCTTTCGCAATCCCGTGCATTCACAAATTTTGGTAAGAAACGAATTACATTCATTGGTTCAGCAATATATAACAAACTGTCCAGAGAAATACAGAACATTACACATCGTCACTCATTCAAATCCAGCATCAAAAACTACTTAAGAACTCGTATACGCCAATTACTAATCTAAGTTACTAATTATGTATTTTGTGTCTTTTATTCCTACGTGTTATATGTAAACCGTCTACAAACAGCTCAATGTGATTATTAATTCAACGCGTTAGAATCACCTAAATTGTGATTCAGTATCGTTGTTTGCAACTTGATTTAGGCTGCATGCACTCGACACATACAATGAGTCTTGAAGTTCTGGCGGGAGTTCTTGAAAGATCATTTTTTGGAGTTTTCATCGCGACTGCTAATAAGATGTGACGTACTGAATCCCCTGGTTATTAATAACTTCGAAAGGCTATTTGAGCTTCAATCTTAAAAAAGATTCATGACAGTAAATTTCAACCATATGTCACAGGAAATCGACCCTTCAAGATATATTCCTATCCGTGACAGCCTCCTAAATGTCCCTGACTCAACAATCGACATCGGTAAGACGAAGGTGCCTATCACAGCATAGGTTGTAGTATAGGCATTAAATGGAAGTGATAAAAAGTAGCATCCCCGCAAGTGAGTTCTGTCTGTGCACCGGTTTCGTATCGGTATCGACAGTAGACGCTATTGTGCTATTCTCGGGCAGCAGTTATTTCTATTGTTTGCTACCCGTATCACAGCAGCCAAATCCTGAGTTAAGGTCACGCTGAGAGACAACGAAGGAGTGAAGGTGCAACTCACCTAACAGCTTACCGTGACATACTGTTAAATATTTTCTTAAACTTTTTCTTTCTACTTTTATTATTCATATATTTTCTTTTCATTTTATTTCTTTCATTCTCATTTCAAGTGCGGGAGACTTGCTTACTCCCGCACTAAAAATAAGAATATTGATGACAATGGGGGTGTCTCGGAAGAAGGCCAAGCTTCAATGAACGAAGAACATTTAGAAGCTGAGTTTGCTTCCGAGATACCATCTACCCCTCCGATACCATCTCCCCCTTCGATGCCTCCATCTCCCTGTAAGATATTGCCTGCTCGCCTAAAAGTTTACCAAGACGATGGCTCGGGGGGTCCGTGGGTGGTTTACTTCCGGCCCAAATCAAAGCCTCTCAGAGTTTTAAATATTGCTCGGGACCTGACATAACATTACTCGGCAATAAAAATAATAGATAAGGTTTCGCCAAACAAGTTACGCGTTGTTGTGTCCGACCAGAAGCAAGCAAACGAGATTGCTACCAGCGAGTTGTTCACGAGGGAGTACCGCATGTACGCCCCGTCTCATGTGGTGGAGATCGACGGTGTGGTCCGTGACGAAAGTCTGACGATCGAAGATCTGATGAAGGACGGTGTAGGCCGTTTCAAAAACCCCGACCTTCGACCAGTGAAAATTGTGGAGTGTAAGCAATTGCACTCCAAATCGATAGATGGTAAATTTTACCAATCGGACTCGTTTCGCGTGACTTTTGCCGGATTTTCAATTCCAAATTATTTGGTAGTGAGTGGAGTTCGTTTATCTGTTCGGCGGGTAATGCATTGTACAAGCTGCAAACAGCTAGGGCATACGGCAACCTATTGTTGCAACAAACTGCGATCTCTGCAGAAGAGCAGCGGAAAAGTGTTGCTACTTTGGGGAGAACCCTGTACCCTACGTACATACAGCTTGCGGAGAAATTGAAGCGATCCGTGAAAGAACGCTCCAAACGTTCTTATGCGGAAATTTTGAAAAGAACCACTCCATCGATCCCTAAGACCCCGTTTGCAATGCCAGTTGAAGAGGATACCTCTGATGACCCTGGCGAAGGACCTTCCTACTTGCAGGTTGAAGAAAGCAGGAAAAGACAAAATATGGCTTCTCCCAAGCTTCCTCGTAAAGGCCTCAGACTATCCTCTTCGTCATAAAAGAACCAAACGGAAACGAAAAGTGCTGACTCAAAACCGAAACACACACCTCCTGGGTTTCAAAAACTTAAGAATGATAAAGAGTACCCAGCACTTCCTGGGACATCAAATAACCCGAATGACCCCAAAGCACAACCAGAAAATCCAACAAACGCTGGATTATTGAAATGTTCTGATATCGTGGACTGTATATTAACAGCCTTCAATAGTTTTACTCTATCTCAACGATCTCAACTTAACATACACTGCTTAAAAGCCCTTTATTGTGCACTGGTCCGATCAATCCTCGAATATGCATCTATTGTTTGGTCACCACATTACCAAACTGACATCGATCGCGTTGAAGCTATTCAACGTAAATTCATTAGATTCGCTCTTGGCAATCTACCATGAAGTGATCCATTTAACTTTCCAAGCTACGTGAATCGCTGCCGCCTTATTGACTTGGATCTGCTGTCTGTTCGAAGGAATGTTCACAAGACCGTTTTCATAGCGGACCTAATACAATCGCGTATCGATTGTGCTGATCTCTTACGGTTGGTCAATTTCGACATTCATCTTGGCAGTCTTCGTTCACACCCATTTCTTAGAATTTCCGCTGCTAGAACCAACTACGGGTATAATGAGACTTTTTCTAGTATGTGTCGTTTATTTAATGGTTACTCCGATGGTTTTGATTTTCATCTATCCCGAAATGCAAAAAAGCGATTGTTCCGTGATTCCTTATCTATCTAATTGTAGAGATAGGGCAATTTTACAAGCAAATACTATACAGCTATTTGTAATGTAATTCAGTTTAATCGAAGTCTCATATTGTACCACATGTAAACTAACTAATTCGCTCGCCTAAATTAACCCGGTCGT
Source organism: Malaya genurostris (assembly GCF_030247185.1). Lineage (NCBI taxonomy): Eukaryota > Metazoa > Arthropoda > Insecta > Diptera > Culicidae > Malaya > Malaya genurostris. The sequence goes on along the minus strand of NC_080571.1, from coordinate 163,643,971 downwards.
TCTTTCCTCTTTTTTCTGTCTTCCACCATCCATTTTGTTTTATCATTAATTTGATCTACATGCCGATTCTAACCCTATCGTTTCATCTGTCATCTTACATCTTTTTGATAACTAATTAGATCTACATTCTGATTCTAACCCCGTTGTTCGTTTGTGCTCGTTTAGCATCCCCTCCGCCAACCCTTGTATGCCATTTATCTATCCACTTTTCTCCTCTCTTTCACCTTTTTAGCAAGAACACTATTACTAATCTGTTATGCGTGGTGTCTTCAACTAGTTATAGTGTTATAAATTTTGTTTTACCTGTTAGTTTTAATTGTAGTGTTAATCCTAAATGTATCTGTTGGATCATTGTAATCTGTTGATATAAATAATGAGGAGGTTTTATGCCTCCTGGAGAGAGAGATTAAAAAATTTCATCTCCATCGGGATTTTCCCTGCTCCCAAATAGAAAAATAAATAAATATTACTGATCCTCTAAAAAGCTTCCTAACTGCTCTACTGTCAACAGTAAGGACATTTTTAAAACAGTTGACTGAACAATGGCCCCTCCTTGCATCGGTCGTATCTTTAGATGGATAATTTACCACTGAGAATCGAAGATGTGATCATTGTGCTTCAGTGGAATTGCAGAAGTATCATCCCAAAACTTGATTCTGTGAAGCACTTAATACATACTCATAATTGCGATGTATTCTCTTTGAGTAAATCCTTTCTTACTTCTAACATCAACCTAGATTTCCATAATTTTAACATAACCCGCCTGGACCGAGAAGACTCTTATGGGAGGTACTTTTAGGGATCAAAAAGTGCTATTCATTTTATCGTATTAACCTCTCCACGACACCGGGAGTGGAAGTTGTTGTTTGTCAAATTAATATTAAAGGCGAAAATCTATGTATAGCTTCTATCTACATTCCTCCCAGAGTCTCAATAAAGCATAGTCGGCTTGCAGAAATCATAGAACTTCTTCCCTCACCGCGGCTGGTTTTAGGGGACTTTAACTCGCATGGTACAGGATGGGGCTGCTTATATGATGATAACTGTTCTTCGTTAATCCAAGATCTGTGTGACAACTTCAATTTGACAATTCTAAACACGGGAGAAATGACACGCAACCCTAGACCGCCGGCACAACTAAGTGCGCGATCACTTGCCGATCATAGTTTCCATCACCAAACGTGTAAGATCATCGGAAACAATCAATGTTTCGTACGATTTCACACAAAACATTGACTGGAAAAGTTACGCGAGACCTGAAACATCACAGGAGCTTCCTCCGGAGGAAGAGTATACATTTTTGGCTAACTTGATTCTCGACACCGCAATTCAAGCTCAGACGACTCGAGTACCCAGTGCGCAAACTAGTATGCGTTCTCTCAACCTATGGTGGGACAAAGAGTGCTCAGAGCTGAAAACGAAAAAAAGCTTCAGCTTTCATCTCGTTTAGAAAGAACGAAACCCCAGATAATTATCGGAAATACGCGGCGTGAAAAGTCTAAATAAAGCTAAGAAACGCGGTTACTGGCGAAGGTTTGTTGACGGCTTAACGAGAGAAACAGCAATGAACACTCTTTGGAATACGGCCCGTCGCATGCGCGATCGAAATCACGCGAACGAAAGCGAGGAATATTCTATCCGCTGGAAATTTGATTTCGCTAAGGAAGTATGTACCGATTCTGTTCCGGAACAGAAGATATGCCGCGTCTCGACATTGAATACAAACGAAACACCATTTTCTATGGTAGAGTTCTCACTTGCGCTTTTATCGTGGAACAATAGAGCCCCGGGGTTACACAGAATTAAATTCAACTTGTTGAAAAATCTGCCCGACTCTGGAAAAGGCGCTTGTTGAATTTATTCAACAAATTCCTCGAGGATAATATTGTTCCACACGAATTGAGAGACGTGAGAGTTATCACTATTCAAAAACCTGGGGAACCAGCCTCCGATCACAATTCGTATCGGCCGATTGCTATGTTTTCCTGTATACGGAAATTGTTGGATAAAATGATTCTCTTTCGTCTAAACAATTGGGTCGAAACAAATGGATTGCTTTCAGGTACACAATTTGGCTTCCGCAGGGCAAAGGAACAAACGACTGCCTAGCGTTGCTCTCAACAGAAATTCAAATGCTCGTAAAGAACAAATGGCATCAGTTTTCCTCGACATCAAGGGGGCATTAGATTTAGTTTCCATTAACGTTCTATCTAAGAAGTTGCATCAGTATGGTCTTTCACCAGTTTTGAACAACTTTTTATATAATCTATTGTCCGAGAAACATATGCATTTTGAGCATGGTGAATTGACGACAAAGCTATTCAGCTACATGGGTCGTCCACAGGACTCATGCTTAAGCCCCCATTCATACAATTGAGAGACGTGAGGCATCGAAAAACACAGTAGAATTAGATGTCGACTTCTTTAAATTTATTATTAAAAGTTTTTGGATCTCTTGAGGGCGTACAGGATCCGGGATTCCACGAATTTGTGCTTTCATGGATGTGTGATCCAATACTTTTTTGTGATAAAATTAATTTCGAAAACTCAAGTGGTTTTAGCTTTTCGAAAATCGGTCTAGTTTTTGAATAATTATTAAAAAATACGACGCGCGCATTCCGCTACATTTCACCCTAATATAGACGTCTACTATCTGGTATGCTTTAATATCAGTTGAAAGTATTAAAGAATTATTTTCACTTTTTGTCTAAGTTGTGGTAACTCTTTTATGTCCAATTGATTTTCGGTAGTGTACATCGCCAGTTGATCAGATTTGGTTCCACACTCCTTATTTTTTTAAGTCTGTTTGGATCTTTCACTTTTGTCATTGATAACGTATTTACCGTTAAAATTGAGTGTCGCTTAAGCTAATCAGAGGTAATTACAACACGCGATAACGCGTTCGCTCCCATGTTGTCTTTACCCTTAACATACTGTATTTCAAAATCGAATTCACTCAGATCTAGTCACATTTTAGTTAACTTCGAACTTTGTACCGTATAAATATGATTTGAAGTAAATAATAGCCCAATGAATGGCTCTTTTAGAATTACGGCTTTATTTTATCGCTTGGAGTAAATGTTTTACTGGTGAATGCAATTGGAAATTCATCTCCATCCATGTTTAATATAAAACTGCTCCCCATCCGATGTCTGGAGCGTCGGTGTTTAAAATGAAAGTTTTCTTTAAGTTTTAAAATTGATGTATGATTGGAGACATTATATATTGTTTTGGTGTGTTTAATGCGTTTTGGTATTGCGGTAACCAAATTACTTTTTGTTTTTTTCAGTAATATGTGTAGAGGGTGTGGTATGATTTAAAAAGTCGGAACAAATTTACGATATTAATTACAAAATGCTACAAATGCTAGGTACTGGATTCTTTTTTATTACATCAAATTTTGAGTCGTCTGGCAGAATGCTTTTGTCAGTTATTTTATGTCCCAGATATATGACTTTACTCCTAAAAAATTTGCATTTGCTTGCATTTTTTTTTTATTTCGATTATAGAGGTTTTAACCTCAAGGTCATTCGCCTCTTCGGACCAGAAAAATTTCCTGACCCTATGTGCGGGGTTGGGAATTGAACCCAGGTGGGCTGCGTGAAAGGCATAGACTTACCCATCACGTTATACCCGTCCCCTGCTGCTTGCTTGCATTTAATTTCATGATATATCTTCTAAGTCTCTCGAAATCTTTTTCTAAATTTGATAAATGATGTTTTATTGAACATCCTATAACAATTATGTCATCAATGTATACGAAAGCCATTTCTGGTAACAAATCTGCCATAGCTATTGTCATCTTAATTTAAAAACTATTCAGACTGATATTTAGTGTAAATGGCAATCTTGTAAATTGAAAATGGGCTGTCTGGGTCGAGAATGCAGTGTATTTACTTGTGTTTTCGCTTAGTGATACCTAATGAAATCCGGACTTCAGATCTAGCGCACTAAAAAAATTTTCTCTACCATGCTGATCTAGAATTGCATCAATTCTTGGTAATGGAAATTTATCTGCAAGAAATTTTTTATTTAGTTTCTTGAAATCAACAACTACATGCCATTTTTACCTTTCTCATATAGAACGGTTATGCACCGTCTTTACAACCAAGGCTCGAAAGGCTGAGTGTCGTATACCATTCGACTCAATTAGTCGAGATCATAAAATCTCGGTGTGTGTGCGTGTATGTATGTCTGTGCGAATGTGACAAAAAATGTCACTCATTATCTCAGAGAGGGCTAAACTGATTTTCACAAGCTTAGATTCAAATGAAAGGTTTTAAGGTCACATGCAAAGTTCCTGAGCTTCATTAGGATCCAACTTAAAGTTCCGGAATTACAGGGTGATATGCACCAAAAAATATGACGAACTAAATCCTCGCAACTTCGACGTCGTAGCGCTGCAGGATCTTTGTTGGACGGAACAGAAGGTATGGAAAAGCGGACATCGAGCGTCTACCTTCTGCCAAAGCTGTGGCACAACGAACGAGCTGAGAATTGGCTCTATAGTGCTGGGCAAAATGCGTCAGCGAGTGATTGGGTGTCAGCCGATCGACGCTAGGATGTTTAAGTTTAGAATTAAAGGCCGTTTGTTTCAATTACATCATCATTAATGTGCACTGCCCAAACGAAGGGAGACTCGATGACGAGAAAGAAGCGTTCTACGTGCAGCTGGAACAAGCCTATGACGGCTGCCCACGCACAGACGTAAAAATTGTAATCGGTGACATGAATGCACAGGTAGGAAGGGAGGCAATGTACCGAACAGCCTGCATGTCGCATCGAATAATAACGGACAACGATGTGTCAACTTTGCGGCCAGGAGCACCTTCTTTCCTCTCAAGGATATCCACAAAGCTACCTGGAGATCACCTGATCAACAGACCGAAATCCAAATCGACCAAGTTTTGATCGACGGAAAATTTTTCTCGGAAATCAACAATGTTCGCACCTACCGCAGTGCGAGTATAGATTCGGACCACCACTTGGTTGCTGTATGCAATGCGCTCAAAACTTTCGACGGTGGCTATCAAACGTCGAAGCCGAACGTCGCAGTTTAACATCGAGCGGCTCCGGGATGCTGGGTAGCTCAAGATTACGCGCAGCAGTTGGCAGTGGCACTACCAACGGAAGAGCAGCAGCTACTCTTGAAGATGGCTGGAGAGACATCCGTTTTGCCATAGGTAGCACTGCATCAGCAAGGCTAGGTACGGCGGCTCCGAACGTAAGGAACGACTGGTTTGACAACGAATGTGAACAGTTAGTGGCCGAGAAGAGTGCAGCTTGGGCGAGCAAGCTGCAACACCGGACGAGAGCAAACAGGGAGACCGAGATCGCGAAGCGATGGAACAGCTGTTCCGTACTCATGACACATGGAAGTTCTATGAGAAGATTCGCGCAGAGGCTATGTGTCACAGGCCGATATGTGCAAGGACACCAACGGGAATCTTCTCACGATCGAGAGTGATCGAGAGGTGATCGAGAGGTGATCGAGAGGTGGCGACAGTATTTCGACGAGCACCTCAATGGCGATGTGGCGGAATACGGCAGTTGCGGCGCGGTAACGAACTTGGGAACGCGTGCGGAGGACAATAGACTGCTGGTCTCAGACCTCCAAGAAGTCAAGGAGGAGGTAAGCCGGTTGAAAAATAATAAGGCGTTGAACTACTACCAAGCGAGCTACTAAAACACGGTGGTAATTCACTGGTGAAAGCACTGCACTGGGTCGTAACCAAGATCTGGGAGGACGAGATTTTACCGGAGGAATGGATAGAGGAATCGTGTGTCCCATCTACTGGAAGGGCGACAAGCTGGATTGCTGCAATTACCGCGCGACCAGTCTGCTGAACGCCGCCTACAAGGCACTCTCCCAAATCTTATGCCGTCGACTTTCTCCGATTGCAAACGAGTTCGTGGGACAATATCAGGCAGGATTTATGGGTAAACGCGCTACCACCGACCAAGTGTTCGCCATCCGCCAGGTGTTGCAAAAGTGCCGCGAATACAATGATTCATCGATTTCAAATCAGCCTACGACACAATCAATCAGCTATGGAAAATCATGCACGGCTACGGATTTCCGGACAAACTGATACGATTCGTCAAGTCTACGATGGATCGAGTGATGTGCGTTGTTCGAGTATCGGGGATAAACTCGAGTCCCTTCGAAACTTGCAGAGGGCTACGCAAGGTGATGGCCTTTCGTGTCTACTATTCAACATTGCTTTGGACGGTGTGATAAGAAGAGCGAGGATAGACACGAGTGGCACGATTTTCAGAAAGTCTGTACAGCTACTTGGTTTCGCTGATGATATTGACATTATAGCACGCAACTTTGAGAAGATGGAAGATACGTACATCGGACTAAAAGATGAGGCCAAGCGGATCGGACTAGACATCAATGTGTCAAAGACAAAGTACATGAAAGGCCGGGGCTCGAAATAAGAGAATATCAGCCACCCACTTCGACTTCTGATTGGCGGTGATGAAATCGAAATGATCGACGAATTCGTGTACTTGGGCTCACTGGTGACTGCCGATAATGACACCAGCAGAGAAATTCAGATACGCATATTGCCAGGAAATCGTGCTTACTTTGGACTGCGCAAAACGATTCGATCGAGCAAAGTTCACTGTCGTTCGAAGTTAACTATCAACAAAACGTTGATTAGACCGGATATATATTCTACGGACACGAGTCCTTGCGGAGCTTGCGAAGGATGGAAGACGGTACGTGGAGAAGGCAAATGAACCATGAACTGCACCAGTTGCTGGGAGGACCAACCCTCGTCTGAACGGCCAAGGTCGGGCGGTTACGTTGGGCCGGGTATGTTGTTAAAATGTCGGAGAACAACCCGATTAAAATGATTCCTGATAATGATCCGACCGGTATAAGAAGAAGAGCCGCGCAGTGCGGATCCTTCGCAGCTACCGAGGCTGGAGGCGAACAGCAATGAACCGAGTTGAAAATACAATAAAATTGACTTTGAAGTAGTCAAGTGTAGACTAAGTATAATAAATTGGCGGAACATACTGAGTACAGAAGGAAATGTCGACGTCGAAGTAAACAAATTTTATCACATTATAAACAAAATATTAGCCGAAACTTTGCCTATGAAAAGAAGAAGAAAAAATCATAACAACAAATTACCTGTATGGTTCAATTCACAACTAAAACATTTGAAAAATAGGAAACAAAAAGCACACAAAACTTACAAACAAGAAAAAAGTGACGCTCATCTTCAAAATTACTTAAATCTATGCAATCAACTTAAAATAGCCATTAACACAGCACATGAAGAATATAACCGCAAAATTGAAAACGAAATAAAGACTTGCCCTAAGAACTTTTTTAACTACACAAAAACTAAACTAAAAAGCAACAATTTTCCATCTCAAATGCACCTCGACGAACATGTAGGGAAAAATAGTACAGAAATCTGCAATCACTTTGCAAATTTTTTCCAAGAAGTATATACATCTTATTCAGAAACTGACCGTGACCGTGAATACTTCTCTTTCATACCTGCATTCTCCAACTCCATCTCTGTAAACTATCTATCAGAAAATGACATTTCGACAGCACTGAAAAACTTAGACGCCTCAAAAGGGCCTGGACCTGACAGTATACCACCAATATTTTTAAAAAATCTTGCTGAAGAACTTACAATACCACTACAACTACTTTTTAACCTATCACTTAATAAATGTACTTTTCCTAAAGCATGGAAATCTTCCTTTCTTGTACCAATATTTAAATCAGGTGCAAAATCTAACATTCGGAACTACCGTGGAATAGCCATTATCTCATGCATTCCAAAATTATTTGAAAAAATTGTAAACGAAAAACTTTTTCATCAACTTAAAAATGTAATAACAAACAAACAACATGGCTTTTTTAAAGGCCCCTCAACTACAACAAATCTCTTAGAATTTATGACATTCACTCTGAATGCAATGGACGCCGGAAACTACGTAGAAACTCTTTACACTGACTTTAGCAAAGCCTTCGACCGTATTGACATACCATTACTTCTACACAAACTACAAAAATATGGCATAAATCATACTCTTCTGGAATGGCTCAAATCATACTTAACGAATCGTGTACAGGTAGTCCGCTTCCAAAACATTCTGTCTGAACCAATTAATGTAACATCTGGCGTACCTCAGGGTTCTCACTTAGGGCCTCTCCTTTTCATTTTACATATAAACGACATTTCCTTCATACTAAAAAATCTGAAAGTGCTTATATATGCAGACGACATGAAACTCTTCATGGAAATTAAAAATATTAACGACGCTGCAATATTCCAGAACGAAATCAATCTATTCCACATTTGGTGCTGCAAAAGTCTACTCCAACTCAATGTAAAAAAATGTAACTCAATAACTTTCAGTAGGAAAAATGAAACTATACCTATAAACATACATCTAGGAAATCAACTTGTAGGAAAATGTAAAATTGTAAGAGATTTAGGCGTAATCTTAGACTCCAAGCTCACTTTTGTGGAACACTACAATACCATAATCAATAAAGCTAATAGCATGCTGGGCTTTATTAAACGCTTCAGTCATAACTTTCAGGACCCATACACAATTAAATTATTATACACTACATATGTCAGACCTATTTTGGAATATTGCAGCCTAGTATGGAATCCATACAATATTATTCACGAAGAACGCATCGAATCTATTCAAAAACAATTTCTTTTATATGCACTTCGTAAATTAAACTGGACAGCATTTCCTCTACCATCATATGAAGCACGCTGCATGCTCATAAATATACAAACACTTAAAGAACGCCGCGACTTTGCAATGCTTTATTTTGTCAGCGACATTATTTCTCAACGCATTCAATCAGCTCCATTATTATCGCAATTAAATTTTTATATACCTAGCCGTCAATTACGTTCAAGGAAATTATTTTTAGAAAAACAAGCTAGAACAAATTATGCAAAATACAGTCCAGTCAATCGAATAATGCGCCTTTACAATCAATACTGCGAACATCTTGACCTTACTATGTCTAAAAATCAAATCAAATCTCAGCTTTGTCGTAGAAATAATGCGTAGTATGTAAGTGAACATTGTAAACAATTTATATGTAGTCTACATTTGCTTGACGAAATAAATAAATAAATAAATGAAAAGAGACGCCTCCTGTATACAGCAGAGACCCTCGTGGTCTACGACTGAAAGAGTAAGTATGCACCAAAAACAGGAAAAAAATAGTCACACACCTTTCTCAGAGATGGCTGTACCGATTTTCACAAACTTAAATCCAAACGAAAGGTCCTGTGACCTCATAAAATTTTCTTGAATTTCATTTGTATCCGACTTCCGGTTCCAGAATTACAAGAAAATATGTGCAAATATATTAAAATCTGCGCTGTCAATTTTTTTTGGAGCTTTCTTAACCGATTTTCACAAACTAAGAAGCAAATAAAATCTTAATATTATTTAAAAAGTTCCTGAAATGTTGATCTAGATTCGACTTCCGATTCCGGTATTATAGTGCGATTAGTGAAAATTTTCAATTTCATGCGTTTTTTTTTACAAGCGATGGCGAAACGAGGTGCACATTTTTGACAAATAGACGATGCAAAACTGATATGCGTCGGTAAGTGCGGCTTTGCTTCGTTCGCAGCATGTTTTGTTCAAGTTCGTATAGCGTGCAGGTTTACCACATTAAAAATTATATTTTTCAGGTGAAAAAAAGTAATTTTCCATTCTGCCATTCAATTTGTACCTACTCGTTAGTGTTATTAAAAAATCATGATAAGGATGCTTTATTGCCTTTCTTATATAGAAACCTTCTGCAATCACTTGAAAATTTGACTAGTGAAAATTGGCCCAGAGGACTAAGTGTTCTATATCATTCGACACAAATCATCGAGCTGAGCAATGTATGTGTGTGTATGTGTCAAATAATGTTACTCTAAAATAAAAAAATCTCGTAGTCCCATAGGTTGCTATAGAATTTCACACCATCATTCAAAGCGATGATACAAACCCTTCTTAATTCACCTAGTGGTGATATAATGCCTTTCTCTAAATTCAAAATAGTCTCATGATTTATTCATATTTTCATAAAATAATATCTGAAAATAATTTGGGCTCACTTTTGATTTTGATTTTTCTTAGTCCACTTAGTGGAACTTTCATAGATCTAGAAAATCTTGAATCTCCGAAACCAAAAGTCACAGCCATTTGAACTTTGAACTTGATCAATGGTTCGATTCAGCCACCTCTGAGAAAATCGCGCGCGTAAAAATACTATCCGTTTTTTCGGTTACGTCATTTATGCAATCATATCTCCGGTACTGAAAGTCACAGCCATTTGATCTTTGAATTCGATCAATGGCCCGACAGTAGCTTTCAAACGAGCATGATTCTATTCAACATTTTTCTCTTGAATATTTGAAAGAAACCAAGAGATTGTGCATTAGTATAACATACAGAATGAAACAGTGCTTTGATTGCGTAGGTCATCCTTAACCCTCAGGGTACGGACTGGGTTACCGTAACCCGAGCGAAATTTGAAAGAAGCGCCATACAAAGAGAAGTCGGCGAGGGGGGTCCGGACCAGGGGGGGAAAAAACTTATAGGTACACACTATTAGAGGCCCAAGCGACAGAGTCAGTCTCCGCTTTGTGTCCGAGCTAGACACATATAAACATTGTGCTCGGGTGTGGTACACCCAGTCCGTATCGAACGTTACAAAATCCAAAATTTTCAAAAAAATTAAGTTTTAATTTTCGTCTGTTTGCCGCTGAGGAATAAAAAGGTAAGTAAGAATACGTACTCTATACTTAATTTTGTAGATTCTAACCTCAAAATAACTAAATAACAGCGAAACTGTGCTGCGAGTGCGGCAATATTATGTAACATGACTTGTGTAACTTTTTAATAATAAATATTCGCCTTTAACAATTATGTTTGGTATTTATTTATATTACTACTCAACAATATCTGAGAAACAATTTTTTTACGCTCAAAGTAATTAATTTTAACCTTTATCATCATAAATCAACGAAACAACGTTTTTTCGCTAACTCGAAAAAACGCGTATTTTCATTTTTCAAAAAAAATATAGTTTTTGGAATAATTTTTCATGACATACAAACTCTACTATAATAAAAAAAACCGTTATGGACATTTGTAAGAACTACTTTTTACCTTTCAAACGCGAGTTATACAATGTTAATATTTTTTTTTCAAAAAGTTACAGCATTTAAAAAAAAAAACGTTTTTTACAAAAAAAATTCAAGACCCGTTCACATTTTTCATTATATTTTTTTTTCAATCAGTTAAATGATTAATCTGACAACTCTATTATATTTTTGAGACAATTTCACACAAAATAAAAAAAAATTATTCAAATTGACAAAGTGCAGCTCGATATACACCCAATCAAAGTCGCCGGGTTAGGCTAACCCTGTCCTTACTGAACGTAACTTTTTTATAGTCCGTACCCTGAGGGTTAAGAAAACGAAGTGGGTATACTATTATATGCACTTCCTGCACCGGAACCCGAGAACCGGTATAATCAAAGTCGGTTCTTACGGCCACCAACTAACATGATATACAAACTCTACTAGTACGCACTCTAAATGACGATTTAAATGTTTGTTGTGTCCGAAAATATGCAGTAATTTATGGAAGGATCATAAGACCTTTCAATTGGCCCTAAGATTGGAAATAACGGTTTAAAGTCCAGTTTATAACATTCTTTACGGTTTTTTTTCCGCCAGTTTAAGTGACGGTGTACAATATTGAACACACTTCACCCTATAATTCCGGAACTGGAAGTCGGATCCAGATGAAATTCAGGAATTCCGTATGGGATCGGAAAACCTTTCATTTGAATCTAAGTTTGTGAAAAACGGTCAAACCATCGCTGAGAAAAGTTAGTGAGATCCATTTTGGTATATATGACCACTATTTCCAATACTTCCGGAACTGGATACCGAGAACCAGGATAGCCGGAATCGGATTGTTTAGTTGTATACTGATAAGAACTATCGATTTGTGAAGTTTTGAGACCAGTTAAGGAAAATTTTTACGATTTTTGTTTCGCCGGTTTAAGTGACGATGTCAAAATTGAACACACTTTACCCTATAACTCCAGAACCGGAAGTCGGATCCGGATGAAATTCAGGAATTTCGTATGGGACCGGAAGACCTTTCATTTGAATCTAAGTTTGTGGAAATCAGTCTAACTATCGCTGAGAAAAGTTAGTGAGATCCATTTTGGTATATATGACCACTATTTCCGGTACTTCCGGAAATGAATACCGGAAACCAGGATAGCCAGAAACGGTTTAATTAGTTGCCTACTGATAATGACTATCGATTTGTGTAGTTTTGAGACCAGTTTAGAATTTTTTTTCCTTGTTTTGTTTCGCCGGTTAAAGTGACGGTGTACAATATTGAACACACCTTACCCTATAACTCCGAAACCGAAAGTCAGATCCGGATGAAATTCAGGAGTTCCGTATGAGACCGGAAGGCCTTTCATTTGAATCTAAGTTTGTCGAAATCGGTCAAACCAACGCTGAGAAAAGTGAGTGAGATCCGCTTTGGTAAATACCACTATTTTTGGTACTTCCGGAACCGGGAACCGGTAACCAGGATAGCCGGAGTCGGTTTGTACTAATAATGACTATCGATTTGTGTAGTTTTGAGGCCAGTTTAGAAACGACTTACTTTACTATGGGGCGCCTTTTCAAAATTAGCCATATGGAAGAATGGGCAGAACTTAATCGTGAATATCTCGACTTGTATTAATGGCAGCAACATAATTCTTCCACTTTTTCATCAAAAATATGATCAGGAATTTAGGATAATATTTTGAACAGTGTAAAGTAACCACAAACAACTCAAAAATTCAATTTTCTGAAAATTTTAAAACGCGGAAAACTCTTTACTCAAGTCGTCAAGGCGAGAAGACGCATTAAACCAGTTTGACATCATTTGGCACTGCGTGCGGATATGTCGGTTTGTACGTAAAGCTAGTTTCAATTCAAGGAAGAACGATTGCATCAGCTGCTGAAGCTTTGCATTGGAGAGAAGAAAACAAGAAACGAAAATCGATCTCTAAATGTTATCTAAAGAACTATTAAGATTACTTTTTTGCAAATCGAAGGTAAAAATCATCAGTGTTTATATACAATCCATCGTCACCACACTATATCAGTTTGTGAAGTGATAACACCTTTTTATTTGTAGTAACTAGAATACGTAATCGTCGATGAAACCAATGTTTGAATGTATTAGTTTTTATTAATTTGCGCCTGTAGATCAAATACAGTTCAGTTGTTCGTTATAACCCGTAGAACAAAGTAGTTTGCTCACTGTTACAATGAAAACATACGCAATGTTCGGTACATAACCACTGGAGAACTGGACTGTTCGCGCTAAGGGCAGAAAAATCAACCAATTACAATTACACGTTCAGCATCGATTTGATTCTACGTCAGCACAATTACGCTTTCGTCAAGGACTTCGTGGGATAATAATTCGTTAAAAGTAAGTGCTACATTGTATATGTCCTTGTCGAAGCTAGGACAAACGATTTATACTACAACTATTTGTTTCCTTTCTGGTTGTTCGAGACTTCTGCAAAATGTCAAAATCAACATCATCGAAAAAAGGACCGTCATTGCGTGCCATTACTACTCGAGGACTGCAAGCATCATTCGATAATATACACGGCTTCGTTGAACGGTTCCACGATGACGTCACACCAAGTGAAATACAAGTTCGGTTGGAACGCCTCGATACACTATGGGAGCAAATAAACGACACGATCAATGAAATACTGTCCCACGATGAATTTTCAATAGACCCCTCGGCAATAATAGAGGAACGGAGTGTATATGAAAATCGATTCTACGATGATAGGTCTTTCGTAATGGATAAGCATAAATTGCTACAGGAGGCACCAATTCTGGATCAAACCTCAAGAACAAACGTTTCGTTTGCGCATGGTTCTGCTCCGCATGTACGGCTTCCACAAATTACGCATCCAAAATTTAGCGGAAACATGGATGAGTGGATAAGTTTCAAAGACTTGTATACGTCTTTAATTCACTGGCAGACGGAGTTGCCTGATGTTGAAAAGTTACATTATTTACGAAGCCAGTTGCAAGGTGAAGCTTTGGCGGTAATCGAAGCCCTACCGATTACTTCCGCAAACTATCTAACAGCCTGGGAACTGCTTGTAAAGCGGTACTCAAACCTCAAAATTATAAAACGAAAGAAAATCCAGGGCATTTTCGATCTGCCTTTATTAAGGAAAGAGTCTGCTTCTGAATTGCATTCATTGTTGGAAGGCTTCGAAAGGATATTGAAAACTATAGATCAACTGGTACAGCCTTGTGACTATAAGGACCTTCTTCTTTTACACATCCTAAGTTCGAAATTAGATAGTAATTCTCGCAGAAATTTGAAAGAACATATTTCAGCGAAAGAAACGGAATCTCTTAAAGACCTCAACGACTTTCTTACGCGTCGTGTTCGAGTGCTGGAGGCATTGCCGACTAGAGGATTAGAACAACGGTCAGAACCTCCTCAACCAATTAAAAGACAGCGACCCTTCCAACAGGAACAAGCTAGTTATAGTGCGGTTCATCAGAATATCTTCAAATGTCCGGCTTGCCCAGAGACTCACCCTTTGTACAAATGTGCCGTATTCGGGCAATCGTCTGTTTTGGAAAGAGAAGGTTTATTAAGGACGCATTGCTTATGCTGCAATTGCTTTCACAATGGACATCAGGCTAAGGACTGCAATTCGAGAGTTTCATGCAAGAATTGCAAGGCACGACATCATACCATGGTTTGTTTTAAAACGCAGAACAGTAGCATAATTAAGCATGATGCTGAATCTACGCAGAACAACACATTGATTGACGCAGTAGAAGCTTTCGAAAGGAAACCAAATTCGGCTGGAGCTTCGGAGGAAAGGGTAGCTCATACGGCAGCGGTCAATAATCCTGAACATTCCTCTCATTGCGTTTCGACACCCAAGGTATTATTGGCAACGGTGATGGTAACGGTACAAGACGAAGCGGGATACCATACTACTGCAAGGGCATTGTTAGATTCGGAATCTCAATGCAATTTCACTTCTCGTTGGCTTTGTCAATGATTCGAGCTACAACAAAGGTACAGGTTTCTGTAGTTGGAATTGGTCAATCAGAAATATTGGCCAAATACAAAGTACAGTTGACTGTTTCATCCAGAACAAGGAACTTTTCGCGATCACTGGCACCAGTGCTCCCGAAAATCACGGTGAAGCTTCCAATTTCGGACATCGATGTTGCCGATTGAAATATCCCTAACTACATAAGGCTTGCAGATTTAGAATTTAATCGATCAAATCTAATAGATTTGATATTAAGCGGAGGCTCATTTTTCGAAATATTCAATATTGGAAGGCTCATAGGATTGGGCGACGGCTTACCAAATCTGGTTGATTCCGTCTTCGGCTGGGTAGTGGCCGGAGAATATATAAAAATATCATACAACTTTCCTAGGGTTTGTAACATAGCTGCAACTACACCATTGGAGGAACTTCTTCCCAGATTTTGGTCCTGTAAGGGAATCGAATGTAGTAATAATATGTCGCCGCAGGAGATACGATGTGAAAGACAATTTACAAGAACAACCCAACGAGTAGCCGATGGAAGGTATACCGTGACCTTACCGAAGAATGAACAAGTTATGACAAAGCAGGGAGAATCCAAGGAAATTGCATTGAACAGGTTATTTGGATTGGGCGTTTGGATAAGAATCCTATACTGAAGGAAAGATACGACGAGTTTTTGAAGGAATATTTATGTTTGGGACATATGAAAAAGGTTGATATCAATGCAGATTCCCATCCCAATTGCTTTTACTTGCCACATCATCCTGTCGTAAAAGATAATAGTACCACTACTAAAGTCAGAGTAGTGTTTGGCGCATCCTGTAAGACTACCAATGGTGTCTCCTTAAACGGTTGTTTGATAGCCGGACCAGTTATTCAGGACGATCTTCTTTCAATAATATTTCGAAGCCGAACGCGGCAAATTATGGTTGTTGCCGATGTCGTCACAAAAGACATGAACAGGAGATTCATGTCTTTTGTGACGACAGTGAAAGGGCATACGGAGCCTGTCTTTATATAAAAACTATAGATACATCTGACCAGATGATGGTTTCCTTGATGGCTTCAAAGTCACGGGTCGCACCTTTGAAGACTCAATCATTGCCACGGTTGGAGCTTTGTGGGGGTTTAGTTGCAGCGGAATTATTCGAGAAGGTTAAAACGGCGATAAGATTCGAAGGGCGAGTGGTCCGACTCTACGACAGTCTTGCAGTAGCTGAAGGCTGCTTCTGCCACATGGACAGCCTTTGTAGCTAACCGTGTTTAAAGAATTCAAACACTAACTGAACTAGGTCAGTGGTTACATGTTCCGAGGAATCAAATCCCGGCTGAGTTAATATCCCGAGGAATGTTTCCAGAAGAAATAGTGAACAGCGTATTATGGTGGCATGGACCGAGTTGGCTTAGAGAAGATTCTTCTAATTGGCCTGAGCAGCCTGAACTATCTTTTACACAGAGTAACCATAATGAAAGGAGGCGCAAATTAGTGGCACTGACGGTATTAAAAGGAAAGGAATTTTGCAAGGAATATCATTTTCTAGTTATACTGATCTACTTCGAAAAACTACATATTGGCGTCGATATTTCACCAACTTGAAACATAAGCTGGACGGTAAGAAATTGAAAGTTGGCTTTCTAACCAGTGAAGAGTTAAAGCAGGCAGAGTATGCATTAGTTCGCCGAGTACAAGAAGAAACATTCGAGCAAGAATTGAAAATGCTAAATAAGGATGGATGCGTATCTCGTTCTTCAACTATAAAATGGTTCAACTCGTTCATCTCAAAACATGATCAAACTATTCGAGTTGGTTTCGTTTCCGTCCAACGGTTATTCAGCAATTCATGGGAGATTTGCCATCAGTACGTGTCACACCTGCTCGTGCTTTCTCTAAGACAGGTGTTGATTATTTTGGACCCGTTTTCTACCGACCTGGGCCGCGAAGAGTCGCAGTTAAGGCATACGTATCTCTATTCATTTGCATGACAACAAAGGCGGTACACATGGAACTGGTATCAGATATGTCTTCTGAACGATTCATTCAAGCTCTTCGTCGGTTTATTTCTCGACGAGGAAAACCATCTGATATGTACTCCGACAATGGGCGAAATTTTGTTAGAGCGAGGAATCAACTTTTAGAACTCTTACGGAATCTGCGGACGAAGGAATACTACGAACCAACTATGAGAGAATGTTCTAGTGAAGGAATACACTGGCACTTCAATCCCCCCAGTGCCCCACACTTTGGAGGATTGTGGGAGTCATTCAGCAAAAACTCGTTTACTGGAGGTGCGTTTGAGTTTCGTTTGAGGATTTACAAACTTTACTTACGCAAGTGGAGGGTTGCCTGAACTCTAGACCGATAACAGCACTTTCTGATGACTTGGAACCGTTAACTCCAGCTAATTTTCTCATAGGGGCATCATTGCAGTCTGCTCCGGATCGTGATTATTGTGTTATTCCTGAAGGTCGACCACGATACTGGCAAGCAGCTCAACAACGCCTGCAACATTTTTGGATTCGTTGGAAAACCGAATATTTATGTCAGCTACAAGGGCGTATGAAACGCTGGAAACCTCCTGTACGCATCGATGTTGGACGACTGGTAATCGTAAAAGATGATAACTCTCCACCGTATCGATGTACACTAGGTCGTGTTTATGAAGCACATCCAAAACCAGATGGAGTGACACGTGTGGTGACAGACAGCTAACGGAGTTTACGTACGTCCTATGGAGAAGTTATGCTTACTATCGACAGCTACTGAAGAAATGTCAACATGAACTACTGAAGAAGAAGTAACTTCAGGGGCGTGGGGATGTTTATGTACAATCCATCGCCACCACACTATATCAGTTTCTGAAGTGATAGCACATTATTATTTGTATTAACTAGAATACGTAATCGTCGATGAAACCAATGTTTGAATGTATTAGTTTTTATTAATTTGCGCCTGTATACCAAATACAGTTCAGTTGTTCGTTATAACCCGTAGAACAAAGTAGTTTGCTCTCCTAAACTATCGGTGGATTTATTCTCATCATTCAAGACCTACATCACCATCGTCCGAGACGATCATTTATCTCGGAACAATCAGTTTAGTGAAAATTAAAAATCATTTGATTTGCGTGCACTTTTCGCTGTGCGAAAATCGTTCGAGAAAAATGTTCCGAACTGTGCTAAATATCGTAGATATTTCCACAATTTTGTCCTTCTGAATGGCAGAAATGAATCCTGTATGCAGAAATGAATGAAATATGCAAATCCGAAATAAGATAATCGACGTCAAAAATCGTTTAAAAATTTAGTAGTGAAAAGGGTTCCGCAATTCACACAATCGATCAACTATCAATTCGAATTCAAAAGCGTGAAGAAATCGTGTCAGTTTTATTCGTAGTCACGACATCCAGTTATGTCTCTGACATTACACACCCGTACTTTTTGTTTAGCCGGTTTAAGTGACGGTGTACAATATTGAACACACTCTACCCTATAACTCCGGAACCGAGAGTCGGATTTGCATGAAATTCAGGCATTCCGTATGGGACAGGAAGACCTTTCATTTGAATCTAAGTTTGTGGAAATCGGTCAAATCATCGCTGAGAAAAGTGAGTGAGATCCGTTTTGGTATATATGACGTCAATTTCCGGTACTTCCGCAACGGGGTACCAGGAACCAGAATAGCAGGAATCGGTTTGTTTCGTTGCCTACTGATAATGACTATCGATTTGGGTAGTTTTGAGACCAGTTTAGAAACATTTTTACGTGCTTTGTTTCGCCGGTTTAAGTGACGGTGTACAATATTGAACAAACTAGACCTTTTATTTGAATCTGAGTTTGTGGAAACCGGTCTAGCCATCGCCGAGAAAAGTGAGAGAGATCCGTTTTGGTATATATGACCACTATTTCCAATACTTCCGAAACCGGATACCGGGAACCAGGATAGCCGGAATCGGTTTGTTTAGTTGCTTACTGATAATGACTATCGACTTGTGAAGTTTTGAGACCAGTTTAGAAAAATTTTTACGTGTTTTGTTTCGCCGGTTTAAGTGACGGTGTACAATATTGAACACACTATACCCTATAACTCCTGAACCAGAAATCGGATCCGGATGAAATTCAGGAATTCCGTATGGGACCACGAGACCTTCCATTTGAATCTTAGTTTGTCAAAATCGGTTCAGTCATCTCCGAGAAAACCGAGTGAGTTTATTTGACACATACACACACATACATACATACACACACAGACATTGCTCAGCTCGATGAACTGAGTCGAATGGTATATGAAATTTGGTCAATTTTCACTAGTCGAGTTTTCAAGTGGTTACATAACTTTTCTGTATGAGAAAGGCAAAAATAGTAAAATTCTTCTAGATTTGTCTTAAAACTGATCCAATTTATAGGCTATATTAGTTACTTACTAAACCAACCGACCTCGGCTATACTGGTTCTAAGTTTCCGGTTCCAGAAGTATCGAAAATAGTGGTCCAAAAGTACAAAACGAGACTCACTCTATTTTCTACGCGATTTGTTTGATTTCCACAAACAGGCTTGAATAATAATTCCTATAGTCTCATAGAATGCTGTTTAATTTCATCCATGATCAACTTCCGGTTTCAGAATTATAAGGTAAAGTGTGTTTAATTATTTAGTGCGACGATGCAAAATAAAGAAAAATTCTTATCAACTTGACAAAACTGTTTACAAGTTTATGTTAGTTTATACCCAAAGAAAGTTTTTTATTTTATTCAACATTGAAAAAAAAATTACTTCACAGAATCTTCTAGTGATATTTTTAAAATATAAGTAATATGAGAAAGGCATCATTACACCACTAGATTTCAAACCAAATGACACTGAATGATAAAACTACAAGGATCAGTCCCATGGGGTTGTTCGAGCCGTTGATGTGGAACAAGGTAACCAAAATTTCTAATGATCTACAATCAAACAGTTCAATCAATCGTCACACGTTTTAATTCGCAAATACACGAGAGTCTCTTAGATTGAACCAAAACCGAACACGCGAACCCAGAATATAGTATGTAATGCCAAGACTTTGCTTTTTTTATCTTGTGTCATGCAAGCTCGGATGGAATTTCATCCGAGCTTGCATGATACAATATAAAAAAAGCAAAGTCTTGGCATTACATTCCTTTTGTGGAATTTGGCCTTTCTGTTTCAACAGACTTCGCAGCCGAGTCTTAGTGTACAGAATCATTGCATGGCTAGTACTATGGATCCTACTGACACTAAGAACCCTTCCAGGTCGGGGCTCGAACATAGGACAACTGGCATGTAAGACCAGTGTCCTATGCATTGAACCGCCAACCGGGACAAGATCAGAGCATACCAATTAAAGCTTCAAATCGTTTTATGACACTTTTTGTCCTTTTCCTTTTGACAACCTACCCGTAGCATGCTACTCGTAGGACTGAAACGTTAGCTATAATTTTGCTTATATTTATAGCTTCGCGTGCTTCCAACAGCTTCGCTTTAGCATCGATTGACCAATCAGAGCAATGCTTTCCCTTTGAAATATCGCTTACTCCTTCAAAACCGTCGACTATGGCAGGGAAATCCAGTATGCCGGAGATTTTTTGCAGACAAAATAGGACACTGCTAGCAATTAATCAACATTTTAATGATTTACAATTAAAAACACATGGCTATGAACATTCAAATCAATACGTAGAAATATTTCCAATCAAATGGTGACATAATGTTAATAATTGATACAAAATTGACTGAGCTGTAAATGTTCAAAACCTGACCACATTTCTACGTGTTTTATTGTTGAGTTTCTAATTTGCACCCCTATATAGAAAACAAAAATGTGTTCCACATTAAAATTGTTATACTGGGAGACTTTAATATATCCAGTGTTAAATGGGTTCGCTCCATCAGAGCGACCTCTGCTGGTATTAGCAATTTATTCCGTATTTAATTTAGTAGTGTTTTTTTCGATGAAACTACACTACACAACAAATGAAACTAACTACACAACACATTTTAAGGGCTGCCAGTAACGTTCCACTCAACAATTTTTGCCTTTCGCATATAGAAAGGCTATACAATCACTGTGAAAACCGACTTTTGAATCATAGCCCAGAGGGCCGAATGTCATATACCATTCGATTTATCTGTGTATGTGTGTGTGCGATAAGTTTTGTAACTCGCTTTTCTCGGAGATGGTTGAACCTATTTTCACAAATTAAAATTCAAATGAAAGTTCTTATGATACCGTACAAAGCTCCTGAATATGCACCAAAAATGTAAAATTAATGTCACTCACGTTTCTCGGAGATGACTAAACCGATTTTTACAAAATAAGATACAAATCGAAGATCTTATGGTCCTATACAATGTTCCGGATCCAATATTCGATCCTGGAATTACAGTTTGATTGAAACGGCAGGTCTTATGGTCTTTAACACGTTCTACGTAAAAGTTGTCTTTAGAAGAGTTGTTGTACTAATCATTGCGCACATTTTTGCTTAACCAAGCTTTTCGATATGAGCTACCAGTAAAAAGTTATGATTATTTTTTGATCAAAAAATAGTCAAGCTTCAAATATCAATATTCATTAGATGCCTAATCGATAAAAATGTATCCTATGCGGTTCCTGAAAGGCCATAATATAATTAAAAATTTAAGAGAAAATTGGGAGGATGTTATTTTTTAACTTATTTAAATTAGTTTTAAAAACACCTTCAAAAACTTGTTTTAATCCACCTAGTGATGTGATTATGCCTTTATGCCTGTATAATATTTTGGTATTGTATTCAAAAATGTTTTCTTCGATTTTTGAAAGAAACCAAGAGATTGTTTGTGCTTTAACAAGTATAACATACAGAAAAAACAGTACTTTGATTGCGTAGGTCAACCTTAAGAAAACGAAGTGGGTTCACTATTATACGCTTTTCCGGCACCGGAACCCGATAATCAAAGTCGGTTCGTACGGCCACCAACTAACATGACATACAAACTCTA
This sequence comes from Malaya genurostris, assembly GCF_030247185.1. Lineage (NCBI taxonomy): Eukaryota > Metazoa > Arthropoda > Insecta > Diptera > Culicidae > Malaya > Malaya genurostris. The sequence goes on along the minus strand of NC_080571.1, from coordinate 163,621,818 downwards.
CTAGTACGCACTCTAAATTACGATTTAAATGTTTGTTGCATCCGAAAATATGCAGTAATTTATGGTAGGACCATAAGAACTTTCAATTGACTCTAAGATTGGGAATAACGGTTTACAGTCCAGTTTATAACATTTTTTACGTTTTTTGTCTCTCCGGTTTAAGTGACGGTGTACAATATTGAACACACTTTACCCTATAACTCTGGAACCGGAAGTCGGATCCGGATGAAACTCAGGAATTCCGTATTGGACTCGGAGACCTTTCATTGGAATCTAAGTTTGTGGAAATCGGTCATCGCCGAGAAAAGTGAGTGAGATCCATTTTGATATATATGACCACTATTTCCGGTATTTCCGGAACCGGATACCGCGAACCAGGATAGTCGGAGTCGTTTTGATTAGTTGCCTACTGATAATTATTATCGATTTGTATAGTTTTGATACCAGTTTAGATTTTTTTTTTACTTGTTTTGTTTCACCGGTTTAAGTGACGGTGTACAATATTGATCACACTTTACCCTATAACTCCGGAACCGGAAGTCGGATCTGGATGAAATTCAGTAATTCCGTATGGGACTGGCAGACATTCATTTGAATCTAAGTTTGGTCGGAAATCGGTTGGAAATCGGTCAACCCATCGCTAAGAAAAGTGAGTGAGATCCATTTTGGAATATATGACCACTATTTCCGGTACTTACGGAACCGGATACCGGGAACCAGGATAGCCGAAATCGTTTTGATTAGTTGCCTACTGATAATGACTATCGTTTTGTGTAGCTTTGAGACCAGTGTAGAAATTTTTTTACGTTTTTTGTTTCACCGGTTCAAGTGACGGTGTACAATATTGATCACACTTTACCCTATAACCTTTCATTTGAATCTAAGTTTGTGGAAATCGGTCTAACCATCGCTGAGAAAAGTGAGTGAGATCCATTTTGGTATATATGACCACTATTTCCGGCACTTCCGGAACCGGATACCGGGAACCAGGATAGCCGAAATCGGTTTGTTTAGTTGCCTACTAATAATGACTATCGATTTGTGTTGTTTTGAGACCAGTTTAGATTTTTTTTTACGTATTTTGTTTTGCCGGTTTAAGTGACGGTGTACAATATTGAACACACTTCACCCTATTACTCCGGAACCGGAAGTCGGATCCGGATGAAATTCAGGAGTTCCGTATGGGACTCGGAGACCTTTCATTTGAATCTAAGTTTGTGGAAATCGGTCTAACCATCGCTGAGAAAAGTGAGCGAGATCCATTTTGGTATGTATGACCACTATTTCCGGTACTTCCGGAACCGGATACGAGGAACCAGGATAGCCGGAATCGGTTCGTTTAGTTGCCTACTGATAATGACTATCGATTTGTGTAGTTTTGAAACCAGTTTAGAAATTTTTTTACGTTGTTTGTTTCGCCGGTTTAAGTGACGGTGTACAATATTGAACACACTTTACCCTATAACTCCGGAACCGGAAGTCGGATCTGGATGAAATTCAGGAATTCCGTATGGGATCACGAGGCCTTTCATTTGAATTTTAGTTTGTCAAAATCGGTTCAGCCATCTCCGAGAAAACCTAGTGAGATTATTTGACACATACACACACATACATACACACACACAGACATTACTCAGCTCGATGAACTGAGTCGAATGGTATATGACACTTGTCCCTCCGGGCCAATTTTCACTAGTCGGTTTTTCAAGTGATTGCATAACCTTTCTATATGAGAAAGGCAAAACTTAAAAACGTTGCATAACTCTTAAATGCCATAACGTATAAACATACTTTCTTCAGCAAAATAATAGTAGCAAATTAGTTCTACAAGTGTTCCAGCCAAAAATAGATTGCAGAACAATTTTAATTATTTATAACCAAAGTAACTACTTCAATTGAGTTTGAGCAACTGAGGATTAGAGATACTGTGTAATATGGTTATTTCGAGTTGGTGCAAGTTAGTAAAATGCAAATATTTTTATCCACATCGTGCCAAGACGCCTATGACACTGGCCCTTCTTTCTCATCCACTTGTGTATCGAATAGCCTGTACAAGCCGAAAAACTACGCACAATGAGTTTTGGTTCAAATTTCTACTCATTTTAGCAAACCAATGTTTTTTTGGGTATCAGGAAGTGCTTAGACTTACAACAAATCTATTTTCGGCTGTAGTTTTTGTGTGTCGCATTTCTCAAATGGACAATGTATGGAACACTTGTAGAACTAATTTGATACTATCATTTTGCCGAAGGAAGTATGTTGATACATTACGGTGTTTATGATTTATGCAATGTTTTTGAGTTTCTTGGAGGTATTTTTAAAACTAATTTAAATAAGTTAAAAAAATAACACCCTCCCAATTATGTCTTCAATTTTTACTCATATTATGACCTTTCAGGAACCGCATAGGATACACTTTTATCGATCTGGTATCAAATTAATATTGATATTTGAAGCTTGACTAGTTTTCGATGAAAAAATAATCATAACTTTTTACTGGTAGCTCATGTCAAAAAACTTGGTCAAGCAAAATTGTGCGCAATGATTAGTACAACAACTCTTCTGAAGACAACTTCTACGTAGAACGTTTCACAAAAAAGTTAGAACAAAAAAAGTGAATTTTCAGGAGCCACCCTACTTTTATTCGGGAAAATTGATGTAACTCGATCAAACGAAGCGCTAGAGAGGTGCTTTTCTCAGCAAAGTTGCTCAAAATAAAATTTTCTACAACTTTATTGCACAACAAAATCATATTTGTGTTCAATTAAGAAAGTTAGATTTCAGTTTTCAATCTAAATGAGGACCACCCTAGCAACATTTTTCATCAAAAGGAGCGCCATTTGATTACAAACAACTTTTGTGAAGACACAAACTACAAAAAACTAATATTTAAGGCCATCGTCCAAGTACCATGCACGCGGGTGGTTTTAGGAAATTTTCGATGGAAATTTGGAAAAATTTGAGAAAACCAAAAACATACAGACCTTTGAAATACTTTTATCTATCTACAGGGTGAAAATGGCCGGAAAATTCGGAGGATTTTCCGAGTCTTATCAAAAATAGCTCTGAAAAATGACTGTTTTTGTGATCTTTCACAATTATCTGGATTTTAATCCAATTTTAATCCACTAAGTGGAGTAATAAAGCCTTTCTCGTATCAATCAAACTCCAACAATAATTTTTTTCGATACTCAAGTGAATAGCCGGAATTTGTTTGTATTATGACATTATTAATAATTATAAATAATTGTTGATTCAACATGATCCATGATCTACTGCACCAAAATTTAAAATAAAAGAATTTTTAACCCACCTAGTGGTGTAATGATGCCTTTCTCATATTACCTACATTTTCGAAAACATCACTAGACGATTCCGTCAAGATTTTTTTTCAAACTTAAATAAAATCAAAAAGTTTTTCTAGTATAAAATACTATCACCTTTGCAATTTGGAAACATATAAACTATATTAACTTGATATAACTGTTTATATTTAGTTAATATAGATTTAAATGTGACAACCCAGCACGTCATACAAATTGAACTAAGCAAGCTGTGTGCTAGACGGTGACACACTTTATACTCACTGCCCTATAATTTCGGAACCGGAAGTGGGATCTGGATGAAATTGCACAGTATCTTTTAAAAAACTAAGACTTTTTATTTGAATCATGATTTGCGAAAATCGGTTTAACCGTTGCTGAAAAATCGAAGTGAGCTCCAGTTCTGAAGCTTTTCTTCAATATTATTGGTGCTTCCTGAAGCGGCAACCAATCCCAAATTATTATTTGTATATCCACTAACTAACAAATCTGCCGACTAGATGAATTCAGTAGTACGTTTTATAAAAATGTTTCGCCATCGTTTGAGAAAAAATAATCAGGAAATTGAAAATTTTCACTCATCGCTCTGTAATTTCGAGGACTCTTTTAAAGAATTTCAAGACCATTTATTTGCATTTTAGTTTGTAAAAATCGGTAGATAAATTTCCGAGAAAATTGAGTGCGCATTTTCTCATAGATTAGCTCATATTGCCTTGTAATACCTTAACCGGAAGTCGGATAAAGATAATATTCAGTAGCGATCTACGGGCCTTTCATTTGAATCTAAATTTGTGAAATTTTGGTGCATATCACTCTGTAATTTCCGAACCGGAAGTCGGATCGGTATGAAATTCAATAGCGATCTATGAGACCGTAAGGCTTTCAATTTTAATATGAGTTTGTAAAAATCGGTTCAGCCATCTCTAAGAAAATCGAGTGACATTATTTGTCACATACACACTTACATACAAAAACACATACACACGCATACACACATACACACACGCAAACACAAACATTTGCTCAGTTCGTCGAATGATATATGACATTCGGCCCTCCGGGCCTCGGTTCAAAAGTCGATTTTCGCAGTGATTGCGTAACCGTTCTATATGAAAAAGCAAAAAGATTTAGTCGATTCCTATGATTTGTTGCCTCGACATTTTGGCCATTAAAAAACTATTCAGAGAAACTTTGACCAATTGAATTTGTAAGTAGCGGCTTTCCCAACTACTCGGGTTCCAATTTTCCCGGCTGACCCTTGGTAACAGGGCGACCTAAATACAACAACCCAATATTTCGGTTTCCGTACTCAAACAAAAAATAAACAAAATAAATGATTAAATTTACATTACTTCACTCTTCCTCTTGTCTCTAGCTGGTAGTTCCTGGCGGAGTAGATCGCCATGACAGCTTTTGTCCTTTAGCCTTTAGCCAGTGAGGTGAGCTTGGCTTCTTTGTTGGAACCTCCCTAGCGACGGTGGCAAAATATCGCCGGATCAATTTACTCCCCGTAAACGATCCCAGAAGTCACCGCAGTAACTTCCCAGGGGAACCTTTTCGACCCTACTTCGTTCTCCTTGGCTATTAGCTGTAAATCTTGTATTATCTTGCCGTCACACACGCGCACTTCGCGAATTCGCTATTGTGGCGGAAAACTATCGCACTCTCTCGAACGACGACTGATCTTCACCGTGGTTGAATCTTTTTCTTCTGGGTTCGATGTCAACAGACCACTCTCCCAACTGTCATCGCCCTTGTCCAGCATAAATCGAAGGTTTTTTCAACAAAGGGAGAGTTGCAACCTAACTAAGCCCTATGTTATCTATTAACAATTATTCAACAAAATTTACTACGCCTATCTAAACCTACAAAATCGTTCACACAACAAGAAATAAACAAAAATGACACGAAAATGTGAACGAACTTTGGAAACAGTGGTAAGTATGACGTTGCGTAACATTACACACTGTGATGAATGTACACAAAATCATGTGATTCTTCACCCAGTGCTAAATTTTTACCCTAATGAGTTACAATCTTGCCCAAACCGGGTGGAAAAAAAATTTACAACAATTTTGTTAGTAGTCTAACACCTAACACCGATACAATAGAAATAAACGTGATGAATAAATGAATAAATATATAAACAAAAGAAAACAAAGCTAACTAAACCCTAACATTCCTTCCGCAATTTATCAAAAATATCATCTCAAAAACTGATCGACCGGTGTCATCAGAGAAGTGGTTGCTCATGTTTAACCTAAAAATGTTGGCAACACACGCGAAGCGGAAAGCCGTCAGCTGCCACCGATACCGGCCATGGATTGCACTCCAAATCCAATCCAAAACCAATCATAAAACAACCCGATGTTTCCTAAACCCTGCAAGTGACAAATACAATTCTTATAAATCGCTTCCAACTTGCAGGGGAACGGTTGTCGGCATATTGTTTTGTCCTGTATTCATCGATTGTCCAGTAATATATTTTTTTTCCTGACGATACCACTACTACCACTCAATGCTCAGGTTTCACATCGAACACACTCATCCCATATCCCAATAATTCATCCCATTCATTAGCCGCGCGATCATTTATATCTCGTCAAGCACTTCAAATTAAATCCAAAACATTTCCGTCTTATCCATTCACGCTCGTATTCATCTATTTCATTCAATATCACATTCATATATACACACACATTCTGGACAAAAGTTTGCATACTCGTCCCTATTCGCCTCATAACGCTTCGCAATTAGCAGAAGAAACGTTTGAGAGGGACCAAAGAATGTCCCTCTTATAATTTTAGATTCTAAGTGATTCTTGTAAGATTTGCCTTTCACCCCATTATGCTTATCTGACGGTGGTTGCCAATCGACGACGAACTGTTGAAGAAGTTTACCGAACACGGGTGTATTGTAATATTATTTCAGTGTTTGGTTACCCCACCGTAGGCGAAGCACTGAAGAAAGTGCGGGGAAAGTTATGAAGTACCTTGCCGTCGCAGGTCTGATCTTCTGCGACTAAATCAGAGAAGACGGAGAAATATTTGTTTGGACCAAACGTCCGTGCTATTGTCGTCCGAAACTGACGGCAGCCATTGGAAAACTCTCAAGTGTCACCCTCGCCGGAAATAACTGATCCGTAGTGAGTATAGATTCACTCGATGCATCGTTATTAATGACTTCATCTTCTTGACCTGAATTCAACAGAGCACAGGTTTGTATTTCCGGCAAAATTCCAAAGGCACGCCAAAAGTCTATACCCAGAATGAAGTTGACTGTTAAATGTTCTACTATAAGAGTACATATAACCTTTGTCAAATTTTGAAAAATATATGGAAGATACGCTTGTCCAATGATTGGTAATGGCTGACCATTCGCAGATCGTAATTCGATTGGTCTTTCCAAACTTTTCATTGGATTCTTAAAAAAATTGGTATAAAGCTTGCTTCATTTAGAATTGAAACAAACTTTTGCTCATATTGTGGCGCTCCTGGTGGACGGATTTGGAAGCTCTTGGCGCCCACGTGTCGGGAATTTTGTCAGCTTCACGTATGATTTTTGACATTCCGAAAATCGACTGTACTTTGTAAACAATCAACATGGAAGCCGAAAGAAGGAAAAAAAATTGTGCACAGTTATTTGGAAAATCCATTGTGGTCTGCATCTTGGCTAGCTCAACAGCTGAAATTGCCCAGGAATACCGTATGGCGCGTTATCAAACGGTATAAGAAAACATTGGCGACGATTCGAAAGCCTCAAGCCGATCGTCGGAGTCGAACTGACGACCGGAAATTGCGTGGTAAGATTTTGAAGACGATTAAGAAGAATCCTAATCTGTCGGACCGTGATTTGGCCAGAAAATTCGGTGCTGCCCATAGTACCGTGAGGAGAACTCGACTCCGGGAAGGAATCAAGTCGTATCGAGCTAGCAAACAGCCAAATCGGACCATGAAACAGAATAGTGTGGTCAAAATTCGTGCTCGGAAACTATATGACCAGGTGCTGACCAAGTTCAACGGGTGTCTTCTGATGGACGATGAAACCTGTGTCAAGGTTGACTTCGGTCAGATCCCAGGTTAAAAATTTTACTTGGCAACGGCTCGGGGGGATGTTCCAGCCAAATTTAAATTTGTTTTTGCCGACAAATTTGCAAGAAAATTTATGATTTGGCCGGGCATTTGCAGCTGCGGCAAAAAAAAACGAAAGTTTTCGTTACAAATAAGACAATGACATCGGAACTATACCAAAAAGAGTGTCTCCAAAAACGAATTTTGCCGTTCATTCGATCCAACGACCATCCTGTAATGTTTTGGCAAGATTTGGCAAGCTGTCATTACAGCAAAGCCGTTTAAGAATGGTATGCAGAGAAAGTGGTCCAGTTTGTTCCGAAAAACCTTAACCCACTCAACTGTTCCCAGTTCCGCCCTACTGGGCAATCATGAAGGCAATCAAATACTGGGCAATCATGAAGAGGAGACTCAAGGCAAAGGGAAACGTTGTCAAAGACATCAATCAGATGACGACCTGGTGGAATAAGATAGCTAAAACGATGGACGAAGGAGGTGTGCGCCGCCTACTGAGCAGTGTTACAGGAAAAATTCGAGAATTCCTTCAAAACCGTGACGAATAATTTAATCCGTATTTTTTCTTAAAAGTATGAAGAAAACGCTACATTTGTATAAAAAAAAGATCTTGAATACAATAATAAATAACTGAAATACAGGCAATTGTCTTTGTTCCAATTCTATTTGAAGCAAGCTTTAGCTTTTCTGTCATTACACTGTCGACAAGACCGTTTTTTAGGCAGTAAGGGCATCGAGAAACGTCAAAACCTTTGAAACCACAAACAATGCAGAAGACCCGTTTCGGGTTCTAGCAGTTCTCGTGCTCATGCCCTTTTTCTCCACACGGAACCACCCGCAATCCCATTTCAACCAGAATATTAGTTGATTTTCTGAATTCGATTGGATAAAATTTGGTACAACTATTTGATTGTTGTTCTAACTAAACTGTCATCTGTCATCTGTCAATTCTGTTAGTTGAAAAATAAATCGGTTTTATTTTTTTTAGACATCGCAAATAGTTGAATCAACTCGAACAATGTTACTTATTTGCGAAAATAATCAAAATATACTTACTGAAATACGTCATGATCTATTTGAAATATGTTCGGTATGTTGAGATTCATGAAATAAACATCGTTGGTAAAATGGAAAGAAGTATTTGATATTTACATGTAACATCATTAGGGCTTTGAAAACCACCGATTACTGCTGATTTTAAGTGATGAATTATCATTACGAAATCAGAACTGATCTGATCTCTTATTGATTTTGATTTTTGTATGATCATGATCATGTCAAGTCGAGATCAGTAAAGATCTAAATTCTAAAAAAATACTTCTGATTCGATCGGAAATGATTGATGTAGAAAAACGTTTTTAATCAGCAAAAAGCGCCCGGAGGGGCGAGTAAATTAGCGAATTATTAAATTTACCTAAAATGAGTATTGAAAGATGATGCCTTCAAACGGTTGAACTAAAGTTATGCACTGATAATTTTAGTCAATTTATATGAGCTTGAGTGCATCAACCGCTGGGAATTGGAATTTTGCGACGGCAATTCAAACGCGCCATTCAATCGCAGCGCGTCCTGTGTGTTTGAAACCCTTCGCTCCTGTTACTTTTATAAATTAAATTCATGCCAAAAAGCGTTTTATTACTAATGAATGAACATCATCATCGGTATCAAATAGCTGGAAGTAAAATAGTCTGCTGGAAGTAAATCAATGATCGAATTTAAAGCATAACATTTTTTGCGCATACCTGAAAGATTACGAGATGATCATTCATTAACATTTTCTAATTTGTCATTAAATCTTTTTCATCTTAAACAAGGTTAACTTTATCACAACACCGCTGTTAGATAAACACTTGTTATGGAATCATAAATTTCTCAAATCAAATGAACACAATTTCACCAAACGCTTTAACCATCGATGTTGTTTTCATTGACATTTTGAAGCGACGCGAACAGATTTCAACTATAAAAGTGGTTGATTACGCTTTGCGATTATTGTTTTGCTTTCATTGTAGCACGATTATAGCAGACACCGAGCACAGGAGGACGATGTTTTTCCACTAAGTACTGTAAACTAATAACGGGTTTCTCCTGTGTATTGTTGGGTTTCGGGTTTTGCGTATTTCTCGCGAGATTTTTCCCATCCTGACTACCTTTCTGATTTTTCTGGTTGTCAGAAGTTTGTTTGGGCTCAAGTACTGCCGATTGGGAGTTCTTGTTCCAAGCATTTTGGATTTTGCGCCGCTGTTATTCTGTCCACCACCCTTTTGCTTGGTCTGATCCTGTTTATTTTGGGGTGGGTCGTCAGAATAAGCAGCAACTTCCTTTGAAGAACCGAACACTTTTTGATAAATCGGAGTCTTGGATGCATCGATCGATTTACCAAGGCTCATCAATTCTGTGAGAGTGTTCACTGGCTTAAGAATTAGCATCTGCTTATACTCGCTTCTCAGGTTTCGCTTGAGCACATCGAGTTTTGCACTCGGTGTTATCGAAGCCGTCATAGCACAGAATATTTTCTCCATTACCAAGAAATACTCTTGGAAGGATTCGTTTCGTAATTGTCGGCGCTGGAGTGCTTTCATCTTAAGCGTAGCATCAAATTCTGAATGTACGAAATTTGCCTTGAGCTCGCAAACAAGATGATTGCAGTTGAACAGTCGGTTCAGCGTTCGTATAGCTTGATACCAAGACAGAGCATTGCCAGTAAACAAATGCGTCGCAGAACTGAACAGCTCTTCTTCACACATTTGTTCACATGCGGCGTAATTTACTACAGTGTCCAAGAATTCATTGAGTCCAGTCCCATCGTCAGTTCCAGCGTACTTCTTAATTTTCCAATCCGAAACGCGCTGTGGTCTGCGAGAATAATTTCCCCTTGCATTATTTCCTACAAAGCCAGATATTGGAAACGGCTGATTGGTTAAACTTGGGCCGTATTGCTGGTTCTGAGTTTGGAACTGGAAATTTTGAATGTAATGTTGGTTCAGTTGTCCGTTCAAAAGTGGTGGAGGTACGAAATTTTGTTGATCAGGGATTACTGGTGGCAACACATTTAGTTTCTGACTGGGCGCCATTGTTGGGTCAGTAATCTCGTTCACCAAACGCGTATCGTCCAGATCGGTCTACAGATCCATCCCGGGGTTGCTAGATGGTTCCTGATGAATTAGCGCCCGAAGTTCGTTGACGGATTCTCGAAGTGTGACCACTTTTTAAACCGTATTTCTTAAAACTGACGAAATAGTAGTCAGTGAAGCAATTCCGCCCATTAGCATCTTAGTAGCTTCCGAAAAAGCATCACACCTCTCAGACGCTAGAGCTCCATTTTCTTCGGATTGCTGTCGTAAGAAGCGAATCTCGTCCCTCATTTCGCACGAGTCATGCACCAGATCATCGCCTACGAGCTGTGCGTTTGTAAATCCTTGAATGGCGGAAGGATTGGTAAATCCTGGTTGAGACGTGAGAACGTCTGTACCCAGCAAATCTTCTATTACCTCTCCGTCCTCTACTTGTTTTGTTTCAGGCGGAATTGCTACCTGACCAGGTAGCAATTCCGCCATAAATGGCAACAACCTCTTCCAACAAACCCAAAATATCTTGATAAACGTCACCTGCTGCATATTTTTAGATGACTTGGAGTCTTGACCCTAAATGAAGTAACCTTGTTCGGAAAACTTCCTTATTTGAACATCCTTCTTGATGGAAAGGAGTGTTCCAAGGCAGATCTTCTTTTACTCTGCCGCATTACCGCGAAAAGTGCGAACTATTTCGAAATGTAAATGGTCGACTCGCATAAACACGTATGCCTGGTATAATTTCTCCAACACCATTATACCTTGCGCTATTTTTGAAGAAACAAGCATAACACAAAGCATGCAAGTAGTGGTACAGCATATTTATTTTTTGGCCCACTAACGATTCCCTTAAAAAGGCACAAATCTCCAAATATCAAGGGGAACGTGCCATTTGAGCCAATTTGTTCTGATTCCTGATTCCGGACACTACTACTGTTTTTTTTTATATTTATTACAACCGCGAAACAATATTACGGAAAAAACCTCACCACTCTTCTACGAAAATCCGAATTTTGTTAGAGGCATCCCACACTCCGGGAGAAATTTATTTTTTTCAAAATCGAAAAATATTTTTTTTCGGTGTGTTTTTTGTGCTACTGGCGTTCTAATTTGCCCGGAGAAGATGTAGAAAGCTTAGTACGAAAGTGTTTGAATTCGGTTTCTCTATCACTGGTTATCAGTGTTGCGAAACTCACACCTGATATGGAAATGATAATCATTTAAATCGGCCCCCTGTCACGACGCCATCTTGATAAGATAAAAATCGGAACTTCAAAATCAGCTGATTGCAACGTAAACAAACAAACAGTAATATATTTGTTTTACGCGTTTACCTTGTTTAGTACACGAAAATGGGTGAATTTTGGGTCGACTCTCTCACAATAACTTGTCGGTTTACCTAAAATACAGCAGACAGTGTTTTGGGACATCAAGTGGAGATAATTTTCACAATTTGAGAGTCGCAATGAGTATCAAAACATCGAAACGCGAGGGGCTCCACGTAATCGGTATACTTTCAAATGGCTGGTGCTCACATACCGGTGTCAGATGGGTGATTTAAATTCATTCTCACGATTGAATTTCAAATTATGATATTAAAATTTCAAACTTCAAACAAAATGTAAAACAAATGCTGTAGTTTGAAAAATATGAAACGATCAACTTTAATTTCATACAGAGAAGCAACAGGAACGCAGGTCTTGGTTACAGCAAACATAAACCAGCGTTAAAACCACTATCGCAGTTAAAAATTTCTGTCGTTCTATGGGCGATCAGAGCGTTCAAAATATGGTTAACATAATATCGAGCATTATAAATCGAATAAGTCCCAATATCTTGATTGTATTAGAGGTATCCTGATCGATAATTTACGGGGAAGTAAATGGTAAATATTCATCCAATTAGTTGGATTATTTAGTTAGTTATGATAATTTGTCTTGTAAGCCATTCTTCTTAATTGTTTTAATTTCTGCATAAGGATGCTTGTCATAGTTACATGGCTACTTAGCAGAGAGTTGGTTCAAACGTTGTGCAAAAACTTGCACTTCTGTTACTTTTATAGTTCGAATTCATGCTGAAAAGCATTAAATGGAGTTTAATTTAATATTATCATGAGAATATATAATCCCTGAAATTAAAAAATAAGAATTATCTCTAGAAATCAACAAAATTTGAATTTTACAGGTGACTTTATGCCTCATACGATGTAATTCATAAAGACCTAATTTGACGGAAAATTCAATTTTTGATCACCTAAAGTTGAATTAGCATGAATTTTACCGTTTTCGACAGTAGTTTTCATTTGGATTTGGATGCATTTTAATAAACCGTTTATAATCCACGTAGATTTTAATAAACCGTTTATAATCCACGTAGATTAAAACTTGGTACCTTCTAGCCCCGCAAATACTTACAGCAAACGGAAAAATAGATCATTTGTGTTGGGGATACAAAATTCCTCTAACGTATTTACAGAATGAACGATACGAAAAAAAATGTTTTTTTTAGAAGAATGGTTAAACTAAACATGCTAAGAATTTCCAGGTTCGAGTTTAGCCTCAATGATGTATTTTTCGCGAATTTTCGATAATTCAATCATTTTACTTTCCCGAATCTGTTTTTAGCTGAGCTGATGGTCTCATGTCATACCAAAGAAATTAAATCTGACTGGATCGGTAAATAAATAAATTATGAGACTATGTAGACTTTGATCAAAACCCCCTCCTAAACGTGGATTATGAATGTGTAAAAATGCTTTTCGCATTACCAGTAAATTGAAAATTGATGCAAGTTTCATTCCATATTTTATTACAACTACTAACCACAAGTCAGATCAGTTTCAAAGATTTTTTACGTATTTCACATCGTCGTTTTTAATGAAAGCTTGAAACTTTTAAAACTGTACGGTGTAGCTACAATTTCGGACCAGAAGTCGGACTTCGTAAAAAGAGGTGTTCGCAAAGTATGGAAACATTTGCTCTGACAACACGCGTGTTGTATATGCTGGGAACAGACTTGAATCAAAAACGTCGTAAAATAAAACTTAAAGCCATTTCAAATTCGAAGTCGCCATGACTTACAGTTCAACGATATTCGTTACCAACCATAACAATATGGGCATTTTTGGTTTGGTGAGTACATGCAAGAAAGCGATGTTTGAAGTCATTTTATTATATAAGATTACGATATGTGGATATCCGTTACAAAACTCAATAATGTGGGTATTTGATGAGTAGTAATGAGCGTCATTCCCAGGTGCTAGTTCATAATAGTGTAAAAGAAGCATAAGAATGTATAAATAAAAATGGTTAGCCAAGGAATATCTTTTTTTCATTTATTTTATTTAGTATCACGAGGGTGTCCAAATAAAACTGATAAACCGAAAGTCGCCGACGTTGGTTTGAAATAACTTCAAACATCCTTTTTAGAGTTGGAAGTCGCCATCGCGGGTAAAATCACTCAGAACTATTATTTTGTGTTCAAATACTGATAAATGGGAAAAAATGACTTTCCAGAGAATCATGGAAAGAACTTATTTTATACAATTTTCGAAAAAAAAATTCCTATCTATTTTATGCATTTTGTCGTGAATACGACTTACTTTACTATGGGGTGCCTTTTCAAAATTTACCCTCTGAGAGAGTGATAAGTTTTTGATCGTGAATATCTCTTGTTGTATCTAACGAATCAACATTTTTTTGCTACATGCCATCGGAAATATGATCACAATTTTATGATAAAATTATCAGTTGTGTGACATAATCTCAAATAATTCAAAATTAAACGTTTCTGAAATGTTTGGTATAAACGAGTATCAAAGGGGATAATCCATAAGGCGCGTTTGCCTTTCGCGTGTTTTAAAAGCTCATAGCTCAGTGATCTGTGGAAGGATTTATATAATCTAACTACCAATAGAATCGAAATTTTTCAACTTAAACGTGTATAGCAAAAGCATTGAAGTATTTCAATATGTTAGTACACTATAGAAAAACCTGTCTCATTTGACCCATGTCAACACCAGCCAATCAGAACGCGTTCTGAGGAAGAAAACAAAATATCTGCTGTTGTACAACAAATCGTTCGAGAAAATGTTCCGAAGAGTGTTTAATATCGTAGTGAGTTCCACAATTTGGTCCTTCTGAAAGACATGAATGAATCCCGAACAGCATGCGGCATTTGTATGCGGCTATTTTTATAGCCGTTAGGACCGCCCATTAGTGAAAAAGCTACAAACGAAATCACGTAAAAAGAAACCTCCTAACAAAAATTGGATCAGTTTGGATTCTATCGCCACTGCGAGCAGATGTATTTTGTGTCGTTTGCAAAGCTAGTTTCGCTTCCGACAAGAGCGATTACCTCACAGCTGCCAGTCATTTGCATTGATTAAAAAACAACGGTGGAGAGCATTACACAGAATCAGCCGTTCTAATGGCTCAAAAGTTTTCTAAAGAACTATTAGGATTTGTTGTTCGCAAATCGAAAGAAAATATCCTCAGTTTAGTGCAAATCTAGAACAGTTTAGTTAGATTTTTGCACTTTTCGCTGTGTGAAATTCACAGTAATCGAGATCAAGTGAAGCCTTCTTTGTTTTTGCGAAAAATGTGGAGAAGGGGAATGCTTGCATAATTCATACAATTGATCAACTAATTGATATTCGGAAGTGTTAAGGAACATGTCAGTTGTTTTCGTATTCACGACATCCAGTTATGTCTCTGACATTACCCACCCGCCTTTTTTGAAAACAATTGAATTTTTTCAATGTTCTGGACCTTTGAAAAAGCGGCAAATATAATAATACAATAAAATATCGTAGTATCCAAATCCGTTGAAAAATTCGTAATAATAAACTAATTTAAATGGCAAAGGAAAGGCATTATCACATTGAAAAAATTATAAGAAACCACCAAGCACAATTATAATAAAAATGAAGCAAGCACAATTATAATAAAAACGAAGCAAATATAAGAATCCCAGAATAAATACAAGTGACAAATTTGAAACTTGATCTAGTTTAAGCGCGTAGATTGTTTGCGAATGATAAAATTAAAAATTAGATTCTTTCGTAATAATTGATTCTATTCTATTTTGGTCCTTTCGCACATAATTTTACATTGTAATAGTTTTGAAAAATATTCTTTAGCTGGAAAATTACTCAAAAGATTAATTTTAAATACGAACGATCTAAGGATATAAGCCTGGACAAAAGAAACGATTTTGTATTATAATAATTTTCGAGAAAAAGAAGAGAAGATTTTATATATTTTGAACGAAAAATGTTGAATCAATCCGTGAACCAGTAAACTTAGTAATAGTGTATTTTATTGATCCTTCGGATTCCTACAGGAGGTGTTTTCATTCAATTCGATACAGTAGCTGCGAAGTGTCCGCAGGTCGTTTTCAACTTTATTTCGATTTCATCACTCTCATTGGGCGGCTGACATCTTCTCTAGAGCCCCTGCCTTTCATGTAATTTGTTTTTGGCACATTGATGTCAAGTTCAGCTTTTAGTTAGTGCAATAATGTCAATATTATCAGCAACACCAAGCAGCTGGACGGACTTTCTGAAAATCCTCCCACTCGTGCCTATCCCCGCTTTTTTTATTACACCACATCACCGTTGAGGTGCTTGTCGAAATACTGCCGTCACCTCTCGATCACCTTACAGTCGTTTGTGAGAAGATTCCCGTTGGTGTCGTTGCACCTATCGGCCTGTGCAAACCTGCTCTTCCGTTGGTAGTGCAACTGCCAACTGCTGCACGTAATCTTGAGCTACTCCAGCATCCCGGAGCCGCACGGAGTTGAGCCGCCGACGTTTAGTTTCTACGTGTGGTACTCACCGTGGAAAAATTTGAGCTCCTGTATATAGCAACCAAGTATTGATCCATATGTATATTCGCACTGCGGTAAGTGCGAACATTTTTTATGTCCGAGAAGAATCAAAACATGGTCGATTTGGTTTTCGGTGCGTTGGTCAGTATTTCCAGGTAGCTTTGTTGATGTATCTCCAGGTAGCTTTGTTGCCGTGGTAGAATGAGCTTATGATTACTATTCCTCGGGAGGCCGCAAAGTTAACACATCGTTGGTCGTAGTTGTTCGATACGGCATGCAGGCTGTTCGGTTCGATTACCGGTCGGTACTCTGCCTCCCTTCCACCAGGGTATTCTTGTCGCCGATTACAATTTTTACGTCTCTACGTGGGCTGCGGTCGTAAGCTTGTTCCAGCTGCACGTAGAACACTTCTTTCTCGTCGTCAGGTCTTCCTTCGTGTGGGCAGTGCACGTTATTGGAGCTTTAGTTGAAAAACCGGCAATGAATTTTCTATTTGCACATCCTAGCGTTGATCGGCTGCTACCCAATCACTTGCTGATGCATCTTGCTCAGCACTACGAAACCTGTTCCCAGCTTGTCTGTTGAACCCCAGATTGTCAAGAAGGTAGCTGCTTGGTGTCCGCTTTTCCACACCTTCTGTTCCGTCCAACAAAGTTCCTGCAGCGCTACGATGCCAAAATTGCGAGGATTTAGTTCATCGTATATCATTCTGTCGCAGTTTCCAGTCATAGTCTTTGTTTCGTCCCATATGCCAATTGTTCTAGGTCTAACTGGAGAATCATCGTGCTTGCTTTGCTTAATGTCCCAGCTATCTCTAGGACGATCTAGTTGGTGGGGTTGGCACCTTGGATTCAACTGGATGGGATACAGCATTTCTTATTCAGCCACTAGCTACCAAGAAAGGCGCTGTTTGAAGCCGCTCATAACATGTGTCTTAGGCGCTTCGACATCCCCCTAACAACTCTCTGCCCTGTCAGCATACGACCTGATTTTTGGTTTCGTAAACCATGTGCCGAGTACGTTTTGAGTACCAGCAAAAACATAACCGAATCTGAGTTGTTTTTTGTAGTTCATACTTTTCGGATGTTGTCAATAGTATTGTTTTAACTTTATGGGCTACTCTGGCCGAGAGTAGGGGTTTAGAAAACGGTTTGGCATTATATTCCTGTAGTGGAATTTGACCTCTGTTTCAACAGACTTTGTAGCCGATTTTAAGTGTGCAGAACCATTGCATGGCTGGTGGTACCATTATACTAATACTTCGAATCCTTCCAGGTCGGGGCTCGAACATACGACAACTGGTTTGTAAGATCAGTGTTCTATGCATTGAACCGCCAACCCGCCAATGATAGATTCTATTCTATCCAGATGATCTATCGAGGATAGATTGTAAACCAAGTTACCGATTCTTTTACGGTCAATAATTTGAAACGAAAGATAAGAGTATCATCTATTGCAAGTTCACCAGAGAATTTGACGCTTTTACTCATTGGTGCCAGCGTCTATGTCGTGTTGGTATTTTGCCATCCTGTTACATTGATTTTAATGTCTTAGTTAGTGAAACTTCGGAGAATTTGCTGCTTTCCTACATAGTCTTCTATGTCTGAGGCGTTACAAACGATTATTAAGGAGTGTATCGATAATAAGTTAGCAACATTCAAACAGTTATTACTCTGAAATGGCTTAATTTTTTGCAGCGTGTTTTGCGGTGACATGTTCGATTACATGTCAATAATAGTTGCGCAATCGATTGCACACTTGGTGCTCAGAAAGTGGTGTCACGTATAACGAAATTGCAAAATGAATGAAAGTGCTCCACACCAGTGTCAAAAGTATTATCGAGATGTTCGGTAAGACCCTTTCCATGAAGGATTTGTCCCGATCCGGTAGGAAAACGGGTCCCAGCCAGCCCGGCCGGGACTTAAAAGTGGTTGAGTACATCAGGAAAAACCCATCGGCGTCGACGCGGGATTTGGCCAAGCAGTTCAACACCAGCATCGGGATGATTCAACGGATCAAAGTTCGGAACTCCCTGAAAACGTACAAGAAATGGATGGTGCCGAAAAAGTCCCTGGTACAGCAAGTTCAGGCCAAAACAAGAGCGCGAAAACTGTATAACCGGATTCTACAGAATAAAGACGGATGCATCCTGATCGATGACGAAACCTACGCCAAGGAAGACTCTCGAGCGCTGCCCGGACCGCAATATTATACGAAATCGGTGTACCAGGACCTGGACGACGCTGACAACACGGTGGCAATTGAAAAATTTGGGCAGAAGGTGTTGGTCTGGCAAGCAATTTGTACCTGTGGTTTGCGGTCGTCGATTTTCTTCGCGAAGGGCACAATTAACGCCAAGGTATACGAGGAAGAATGTTTGAAGAAGAGAATTCTGCACTGTACAGAAAGCATAAGGCTCCTCCTCTCTTCTGGTCGAATTTGGCTTGAGCCCACTACGCCAACTCCGTTCTACAGTGGTTGTCAAAAAATAATGTACAATTCGTGGAAAAGGACATCAACCCACCGAACTGCCCGGATCTTCGGCCAATTGAAAGGTATTAGGCAATTGTCAAGCGGCACTTTAGGAAGCAAGGTACAGTGTCCCAAAACATGCAAGAGTTAAAAAAAACTGGACAGCTGCCACCAGGAAAGTCACAAAAGTAATTGTGCAGAATTTAATGAAGAATGTCAAGTCCAAAGTGCGAGCGTTTTACCGAAACTAGGATTTTCTTCAATATAATCAGTGAAATGCATAAATATGTAATTTTTCTACAATATATCGAAAACTGATGTCAAAATATGTTTTTTTCGCTGTTTTATTCAATAATCAATGTTGCTAACTACTTTTCGATCTGGAAGATAAATCGAATGTTTGGTCTACTAACACTGACTTTTCTAATCCGTTTTAATGTATCTATCTTTATCGATGTTACGTATGGTAATACATATGTCGGACGATGTATAAACAATATTAAAAAGTACGAGTGTGTAATGTCAGAGACATAACTGGATGTCGTGAATACGAATAAAACTGACACGATTTCTTTACACTTTCAAATTCCAATTGATAGTTGATCGATTGTGTGAATTGCGAAACTTTCCCCTTTTTCACTACTAAAATTTTGAACGATTTTTGACGTCGATTATCTCATTTCGGATTTGCATATTTCATTGAAAGAAACTATCAAAATGCTGTACAGGATTCATGTCTGCTTTTTAGAAGAACCAAATTGTGAAATTCTCTAGACGGGCAAAATTCCGATTCTTGAAATGAGCAAATCGAGTCAAGATTTGGGGAAAATAATATATTTTCATGTTATGATAATACACCATGAGTAAAAATTATCGGATCATAATCCATTCCGACTGATTTCTATGAAATTCAAACGTAACGCACTTGAAGCTGTTGGGTATAACTTCAGGCGTGTTTCTGCTACGATGGTAATTTTTGCAACATAAATTCAGGCGTTATGTGTGATTTTTGCATTATGAATTCAGTGAAAAGCACGACGAACTTCTTTAAAAATGAAAATTTCTGAAAAACGACGATGCAAGAGATAACGTGTTTACTTGCGTTTATCACTTCAGTTTTGATTTTGTGGTTCAGAATTTAAACACTTAAACGAACTGCATGAAAAAACACGAGTGAATCAAACCTCTTAAAAAGAAACTCTATGTCGAATTCTTGCAAAAAAAATCGTCTAATTCATAATATAGGGTGATTTTTTAAGAGCTTGAGAACTTTTTTAAACAATAAAACGCATTAAATTTGCAAAATCTCATCGGTTCTTTATTTTAAACGTTAGATTGGTACATGACATTTACTTTTTGAAGATAATTTCATTTAAATGTTGACCGCGGCTGCGTCTTAGGTGGTCCATTCGGAAAATCCGCTTTTTTATCGACAAATTTTGTTCAGCGATGAGGCTCATTTCTGGTTGAATGGCTACGTAAATAAGCAAAATTGCCGCATTTGGAGTGAAGAGCAACCAGAAGCCGTTCAAGAACTGCCCATGCATCCCGAAAAATGCACTGTTTGGTGTGGTTTGTACGCTGGTGGAATCATTGGACCGTATTTTTTCAAAGATGCTGTTGGACGCAACGTTACAGTGAATGGCGATCGCTATCGTTCGATGCTAACAAACTTTTTGTTGCCAAAAATGGAAGAACTGAACATGACATGTGATTTCAACAAGATGGCGCTACATGCCACACAGCTCGCGATTCTATGGCCATTTTGAGGGAAAACTTCGGAGAACAATTCATCTCAAGAAATGGACCGGTAAGTTGGCCACCAAGATCATACGATTTGACGCCTTTAGACTATTTTTTGTGGGGCTACGTCAAGTCTAAAGTCTACAGAAATAAGCCAGTAACTATTCCAGCTTTGGAAGACAACATTTCCGAAGAAATTCGGGCTATTCCGGCCGAAATGCTCGAAAAAGTTGCCCAAAATTGGACTTTCCGAATGGACCACCTAAGACGCAGCCGCGGTCAACATTTAAATGAAATTATCTTCAAAAAGTAAATGTCATGTACCAATCTAACGTTTAAAATAAAGAACCGATGAGATTTTGCAAATTTTATGCGTTTTATTGTTTAAAAAAGTTCTCAAGCTCTTAAAAAATCACCCTGTATATCAATACAGCTTGTGTTGTTATATCTATGAAACAAATTAATCGAAGCGGTTGAACAAAATGTTTTTCTGATTTTCGTTAGATGATGTTCCAAATTCACAATCGAATTAAACGCAAGCTCTCGGAATATTATTCTAGCAACGATCACATCAAATATGTAAGAATACATTCGAACAAAATGTAACATAGATGTTTGTCAAATGAAAAGCGTAGCCGTGCTTAGTCTCTTATGATGTCAATTTTCGGTTCATTATCTTTATTTTTATGTTATATTTAATTTTCTATCGGCCGGTGGGTAAAACACCACGATTATTAAATGAACATGCTTCAGGATCAAGTGAACATTTTCAGTTGGTCTTACTTTTCAAAGTCTGCTTTTTGCTTTACCATTAATCTCTTAATCTATCACATCACTTGAGGCAGAGGGTTCAAAGTGATATCCGGATAGAAAATTAGAGTTATGAGCTTTGAAAGAAATGCATCCTTCAAATAACGCATTTTCGAACCATAATTAGTTTTCATGGGAGAAGAGTTATTGCTCATGATTTCATGATAAGTTAAAATCATTGGTTACTTGATTTTCTAATCATAACAGCAGTAACGGATTTCTTTCCCTGTACGATATTTAGCACAGCTCGGATCATATAATTCGAACGATTTTCGCATAGCGAAAAGTGCACGAAGCAAATCAAATTATTTTGGATTTCCACTAAACTGATGATTTCTACCTTCGATTTGCCAAGAAGTAATCTTAATAGTTCTTTAGATAACATTTAGAGCCATTAGAACGGCTACTTTTATATAATGTTGTCCATTTCTCGTTTTTCGTTTTCTTTCTCTCCAATGCAAACCACCAGCAGCTGATGCAATCGTTCTTGCTTGAATTGAAACTAGCTTTGCGAACAAACCGACACATCCGCTCGCATTGCCAAACGATGCGAAACTGGTTTAACGCGTCTTCTCGCCTTGACGACCGGAAGGCAAATGAGAACTACGACATGAGTTTCCCTTTTATTTTGTTCAGTTGAAGAAATGTGCCTGACAACCTCAAAATCGTCGAACTTGCGCGAAAAACCCAAGCAAAATTGAAGAATTTTCCGCGTTTTTTTTAAATTTTCATAAAACCTAATTTTTGAGTTGTTTGTGGTTATCTCACACTGTTCAAAATATTATCCTTAATTCCTGATCATATTTTTGATGAAATAATGAATGAATTATGTTGCTGCCATTAATACAAGTCGAGATATTCACAATTAAGTTCTGCCCTTTCTTCCATATGGCTAATTTTGAAAAGGCGCCCCATAGTAAAGTAAGTCGTATTCACGACAAAAACGTGTTTAATCGTCTTAGCAGTGAGATGATTCCTTTTTACCTTATTTTTATATATATATATATATATATATATATATATATATATATATATATATATATATATATATATATATATATATATATATATATATATATATATATATATATATATATATATATATATATATATATATATATATATATATATATATATATATATATATATATATATATATATATATATATATATATATATATATATATATATATATATATACAATGGGTATAGCATAGTTTAGAAAAAGTCGAGTGGTCTTATATCAATCGAACTAGCTTGATGAACTGAACAAATGTCCGTGTGTGTATATGTGTGTGTCTGCATGGGTGTTGTCAACAAAGAGGTCGAGATCTCAGAGATGGCTGGACTGATTTTGATCAAACTAGTCGCATCGCATGAAAGATCTCCGCATCACCCAGAACTCTCTTGAATGGTTTTGAGATAGGTTGTTTACTTTTTGAGTTATACTAAGTTTTATGTGAAAATTTTCAGTTTTTTTTGACAATATTTGTCACAATTGACCTTGAAAACAGAATATGTTCCCAGACATAGTTTTCACACGGTAATAACTATCCAATAAGCCATAGATTGTTAGAATTCGTTCATTTTTAACGGAGATATCGATATTTTTGTGTAAGCCTTATTCCAGTAGTAGGACTTTTGAGCGCTGTATGAGAAAGTAATGCTTGGGAGCAACGTGAAACACGATTTTTTATACTGTTGCATACAATTGTTTCTAAATACCAAGAAGGCTGTGTACAGCATCCTTTTTCATAACATTTTACCTCGGACCGATTTTAGCACGGTTTGTTTTTGGCAACATAATCGTTCGAAAATGACATATGTAAACTAGATGATAGCAGCATTTTCGAGTTGAAAGCAATTCCCTAATTATATTGTTTTAAACTACTTACAGCAATAAATGCTGGAAGAACATAACACCCATATACCATTCGAATCAGTTCGTCGAGGTCAGCAAATGCGTGTGTGACAAATAATTTCACTCAATTTTCTCGGAGATGACTCAACCGTGTTCTACGAACTCAGGTTCATATGAAAAGTCGTATGCTCTCAAACAAGGTTCCTGAATTACATTTAGATCCGACTTCTGGTTCCAGAACTGCAGGATGATATGAAATTAATATAATATAACTCATTTTTCTCGTAGATGGTTTAACCTAACTAAGAACCATCTAAGATTCAAATGAAAGGTCTTAAGATCCTATAAAACATCTTTCTTTTTAGTCAGATCCAACTTCGGGTTTAGAGGGAAACATGATGATTAGTTTAAAAATGTCCATTCCATATAAATTAATCGGGTTTATTATGTTTGCAGATATGGATAGTCGATAACCAAATAAACTTATTTCAGTTTAACGGTATTCAGTTTTCGATTTGGAAGGTGCCCAAATATTTAATTCGCACTACGATTTCTCAAAGATGTCTACACTGATTTTCAAACATTTTTATTCAAATGTAAACAATACAGCTACTCAGGTTAAATTAACTGAGTTCGGCTACACCGATTTTCGAATTCCGGTTCCAGTATTGAATCATTCCTCACAGCTCAATCGGTTTCTCAAAACTTGCCAAACCGAATTTCAAAAACAAAAGTTCAAATTAAAGGATCCCATACAAATTAATGAGTTTTATCCAATTCTGAATTCCGATTCTGGAATTACAGGATGATGAGTTTTTGAAATTCAAAATAATTTAGAGGATGACAGTTTGACTCAAAACTTTTGCAATTTAATCGTTATATTAATTCATGGTCATACGAACCTTTGTGAGTTATACTGGTTGCTGAGTACCCGCTCTCTAAGAACCGTAAATAATAGCGAAAAACTCTAAAGTGGAACTTGTTTAAACATCTCATGGAATGTGCAATTGATTGTCACACGCTTAGAATAACATTCGATCCAATTTACGATTGAATTCTCAAATTACCGCTTAAAACGACGGTCATTGAAATAATGTCATAAAAACTAAATTAGTGCATCTGTAAGGCTTGGTTCTTCGTGTTCAGTAAGCTTCAACATTACATCTGGAGTTCCTCAAGAAAGTCATCTAAGGCCTCTACTGTTTGTACTTTTCATCAACGACCTCTTTGACAGACTTACATCTTGTAAAGTCGTATATGCGGATGATTTAAAGGTTTATCGCATCATAACAACTCTGGTGGACTGTTGTGTTCTGCATATGGATATCGAGAGAATTGGTGCCATCAAAACGGTATGAGAGTGAATATTGAATAATCTAGCATCATTACTTTTGCACGAGTACGATCTCCAATTGTGTTCGAATATACTATGAACGCTGTCCCTATAAAAAGAGTAACATTGATCAAGGATCTTGGTATTAATCTCGACAGTAAACTTCGATTCACAGTACACTACTCAACCATGACAGCAAAGGCATATGCAGTATTAGGGCTCGTCAAACGCAATACTCGCGACTCACTGCACATCTCTCTGGCTCATAGCATTCTCGAATATGGAGTTACTGTGTGGTCGCCATACCACTCTATCCACATAGATCGTATCGAACGAATACAAAAGAGCTTCATCAGATTTGCTCTTCGACAACTTTCAAGTGAAGCCTTTCATTTGAATCTAAGTGAAGATAAGTTTTATTTGTCAAGCCAACAGCTGAAATAAAGCTGCATACAATCGAACATGTACTAAAAAACTGGACCGACCGTATGGCGTACTGCAAGGCCAGCCGAGGCTGCCATTTGAATGAAATTATATTCCACAATTAACCGGAAGGATTGTACTTTAATATGAAAAAATAAATGTTGAAATCGCAACAACCGTTTGTGTTTTATTGCATGTTTTAAAAAAAGTTACATGGCGGACCCTGTATATGAGAAAGGCAAAACACATGCGGATTGATAAAAAAGGTATCATCTTACTGCTAGGTGGGTTATTTATCAATCCGCATGTATTCTTGCATGAATATTCTTCGGTGTTTCAGTTCTCATGACATTATTTTAATGACCGTCGTTTTAAGCGGCAATTTGAGATTTAAATCACTTATTACTCTGTAATGTGTAAACTGCAAATCTAATCGTATTCGAACCTAAACTTGTGATAATCTTAATGTCGAATTAAGTTCCACTTTAAAGTTTACGGTTATTTAAAGTGCTTCCAGAGCCGCATAACCCAAACCAATTCGAATGGCCATATGACCAGCATAACCCAAACCGATTCATATGGCCATATGACGAATAAATTGGAATA
Source organism: Malaya genurostris (assembly GCF_030247185.1). NCBI lineage: Eukaryota > Metazoa > Arthropoda > Insecta > Diptera > Culicidae > Malaya > Malaya genurostris. The sequence continues at coordinate 163,596,262 of NC_080571.1, read as the reverse complement.
GTTTTGCGTACAACTTTAAAGCTTTTCGGGATTGTCATCTTCTATATCGGTTTGAATTTTAAAAATTCATCATCCTATAATTAAAAAATTGGAAGTCGGAATTGAATCAAATTAGTTAATTTTGTCTTTGTCGATTTGGCTTTTTTTGTGAAAACGATTGAGCTTTGAGAAACGATTCGATACTGGAACCGGAATTCGAAAATCGGTGTAGCCGAAGTGAGATAAATTCATCTGAGTAGCTGTATACAGAGTCCGGCACTCGAAGTGTAACCAATTAAAAGGGCCATAAATTCAGTTTGGAAAATTGAGAACGCATACTAGTTTGCGCGCTGGATACTCGTTTCGTCTGAGCTTGAATTGCGGAATCGAGAATCGAGTCTACCTAAAATGTATACACTTCCTTTGGAGGAAGATCCTGTGATGTTTCAAGTCTCTAAGATATCGAGCTCGCGTAACTTTTCCAACCAATGTTTCGTGTGAAATCGCACGAATCTTTGATTGTTTCCGATAGTCGTACACGGTTGGCGATAGGATCCATGATCGGCAAGTGATCGCTACCGTGAGGATCACAGATTACCTTCCACTTGTAATCTAACTGTAGCGAAGTCGAACAAAGGGATGAATCCAGCGCACTTGGTTGTGCTGGCGGTCTAGAGTTCCGTATCATATCTTTCGTGTATAGAATTGTCAAATTGAAGTTGTCACACGGATCTTGGATTAACGAAGAGCGGTTATCATCATATAAGCAGCCCCATCCTTTACCATGCGGGTTAAAGTCCCATAAAACCAACCGCGGTGAAGAAAGAAGCTCTATGATGTCTGCAAGCCGACGATGTCCTATCGAGACTCTGGGAGGAATGTAGATAGAAGCTATACATAGTTCTTTGCCTTTAATATTATTTTTCAAACAACTTCAATTCTTGATGTCGAGGGGAGGTTAATATGGCTTTTTAGAGGATCATTAATATTGAAGGCTGTTAATATCCATTCCACGATATCAGAAAATTGCAATAATCCAGCGTGTGTTTGATTTTATGGTTGTGATTTGGGGTCATTCGGCCTTGCACTCCAAAATTTTCACTGGATGAAGGTCGGGATTTTTGAAACGGCCTACCCCGTCCTTCATCAGATCTTCGATCGTCAGACTTTCGTCACGGACCACACCGTCGATCTCCACCACATGAGACGGGACGTACACGCGGTACTCCCTCGTGAACAACTCGCTGATAGCAATCTCGTTTGCTTGCTTCAGGTCGGACACAACAACGCGTAATTTGTTTGGCGAAACCTTGTCAATTGATTTTATTGCCGAGTAATGTTTTGTCAGGTCCCGTGCAATATTCAGGACTCTGAGAGACTTGGACTTGGATTTCGGCAAGAATTATACCACCCACGGACCTCCCGAGCCATCGTTATGGTAAAATTTTCGTCGAGGAGGCAATATCTCAGAGGGAGATGGAGGTATCGGACTATCGGTATAGACTAACAATTAAGGCTATACAAAGAGTGATATTCTAATATAATCAGTCTTTTTCAAGACTAAGTCATTAATCAGCCTTTTTTAAGGCTAGCCATTCAAAGAATTATTCTTCAAACTTTTTATTAGGACTACCTCAAAATCAGTCTTTATCAAGACTTATCCAAACTAAAGACTGTCCCAGAAAGTATGGACGCACTTTGATTTCGCTGTAAACAATTCACAAGTGTTAGATATTCTAATTTTATTCGATATACTGATAATATTAGACAACAACAACAGAATGTTATTCTCAACATTTGCTACTTAACCATTGTAGACTAGCTGGCGCACCTTCCTGCGAACGTTCCTCATTAAAATTCGTACAGACTTCTTGGCGACAAGTTCTGACACTTCTTTCCAATCTTTTTCGAACTGTTGAATGGTTTCGGCTGCCGAGACATGTAGTATATCATTCTACCGTTGATTTCGAGTAGTGGCAAGAAGCAAGATCTGGCCAGAAGACTACAGGATCCTTGTGGTTTCGATTCATGGGTAGAAGTCGATTTTGTAAACATTCCTTGATGTATATTCCACTGTTCATTGAAGCAGTGGTTATGAAGGGTTTCGAAATCTTACCGCAGCTGCAAATTGCTTGCCAGACCATAGCTTACATACCAAATTTTTCGACTTCAATCGATGTGTCGGGCTGGCTTAACACTTGCTCTTCTCGTACCGTATAATATTGTGGTCCCGGCAAGGATTTGTAATCAAGTTTCACGTAGGTTTCGTCGTCCATGATTATGCAGTTCAAATTTCCAGCAAGAATCGTATCATACAGCTTTCGAACTCTTGGCCTGATCGATGCTTCTTGTTTCGGACTACGTTTTGGTTGTTTCTGTTTCTTATTGTTTCTGCTTCTTTCACTCAAACGCCTTCAGTATACGTTTATCCAACTGAGGGTTAGCAGGACCTTTTTTGTCGTGAATACGACTTACTTTACTATGGGGTGCCTTTTCAAAATTTACCTTCTGAGAGAGTGATAAGTTTTTGATCGTGAACATGTCTTGTTGTATCTTACGAATCAACATAATTTTGGCTATACACCATCGGAAATATGATCACAATTTTATGATAAAATTATCAGTTGTGTGACATAATCTCAAATAATTCAAAATTAAACTTTTCTGAAATGTTTGGTATAAACGAGTATCAAAGGGGATATTCCATAAGGCGCGTTTGCCTTGCTCGTACTTTTAAAGCTCATAGCTCAGTGAACTGTGAAAGGATTTATATAATCTAACTACCAATAGAATCGAAATTTTTCAATCTGAACTTGTATAGCAAAGGTATAGAAGTATTTCAAAAGTACACTATTGAAAAACCTGTCTCATTTGACCCATGTCAACACCAGCCAATCAGAACGCGTTCTGAGGAAGAGAACAAAATATAGAACAATTGATCAACTAATTGATATTCGGAAGTATTAAGGAACATGTCAGTTGTTTTCGTATCCACGACATCCAATTATGTCTCTGACATTACCCACCCGCCTTATATCATAAAGAGCTATACTGGTTATTCCATAATATTTGTGTTTCAGAATATTAAATGTAACTAATCTGTACTTTAGTTTAGGTGCCTCGTTTCAAATTCTACATACAATTTCATATAATTGATCAACTAATTGATATTCGGAAGCGTTAAGAAACATGTCAGTTGTTTTCGTATTCACGACATCCAGTTACGTCTCTGACATTACCCACCCGCCTTTTTCGACCCGTTTTCGGTTTATCCTTAAAAGTGTTATCCTCACCGAACTTCCTGATTGCATTTCGCATGGCTTTTTTACTTACTCTTTCCATTTTTGCTATCTTTCTCAGTGACAGTCCGCGTTCTGTGCACCATTTGTACACAATTTTTCGACGTAGTTCTGCTGAAAGTCCACGCATTTCGAAACAAACTAATGAAAACGAATAAACAACTGCACAAGTGGTTAGAGAAGGGTATCCATACTTTCTGGGACAGTCTTTAGGAGTCTAATCGAAGAATAATTTAGCCTAGTTAATTTATATTTTTCAAAAATGCCTGCATCCAACCGGAAAGGCATTGAGCTAAAAATAATTAAATACGGAAGAAATCTCAATCCGTTATTCTAAATTTTTCTAGTAACCTAGACGATCGTATAGAATCGGAATGTAAAAATAAAAGACAACGGACTTCCCTTCCGTTGATCCACGTTGATATTCACGATATTCTTCCCGAATCGGATTGTAGCGACATAGAAGAAAATTTTTCAAAAATTCCAAAAAGGGACGCTTGTCGTTCTAGGAAGAAAAAACAATCTATGCTTCCAGTGACGGTGATGATTTCCGACTTTAAAGCCTATTAGTTTGGTATTTAATCCAATCAATATTTTTTGTCAAATCATATGGAATGTTAACTGAATTAGCAATGCCTTTGTTACTGCTAATTGAGATGATGATTGGTAAATGATCGCTACCGTGTAAATAAGGAAATACTTTCCAGGTGCAATCTAGTCGAATTGAAGTCGAGCAAAGAGATAAATCTAATGCACTTGGACGTGCAGGAGGTCTTGGGTTGTTGAGAATGATGTCTCATATAAATGAGAATTCAATTTTTTTACCAGAGCAGTTTGGATTTCGTCATGAACATTCAACTACTCATCAACTTGCAAGAATAACGAACATGATAAAAGCAAATAAATCTTTTGGGTTATCCATTGAAGTTGCTCTTCTAGACATAGAAAAGGCATTCGACAGTGTTTGGCAAAGTAAAGTCTTGGCATTACATTCCTGTGGTGGAATTTGGCCTTTCTGTTTCAACAGACTTCGCAGCCGATTCTTAGTGTACAGAATCATTGCATGGCTAGTACTATGGATCCTACTGACACTAAGAATCCTTCCAGGTCGGGGCTCAAACAGACGACAGCTGGCTTGTAAGACCAGCGTCCTATGCATTGAACCTCCAACCCGGGACAGTGTTTGGCACAAAGGTTAAAAATTGTCTGATTTCCAGTTTCCTATTTATTTGATCAAAATGATTCAAAATTATTTAACTGATCGCACTCTTCAGGTTAGCTATCAGTATTGTAAATCTGCTATCAGAATTGTGTTTTGCAGGGTTCGAGCCTAGCTCCAATCTTGCAAATATTTTCACTTCTGATCTTCCAAATCTACCCATTGGTTGTCAGAAGTCGCTATTCTGTGACGACACAAGTGCAGTCGCCTACAATGGAATGGAAACTTAAACCAAATGCTGCAAAAACGCAATTAATTACCTTTCCTCATAAGCCAAGAGCTTCTTTTCTTAAACCAAACAATAATCACATTTTCAAATTGAATGGATTGTGTATAAATCACAGTTTAACTCGGGAAATCACCTATTGCGCAGATCACCGATCTGGACAATGATGCACGTCTTACCTGCTCAAAACTTGTGCCTGTAATGGCGGCTCGCGAAAATCAAGCAACGTTGCTGTCCATTTGATGTGTGAGGAAGTATGACATGTAGAGTGGCGCACGGTCAGTGTTGCCCCACACATCCCCTCCTACACAATAGAAGAATTGATAAGAAATGTATTTTTTCTTAAAATAAAATAAATTTTCACGTAGGAGGCTGAGATTTGGTATGCTTGACAGTAGTACCACTTCTATTCATTCATTTTTTCAGCAGAGCTTGGCAAGAGAAGAACAGTTTTATGTTAAGGAAGGCTTTATTTTGTTATTTATATTAAATGCAGAGGATTTAATGGATTTATGGAAGGTAAGTTAACTACTGATAAATGCAACCAAAGATATGATCGATTAATGTTAGGTTTCCGCTATTTCCCTCTATCGCTACTCTAAGCTCTGAAGTTCTTTTTCAACCACTTGAACGCAGTCGGAGAGGTACGCAGGAGCTCTCCTTGCTCGTTTGGGACAATTATGGTGATCAAAACTGTCAGTGCTATCAAGACTGGAACGCTGCTCTGGTCTCACCGCATCCGAATCCATATCACGCCACGGTAGAACTTTCTTGGTTTCGGAAACGTGACGTTTTAGTTGTCTTCCATCGGAATCGCAGAGAACTAAACTGCCATTACGTTCTCCTATTATAGTGAAACGCTCTCTACCGAATCTGCTTTCCACTTTCGCTCGCGACTGGCGTTCTACAATGACCGTGTCGCCCTGCTTCACGCTGCTTGCCTTTGCGCCTCGTCTGCAGTCCTTATTGAGTTTTAGTTTATATTGAGTTTTAGCATGTCGGTCTCTCGCGTTCAGTAGATTATCGTCAAAGTCAGACTTTCCATGACAAATAAGTGGGAGGCCACGTTTAATTTTCCGACCCATCAATACCTCTTCAGGAGGAAGTTTGGTGATGCTGTGATCTGCAGCGTTGTAAGCTTGAACAGCGGCTTCTAGTTCCTTCCGAATTTCTTCATGAATCCTTCAACCAATCCGTTTTGTTGAGGAAAGAACGGTGTAGAGAAAATAGTTTTAATACCACGCTCAGAACAGTACCTTGTGTAATCTTCCCCGTTAAATGGGGGACCATTATCGCTTTTAGCTTTTGGAAAACCTTCCCTACTAAAAATATCTTCCAAGACTGTTACTTTTAAACTTTGCATCTAAAGGGTGACCTGCATGAGCTATTTGCAATGTTTTCTTCAGAAGACTCTGAGGAATCACCACACAAAGCGAAGCAAAGCCTTGGTATTACATTCCTGTAGTGGAATTTGACCTTCCATGAGGCGAAACGTCAGTATATAAGATAATTGTCGCAAACCCCTCGTTGCGACGCCCTTACATCCAACACCATGATCATCTCAATCGGGTTCCCCACCTCTGGTGCGGCACTGAGTATAAAACGTCAACCTACGAATGGTAAGATCACGACTGGTATGAAACAAAAAAAAAGTGTTGGTCGTCGCCATGCCACGTTTGATTGAACGTGCTTTGGATTATTCAATAAATTTAAAGTGAATTACGATCCGCTAGTTAGCCGTAAGTTTTGTGACATCCACAATCTCTTTTGGATTGATGTAATACATTAATATAGGTTGTATTCAAGAAGGTAAATGCAAGAAGGTCATTGAATTCGATAACTTAACCTAACTTTTAGACTAACTTACATATAGATCACATTTACTGAAAACTACACAGAATACTGGGAGGACCAGTCGGATTGATATAAATAATGTTACTAGAAGCGTCACGACAGAATTAAAGTCTAATAGAGAAAGGGACACTAAAACGTAAGTTCGCTCAATTTATATTAATTATACCTACAATACAACGATATTAATTATACCTATATACAACTTAAAAGTAATTACATACTATACACAGTGCTATTTAAAATATATCTTACATGGTAAAACGTAAAATTTGCTACAAAGATTGCAATTACATTGGCAGGAATTTTTTAACGTCTGTCAACGTTAATGAACACAAAACATCGTTTAAAAAATCGGAAAACCGTCTTTTTTCTTGTTGCATTCGCAACAATTTCAAAAATTCGTTTTTCGTTGCTGCAATCATTACGGTACCAGCACAGAGTGACGTAGACGCAAGATCGGATGGCATTCAGGTGCAGAACCAACAACTCGCCGAGTTTCAGGAAAAGATGGATCAGATGCAAATTCGGTTCGATGAGCAACAACGATCGTATGAAAAGCTACTTCGTGTGAAAGAACGCGAGATGCAAAACGCGGTTAAAGATTTGCAAATCCAATTCCAGCGAGAAATGGAGATTAGAGAGTAGCAAATACGGGACGAATTGACTGTCCCACCGAACGTTACTCTGTCGAAGGCGAATTCGACAACATTAGTTAGCGAGAAGCGTACGTCTAATGAAATGTGTAAAGTCCTTGAACGGATGGAAAGGCAGATTGCAGAGATGGCAAAAAAGCAAGATTTTGAATCGAAGCGTCTTGAGGAACGAGTGAAAGCTGTGGAATCCGGTCAACTTGCCCATCGAGGAATGATGGTTCGGCTGGAGAAACGACGGCTAACTTGTTTCATGAGCTCAGTAGAAGTTAGTTTGTGGCACGACATGCAGTTTCTAAGGAGTTACCAAAATTCTCCGGCAACCCTCTGTTTATCGCTACTTATGAAAGTACCTCCCAGATGTGCGGTTTCAGCGACGAAGAAAACCTACTTCGACTGCAGTGAAGCCCGAAAAGAAGAGCTCTCGATGCTGTACGCAGCCAACTTTTGTATCCGACAGGACTGGAAGGTGTTATAAATACGCTTCGTACGTTATTCGGTCGACCAGAAGTTATCGTACATTCGCTAGTTGACAAGATAGGTGAAATGCTAGCACCGAAAAAGGAAAAGCTCGGAACGTTGATCGATTTCGGCGTTGCAGTACAGAATATGTGTACGACAATAGGTGCCTGTGGATTAAACGAGCATCTTTGCAACGTAGCACTTCTTCAAGAACTTGTCGAAAGATTGCCACCGACTATCAAGCTCGACTGGGCTAGATACCGCAAAGTATTGAATGTCGTTACTCTTTCGGATTTCAGTGCATGGCTGGAAACGCTTGTGGAAGCAGCATGCGCGGTAACAGTTACCTCGTCTTTCAACAGCTATGCATCTAAAACAGAGAAACGAGGTCGAAAAGAGGAAGGGTACGTACATGTTGAGTCCGAAGGTAATTCTGATCCAGTTCCAGCGAGTACTTGTAGAGTCGCGTCCAGCTCAGCGTCTACTGCATGCGTCATTTGTCGTGAAGCGTGTGGGATTCCCAGTTTGTGTAGAACGTTTCGTGGAATGGAGGTCAGCGATCGCTGGGCGGCATTGAATCGGTACAAGCTGTGTCGTAAATGTTTATCGAAGCATTTTGATGCCTGCCCTGTAAAGAAAGTGTGCGGAAAGAATGGCTGCACATACATGCATCACAAACTGTTACATGATGATTCCAGATACCAACGCAGGGACACTCCTCAGAGATTACTGCCATTAGTTAGTGACACTACAGTCGAAACCTGCCACACGCACTCGAATTCTGTAAACAAGGTGTTGTTTCGTTACGTTCTTGTTCTACTACATGGACGCGGAAAATCCATCCACGTCTTCGCATTCTTGGATGACGGTTCATCGGTCACTTTGGTGGATCACAGTTTGCTATCAGAATTAGGAATTCAAGGCGCCTCGCCTTCTCTGTGTTTGGGCTGCGCCTCGCATCCTCTGTGTTTGGGCTGGACATCGGATCATCAGCTCCAAGAACCGAAATCAGTTAAACTTTCGTTGCAGATATCAGGAGTGCACGATTCTAAGTTGTATACGATTCCCAAAGTGCACACTGTCCAAAGCCTAGCCTTGCCCCGGCAGAGTCTAGTTGTGAACTATTTGACGCGTCGTTATAAACATCTGCGGAGCATCCCTATTGATTCATATAGTGATGCGACTCCGAGGATTCTTATCGGAATGGACAATTGCCATTTGGGATATGGATTGGACAGCAAAGAAGGTGACAAACACGAGCCGATTGCTACTAGAACCGGTTCAGGTTGGAGAGTATGTGGTCCCTGTGTTGTTCTCTCCCAGCCTGTGTCGACAGCATATCACAGTTTTCACGTGTGTCCGTGTTGCGAAAGAAACGATGCGGAATTGCATAAAGCGGTAAAATCTTACTTCACTCTGGATAGCATTGGACTGAAAACGGGTAAACAACTTCTTTCGAAGGATGATGTGCGTGCCGAGCAATTACTGAAGTCATTGACTCGCGTCAAAGGCAAACGGTATGAGACTGGATTATTGTGGCGAGGCGATGATATTAAACTACCGGATAGCAAACCGATGGCCTCGAGACGGTTGGTTTGCCTGGAGAAGCGCATGCAACGAGACCCCTGCCTGGCCGAATCGTTGAAAGAAAAAGTTCGAGATTATGAAAGAAGTGGTTACATCGAGAAACTGACCGAGAGGCAGCTGTTCGCTAAGTACCCACGCATCTGGTATCTGCCGATTTTTCCTGTGACCAATCTCAATAAACCAGGAAAACTGCGTATAGTCTGGCATGCGGCTGCAAAGGTGGCGAGAGTGTCCCTGAACTCGTGCTTACTTACCGGTCCAGATTTGCTCACATCTCTCGTATCTGTTCTGCATCGTTTTCGTGAATTCAGAATTGCCATTACCGGTGACATTCGAGAGATGTTCTTGCAGGTTATGATGAACGAGAATGATCAACAGTGTCTGAGATTTCTAAGGCGGAACGGTGAATCCGACCGTGCTCCAGATGTTTATGCATTGAAGGTGATGGCGTTCGGCGTAACGTGCTCACCGAGCAGTGCACAGTTCGTGAAAAATCAAAATGCTCAAAGATTCATAGATCGTTTTCCCAGAGCAGTTGAAGCGATAATGGAAGAACATTATGTTGATGATATGCTGTCTAGCGTGGAAACGGAAGAAGAAGCAATTAAATTAGCGAAGGATGTCCAGCTTATTCATGTCGAAGCTGGTTTCGAAATACGAAACTGGCTATCAAACTCGAACCGAGTTCTACCGGAATTGGAATCAAGTGCAGGTGAGAAGAGCTTGAACCTTCAGAATACGTTGGGCACTGAAAAGGTTTAAGGCGTATGGTGGTGCACAGATACCGACACAAATGGAAAAATGGCGAGTCTGATTACAAGTCCTGCCGGAAGTAGAAAAGGTCAGAGTGCCTAGGTGTTATCGGATGAGGACAAGTATTGGTGACCGAAATTCTATTCAACTTCATGTATTTGTCGATGCATCTGAAAACGGCATGGAAGTGGTAGCATACCTTGGATTTAATGAGGAAGGCGCGACGGAATGTGCGTTAGTTGGCGCTAAAACTGAAGTGGCCCCCCTACGATTCGTATCGATACCCCGACTGGAACTTCAGGCGGCAGTAATAGGAGCTCGTTTAGTAACGCTTGTAATAGAGTCTCACAAGTTGAAACCAACGCAACGATTTTTCTGAACAGATGCACGAGATTTTCTATGTTGGTTAAACTCTGATCACCGGAAATATAGCCAGTTCGTTGCAGTACGAGTAAGCGAGATGCTAGAGTTATCGGAGACACATGAATGGTAGTGGATCCCATCAAAGTTAAACGTTACCGATGATGCCACGAAATGGCAGAGATTTCCAGACCTTGCTCCTACTAGTTTCTGGTTTCGTGGGCCTGAATTCCTTTGGGAACCTGAAGAGCTATGGCCTAGTACGGCTTTGAATTTGGGTCAAACCGATGAAGAGAAACGTGAGCGGTTGCTTCATCATTTTGTTGCAAGAGATACTTTCATCTGGGAAAATTTCTCTAATTGGAAACGACTACTGCGTCACGTAGCCTTCGTGATACGTTTCCCTGCAAATCTACGCAGGAGAATCTCTAGCAAGCCTGTCGAAAGCGGCCCATTGTCCCAAGAAGAGTTGAAGGCAGCGGAGTCGACTATACTGAAGTTCGTTCAACACTCTGAATTTGCGAAGGAAATTCATCTTCTTGCGAAACCGAATACCTTACCCAGGAAGAATGTGTTGCCGAAAGATAGTTAGTTATACAAGCTCAGCCCAGTTCTGGAGGCTACACATGAGAGGTCGTATTGCTACACATGAGAGGTCGTATCGACGCCTGTGAATTTGTAGAGGAGTTTACGAAACGACCCATACTGCTACCTAGAGGCCATCCAGTTTCAGACCTTATCATTGCCGATACTCACCAGCGATACTGTCACATGAACAATAAAACGACGCTGAACGAAATCAAACGTAGATACTACATTCCAAAACTCCGTTCGGAATACAATCGTATACGAGCAAGAAGTCAGTATTGTAAGAATCAAGCTGTTAAGCCGAATGTACCCGAAATGTCAGCTTTGCCATCATTGCGGCTAAAAGCCTTTTGTCGTTCGTTCTCCTTTATCGAAATTGATTATTTTGGGCCGATGCACGTTGTCATTGGTCGGCGAACTGAAAAACGTTGGGGTGTGTCGATAACTTGCCTCACCGTTCGAGCAATACATATTGAAGTTGCACACATCCTCACGACGGACTCATGTATTCTAGCCATCAGAAACTTCATCGCCCGAAGAGGCACGCATCTGGAAATAGTCAGTGATCGCGGTACGAATTTCGTAGGCGCAAGTCGCGAGATAAAACAGGCACTCGAACAGTGCGATCAGGAAAAGTTAATGGAACACTTCGTCACAACCGAAATAAAATGGTCCTTCAATCCTCCTGCTTCACCGCATTTCGGAGGCGCCTGGGAACGTTCGTTCAGTCAGTAAAGAAAAACTTCAAGCACCTACAACTCACACGTACACCAACCGATGAGCTGCTGCGAACCCTGTTGACCGAGGTCGAACTGATAGTAAATTCTAGACCGTTGACTGAGTTACGATGAACTATCGTCACCACTAACCCCGAATCATTTTCTTCACGGGTCGTCAGACGGTTCTAAGCCCCCGATCACATACGATGACAGTAGCTACGCTCTGAAGCATGCCTGGAAGATGTCGCGGGTCGCTAACAGGTTTTGGAAGCAATGGATTTCCGACTACCTGCCAACACTAACGCGACGATCCAAATGGATCAGCCCTGCAAAACCCATCGAAATCGGAGATATTGTTGTGTTGGTGGACGAGAGAATACCGAGGAACTGCTGACCAAAAGGCCGGATTATCATCGTGCATCGATCTAAGGACGGACAGGTTCGTCGTGCTCTAGTACAAACGGCGCATGGTGTACTGGAAAGACCAGCTGTGAAACTCGCAGTACTGGACGTCGGTGCCACAATGAGTACGTCGGATCAGGGACCTCGAAGTACTGGGGGGGAGTAACGCAAACCCCTCGTTGTGACGCCCTTACATCCAACACCATGATCTTCTCAATGGGGTTCCCCACCTCTGGTGCGGCACTGAGTATAAAACGTCAACCTACAAATGGTAAGATCACGACTGGTAAAAAACAAAAAGAAAGTGTTGGTCGTCGCCATGTCACGTTTGATTGAACGTGCTTTGGATTATTCAATAAATTTAAAGTGAATTACGATCCGCTAGTTAGCCGTAAGTTTTGTGACATCCACAATCTCTTTTGGATTGATGTAATACATTAATATAGGTTGTATTCAAGAAGGTAAATGCAAGAAGGTCATTGAATTCGATAACTTAACCTAACTCTTAGACTAACTCACATATAGATCACATTTACTTAAAACTACACAGAATACTGGGAGGACCAGTCGGATTGATATAAATAATGTCACTAGAAGCGTGACGGACAGAATTAAAGTCTAATAGAGAAAGGGACACTAAAACGTAAGTTCGCTCAATTTATATTATTTATACCTACAATACCACTATATTAATTATGCCTATATACAACTTAAAAGAAATTACATACTATACACAGTGCTATTTAAAATATATCTTACATGGTAAAACGTAAAATTTGCAACAAAGATTGCTATTATATTGGTAGGAATTTTTTAACGTCTGTTAAAGTTAATGAACACAATACATCGTTTAAAAAATCGGAAAACTGTCTTATTACTTGTTGCATTCGCAACAATCGTTTTATCCAAATCTGAGAAGTATCCTAAAGAAATTGTTGATTGTATGATACAACTTTTAACCAGTTCGAATGCCTATTTGGTCTTCTAACCAGATCCAGTTACGTTCTCGTGCCGCACTCTGTAATGGAGTTGATGTGTCTTCAAAGTTTCTTATATACGGGCTTACGAAAGATGCCAAACCAAGAAAACTTTTCAATTCTGAAGTGGTTAAAGGATGTCTGAATTTCTGTATGTCTCTAACTTTAGCTGCTTCTATGTGAAATCCATTTTCGTTCATCTCATGCCCCAAAACAGCTATTTGCGTTTAGTCGAATATGCATTTCGCCTTGTTTAGAGTAAGATTATTTTTCCTAATATTTGTAACACTTGTGCAACGGTTCTATGCAGCTTTTCCAAGGTTTCGTCGAATATGAGAATATCATCGATATAAATTGTTTTGTTCTTGACATCCTTCAGGATACGATTCATTCCGCGCTGAAATATTTCGGTCGCGCAATTGACGCCAAACATCAATCTCGTAAATCGATACATTCCGCATTCTGACAGGAATGTAGTGAGATCTCTCGACTCTTCACTTAACTCCAAGTGATAAAATGCATCGGATAAATCGAGCTTTGAGAAGAACTTGGCTCCATGCAATTTAACCTTCATTTCTTCGATCAGTGGCATTCGAAAATACTCTCGTTTGATGGCACTGTTAAAAGCTCTCATGTTCACCACCAAACGAAACTCATCTTTACCCTTTGGGACAGCGGACATGCCACTGATCCACTGGGGAGCAGATGTCACTTTCTCGATAATACCTTTCGCTTCCATTTCTTCAAGTCTACGTCGAGCACCATCGCAGTATGCAGCTGGCGGGATCGACTTTTTGATGCTAAACTTTATTTTAACGCCTGGCATTTGTGGAAACAGTTTTTGACAACTGAGAACTTCCTTTCCCACTCTTAGGAGTCCCATATCACTGGCTGTTGTCCTCGCTAGTAAAGACCTTTTGCCTTTTTCCACAACAAGAAAATCGGTATTGATTATCGGTTTGTTAAAATCGATTGCTTCTATATTGGCTTTGAAATGACACTCTACTTTCATTGATGTATTTGAAGCGGAGGCCTGGAGCTTTTCACTGCATGGTTTCACACTGAAAATTAGGTTTGCTGTTCCGTTATCAAATTGCTGTTTCAATTCTATCCAATATGTTCCTCCAATAACGTTCACATCTGCACCCGAATCAATCAAAAATTTATTGGGGCGAGAAGAACCTACGCGACAATCAACTAGCACGTCATGTAGAGAGAGAAAGTTAACTTGCTATAAAAAGGAAATTCAACGTGGTCAGTTTGCTCAAATAATCAGTAAATATATTTCCAAGAATTTTTGTTTAAGATTTTATGAATTCTTTTACCTGCACTTTGTGATCTTCTTCAACAGGATCTCGAGCTGCTTGATATTCACTTCTGACAGCGTTGATGCGATCTTTGCGACAGGCTACCGCGAAATGTCTCCGCTTACCGCAGGAATTGCAGAATTTTTCGAATGCTGGACATTTATCACCCCTGTGGGACAAACGATGACATATAGAACACCTCATCCGACGACTTATTGTTGATCGATTTGCATTGAATTGTTCTCTTGTACCGAATCTTTTAAAAGAGTTTCCCGACTGGCGGTAGTCCCCCTCTCGACGCTTCTGTTCGACTCGGTGTTCTTGATATCTGTTGCAACTGACTGCCAGAGCATTTTAAAGCATTGCTTTTAAAGCAGACACGGCCTGAAAAGCTTCAGCGTGTGTGGCAGATTGGGCAATCAAGTTAGAATCATGACCGATTTCGGAGACCTCTTAGAAGCTGAGTTCGTACGAATCGATCTTGGTCGACTACACTGTAATCGCATAAGCGTACCTTCTCCGTAAGCCGTGCGTGGAAATTTACAGCTGACTCTACTTCGTCTTGCATCATATTTGAAAATGCCTCATGCTCAGCTGCAGGATCTGTCATGGACTTCAAATAATGATGAATGTTGCTTACAAAGTTATTATAATGATTGTCATCCTCTGAACTAGGTCGTAATTTGGAACAGTTCAACGCGACACTTTGAGGACGTAATGTCAAAGTGAAGTTGCTATTTCGAAATCTTCTTTGAAACGAATCCATGCCTCCCACATCTTGGAATCCGGTACATTTTTCGGAAACGGCTTGATATTGTCCCATCGAACGACGGCTTCGCTCGCACAGGATGATGTATTTACATTGTGGGCAACTGAGTTATTTGCTGAAGAGTTGAAATGTGTGTTTTGTATATTTTTAATTATGTTTTCCAACTCAACTACTTTTGCCTCTAGCGAATTCGATTCAACTAATCGCTGCTGGTAATGATCGAAATTATTATTGATCCCATTCACCAAATCACCTCGAAAGTCTTGTTGCTCATGGTGAGGAGCTCGAACATATTTTCCTGAGTCATTCCAGTCATACCCTTTTTCATCTGAATCACTGTTTGAAGAATTTAAGACTGGCGCGCGGGCTTATTTCCCAGTGGAAGACATACTGGTATCGCAGAATTGTTTACTCATAGAAATATACTACTCTAGAAAGAGAATAAAGAAAATTTTATTGTGTTCCAATCCACAAACAAAAATTCACGAATAAATAAAGGGCTATATTGTTTCTATCTGGTTTCCTCCATAATCTATTGCTTACGCTTATTTAACTTCGATTTACTGTTTTTAGCATGAAGTACTTATTTTCATGAAAAATTTTGAACCTTCGATTGCGAACAAGCACATATCATACATAGGATTAATAAATTCTGGTCTACTGTGCGGTTCTCTTAACTTGCTTTATACGAACATGATTAGAATTTGAGATTACTTAATTCATTATTCTTCATTACTATTTGTTCCATACCTACTAAGCGGCTCTCAACTCGCTTTACACTTGTGGCCCTCCAAGCCCACTACGCGGTCCTCACAACACGCTTAACACAACTGTTGTTCTTGTAACATATTTTCCAGTAAATATAGCGGTCTAGACTCGCCATTTTCTATTGTTTTTTTTTCATTGATGCATACATGGAAATATCTAGTGTTCTCCGTATATATGAGACGATATTTTCGAAACTTGAATTATATGTGAAAATGGAAGGAAAGTAAACTCTCGTCTCAAGTTGAATTCACAATCAGCCCCTTATTTTTTTCATGTCACCATTGTAATCGAATACATTTTTTTTTTTTCGTAGTACAAAGTGAACTAATTTTTTTCTGTACGCGATAGATGATTTTCCGATTCTAACCACTACGAAACAAAGATTTTTCTTAAATTAAGCTTGTGGGGTGGTCCTGCCATGGTCGCCAAATGTGTAATCCACAGTTTAATTCGGGAAATCACCTATTGCGCAGATCACCGATCTGGACAACGATGCACATCTTACCTGCTCGAAACTTGTGCCTGTAATGAGGGCTCGCGAAAATCAAGCAGCGTTGCTGTCCATTTGATGTGTGAGGAAGTATGACATGTAGAGTGGCGCACGGTCATGCAGTGTTGCCCCACACAGCTTGGAATTGACATGGTCTGATCAAGCTAAATACTTAGGTTTAACGTATGAAAAAAGCTCACTTTTAAGGATCACATTGAAGGAATCCAGGCAAAGTGTAATAAATATATTAAATGTTTACATCCTCTTATAAACAGAAATTCTAAGCTCTGTCTAAGAAACAAATTATTAATGTATAAACAAACTTTCAAATCAGCCATGCTTTATGCAGTACTAATTTGGACAAGTTGTTGTTCGCGAAAGGAAGAAAACGCTTCAAAGGATTCAGAATAAAATTCTGAAAATGATTTTGAAGCGTCCTCCCTGGTTTAGTACAAATGAGTTGCATAGACTCACAAATATAGAACCATTAGATGTAATGTCACATAATATTATAAGCAAATTCCGACAAAAATCGATGCAATATTCAAATGAATCGATTCGCTCTCTGTATTAGTTAGTAAGTTAGTGTATAAGTTCCTTTTCCCCATTACACAATACAAGTAGGTTTAGAATTTTCCCTACACAAAAATCACAGAATTGGGGAAACAAAAGATGTCTTCATGGTAATAACCAAATCATATATATAATAGGGCTGAAAAGTCACCACTTGTTGCTGAACACCTAATTTAAATCTTAATAATTTAATTTTAACTCATATTCCAATAAATAGTTATTAAAAAAATATGGTGCTGTCCGTTGCTGCTTGAAGACAGCACAATAGCGTCTACTGTCGATACCGATACGAAACCGGTGCACAGACAGAACTCACTTGCGGGAATGCTATTTTTTATCACCTTTATTTAAGCCTATGTCGATTGTTAAAAAACGCGTGTGTTCACTTCGAACATTCGGTTACGAATGAAATCCGATGAGATGTCATCGGCATTTCAACAGTGAATCTGCGGTAGGCGAATTGATTTCTATTCCGATAGCTTTACAGGCACTCAGTTCGAATGATTCACGGTAGAATCTTGTTATCGCCGGTCGAACTGAAATCGAAGACCTCTGCATTTCAAATATTTTGTACTTCTTATGGGTGCTCAGCCATTCTGATATTACTGGAAATGAACGGGCTGATGGCGAAGCTTGCAAGGTTGCGCTCAGGCAAAAGCATTCTCAGAAATTTTGTATCTGAAAATGTCAAAATGACTACTTCCGGCTCCTCGTAGTCGGGGGTGTTTTCCGCGGACCCACACGAACGAAAAGATGCGACCAACAGTGATGCGTACCAACGTCGTGCCAGTTTACTCCAGCGTACAAGATCCAGCCAGCCACTGCCGACCACCCGTTGAAGACTAGATCTCCCAAATCTCATATGGTGTGAAAATAAAAAAAAATCCGTATTCTGGTCAGAGCTTTGACTGGACATTGCAAACTCAACTATCACATGGCTACTATTCAGCATGCGGAGTATTATTCGTGTTATTTGTGTGAATGCGATTACGGTGCATCTTATCATCTAGTATCTCTCTGTATCCGGGTTTTTGGTTCTCCATATATGGTTCAATCTATATATGGAGATCTTAAAGTGTTGTATTGTATTGGATCGTTTCTCATCCAATATGGTAAAAAGTTATAAGAAGGGTTCATCGTTCTTTATGGAGTGAATGAAGCCTTCCTGTATTGACCCTACATGTTTTTTGTGGTACCAAATTTACTTCTGTTCATACATATTGCGGGTCGTTCTAAATTCTTCCGGAAAGCAAAATGGTGTCGCTTTTGTAAAATCTCAAAATCCTCTTGGGATTTTTCATTAAATGTGCTTTTTGGCACCTGTAGATCGTTCCTTTTAACCTCACTATTTCATCAGGAAAATGATGTGTAGCCACGGCAAGGTACGAATATCCAAATAACTGTCACTTCAGCCAATTAGTTCTGATTCATAATTCTGAAAACATGATGGAATTTGAGAAAATTTGCTGTACAATTAATATGATCAGTACCTAACGTGGAAAACAGATTGGAAAATTGACATATGAACACAATTTTGTAATGAAAACCGCGAAAAATTTTCTACAGAGACGAGACTCGAACCTACATATAAAAAAACATGAAGAGAAAGTTCAATTGACTAGACGAATCTAAACATGCTTCGCTGTACTTAGCCACCACGTTATTCACTTACAGTCCCGTATCGACGGAAACAAATTCAACAGAAACATATACAATGATCACGAGTGTATTTCCACCCATCTACTTTGTAGCACGATACTGATTCGAGACTTTTGTTTTTTATTTTTATTTATCGGGGTACACACGATAGTTTTATGCATCTATTTAATGAATCTCCACTAGTGTGTGGTAGCAGCAGTGACGATTGTGTGATCTCAAACACAATATGGTCCATAAATCCAGAATACAGGAGTCAGAAATTTTCAGAGAGTGATCCAAGTAAAGAGCATTTCAGATTTTTTCAAAGCAACAAACAATATGATTGAATTGTTCATTGAGAAAGTACCCGTTCCATAAAAAATTTGCTTTTTGAAAAACTCCAAATTAAATAAAGTGTGCGTGTGCTACTTCCGTGCTACTATTCACTAAACTGATATCACTCTTTCGAAAAAGGACCACGTCTTTGTGTTTTATTTAGGAGTGCGAATTCAAAATACGAAAAATAGAACTCTGTTAACAGAGCTCAGGTTGAATCGATTAGAGTAGATAAGGCTATATATAAAAAATACTTATAGAAAGCTATTCAATAAAAAAAACTTATAGAAAACTACTTCCTAAATGCAGTCATTTTGGAGATATATTTCATGAGATTACATCCACAACGTTTTAGAAACTTTAATAATTTGGAAATGAAAACTTGCACAGCAATTGTGTCATGCTTCAAGACTTCTGATATCATAACGAAACTTAAATTTTTAATCGTGTCGGATTCTTTATAATATATAACAAATGGATGAACTGTTGCTTAATCATTGTTCCAACGATGACTTTGAACAGCATCTTGAAGAACGAATGAATAATTCTCGGAAAATTCACAAATTGCAACTACTTCTCCTTCAGTAAATGAAGATTGTGTGTCTTTCAAAAATTGAGATTTGTGTTTGAGTTACAAGTTTGTTTAGTTTGCTTTTAAATAGAAGTTTTTCTAGATTTTTTGTTAAACATTCTACAAAGTCATCAACTTGTTTTGTTAACATTTCTAGATTGCATCTATCAGTAGTTATACATTGTTTGAAAGAAATTTCATTTGCAATCTTCTGCTCAAGTTCCTCTAACAAGCGTTCGCGAAGATAACAATCTTTAGTTCTTACCAGTTCTTACACAAAGCAAAGCCTTGGTATTACATTCCTGTAGTGGAATTTTTCTGATTCAACAGACTTCGCAGCTGACTTTTCATCATAGGAGTTTTGTGCATTGTATGAAAAACCAATGCTTGGGAGCAATGTGAAACACAATTTTTTATACTGTTTCATACAATTGTTTCTAAGTACCAAACAGACTGTGTACAGCATCCTTTTTCATGACATTTTGCCTCGGACCGATTTTAGCACGGTTCGTTTTTGGCAACATAATCGTTCGAATATTACATATGTAAACCAGATGATTGCAGTATTTTCGAGTTGAAAGCAATTCCATAATTATATTATTTTAAACTACTTACAGCAATAAATGCTGGACGAACATAACACCCATATACCATTCGAATCAGTTCGTCGAGATCCCCAAATTCATGTGACAAATAATTTCACTCAATTTTTTTCGGAGATGACTCAACCGTTTTCCAAACAATATTCCCCAGTTATGTTTGGTTCCGACCCCTGGTTCCGGAACTATAGGATGATATGTGAAATAACCAATCTAAGATTCACATCAAATGTTTTAAGATTCTATAAAACATCTTGCTTTTCAGTCAGATCCAACTTCCGGTTTCGGGAATACAGGGTGATTAGTATAAAAATGTCTATTTTTAATATTTGCAGATTTGGATAGTCAATATCTAAATATACTTATTTCAGTTTTAGTGGTATTCAGTTTTCGATTTGGAAGGTACCCAAAAACTTAACTCGTACTACGGTTTCTCAAAGATGTCTACACTGATTTTCAAACATTTTGAAACAAATGTAAACTATACAGCTAATCAGTTGAATTTGTCTGTATTGAATCGTTTCTCAAAGCTCAATCGTTTTCTCAAAAAAAGCCAAATTTAATTCCAGAAACAAAAATTCAATTTAAAATAAACTATTAGTTTCATACAAAATTAATAAATTTTATCCAATTCTGACTTCCCATTCTGGAATTACAGAATGATGAGTTTTCAAAATTCAAACCGATATAGAAGTTGACAATTGGCATATTGTCGCAATACTGAAATGTAGAGGCGCTGCTTGTTTAGAGATGATACTTTCAGCAAGAGCTGTCAAATCGGTAGGAAAATTTCTAATTACTCCACCTTTTCAACGATTTCTTATGAAAACGGGCGAATTCATTTGAAAAATCATAATAGAAGTTGAAGAAAAAGTTTTTACTCTGAGGTGGTAATGTTGATCTTAGTTCATTATGCCAAATCTACCGGTTATTCAGAATAGAGCATTAAATTTGGTTTGATAGCATTTTTCAAATGCCTGGAAATAACATATAAAGTATCCAAAACATATAGTACTCGATCGCTATATATCCTAGTACTTGAGAAATTAACATTACATTATATTCTAGTACTTGAGAAATTGACATTCGGATGTTGATCCGAAAAAACCTAACCTTACCCAATTTCACACATTTCTGAAAATTTTCCATGTTTAATCGTAAATTACACTTAAAAAAGTAGTAGTAATCACTTTGAAATCGATTTTCTTCCACTCCGAGTGTATTTTTATTGCTGATATCTATTTGTATTCTTGAATAAACGATGAAAATGTTGCAAATCACTACTGCCGATATGAAAATTTCCGAAAGAATCCTCCTTCTTTTGGTTCCATTTTTCATTGGCAGGTGTCGCTGCCGGTAAATCAACTTTGCGACAATGTGCCAATCCCGCAAAGCTTTAAAGTTGGACTCAAAACTATTGTAATTTATTCGTCATATAGCCATACGAATCGGTTTGGCTTATGCTGGTTCTTGAATACCGGCTCTGGAAGTACCTTAAATTACTGTTAACTATAAAGTGGAACTTACTTCGACATATCATGGAATGCTCAATCGATTTTCACACTTTTAGATTCAAATTCGATCTGATTTGCAGTTTCGACATTATAGAGATAAGAGTGATTACAATATCAAATTGCCGCTTAAAACGACGGTCATTGAAATAATGTCATGGAAACTGAAACACGGAAGAATAAGGTAACAGAGGTATTTTGGCCCACTTAAGGATTGATTTTATTTTGGTCCACTTTGTTAAAACATCCACCAAATGTTGCAACAACTTTGAAAAACCCTTACAGAATAGGTAATTTAATGAGATTAGTTTCAAATTGATGCAACATGGGTTACTTAACATCGATGAAATCGTAAAGTTTGTTAGGTGAACCAAAATATATAAAGTGGACAAAATACCTCTGTTACCCTAGTCATGCAAAAAACACATGCGGAATGATAAAAAAAAGGTATCATCTTACTGCTAGGTGGATTAAGCACATTTTTCAATATGGTGGTTACTTCCTGGTTGAGCCTGTGATTTTTATAAACCAGCGATTTACTTCGATTTTGTTGTCAAAATATCTCGAAAACAGCTCTCGCATCGTCTTGATGTCAAAGAATAGTTTACCAAATTCAACAATGGGGAACCCCAGACTAATTAAGAAAGACGTATTCTCATGAAATATCAATATTTTTTCACTTTGGTTCCTCATATATCTCAAAAATGGCTGCAGCTTTCTATGAGTTTTTATATTGAAGTCGTTTGGAGAATAACACCCCAAGCCTATAGCTGTTAGGAAACGTAAGTAGTGAAATGTTTGGTATCAACGAGTCTCAAAGACATCTCCCGTATTTTGAAAGCTCATAGCTCAGTGATCTATGGAAGGATTTATATAATCTAGCTACCAATAGATTTGAAAGTTTTCAACTTTAACGTGTATTGCAACAACATTGAAGTGTTTCAATAGTACACCATTGAAAAAAATGTCTGGTTTGACCCATGTCAGCACAAGCCAATCAGAACGCGTTCTGTGTACGAGCACAAACTATGTGTGGCATCGATACAAAAGACGAATATTTCACTTTTGTCGTCATTTGATGAGCAACACTTGTCGCAGCGAGACATACGGCCTACGGGAGAGCAACAGTGGAACTCGTCAGTCGTCATGGGAGCGCTGCTCGGTTTTGGAATGAAGCGAACTGAAGAACAAGTTACAGAAGAACCAAAACCGAAAGCCTACCACTGGAAGTAGTTAGTCGTCATGAGAGCGCTGCTCAATTAATTTGTCCGGAATTAGAACTTAATTTCATTGTGTGTTTCAAATGCACCTATTGATTCCGCTCGAAATGTATTGTTTCATCTACTTTGGAATCCACTGGGAAATTAGAATGAAACTACTAGATAAATTCCGGACGAGATTACCGAGTGCACACGCACAGTTCTGTCCTAATGCATATCCTGTTGGTCTTTACAATTCAAGACACGTTTCAGTCCTACAGATCATTATTAAGAATGAATTGAATTTTCTCCATTTCCTACCAAAGACATCAGATTCATCAAAATGGAAGCTGAAATGATTTTGCCGTCACACAGTGGTCCAAAACTGTATGAAGACGGACAAAAGTCTTTACTGATTTTCATTAATTTTTAAGAGCTAACGTGTCTTCGAAGAAGTTTTATAAGATTATATAACGCTTCTTTTGAAAGTAACCACTTAATTTTTGTTAAGAGGCTAGTACCAATTTCGAACAAAAAAAAATTGTTTTTTTCACAAAATTTTTTTTTCTATATTGTTTTGAAGAAATAAACACTCGAAGTATTTTTGCTGAAAATATAAATAATGTAATTTTTTTAAAGTATATTCGCATTATTTTAAAAACAGTTTTTTTGGATTTATCTACGTAGAATCTACCTCTATTACCTAAGTATCTACTACAAAGTTTTAAATAGTATTTAAATGAGTAACTTTTCCCAATACTTTTAACAATCTGATCAATCAATTAGGTAATCAATGTTACGTAATAAATCATTACAATATTTCACTTAGTCGCATTGCATTCGATCAATTAGTATCAGTCACGCTATCGTCCGAGTTTCTGTGTAGCTAATTTCTTGCTCTGTATTTTCTTGTTCTGTTGTAAGTTCTAGCATATCAATTGCTTCCAGTGACAATTCCTTTCCAGCTTTCAAATTAATATAGTGTATATCAAGATAATAATGTGTATTGATTTCGCGTATGAAGCAGCGGTGGATTCATTTGTTCAACCAAGCAGTGTCGGACAATAACACTTTTCTATTGTCCGCCGCATGCGAGTCTGCCGGTGAAAACAGATCAAGGTCACGCTGAGGAATCCGGAGGAACAAAGGAATATATCACCTAACAGCTAATCGTGCCATACTAGCTAAGTACTTCTTCAAACTTTTTTTTCTGATTTTATATCTTATCTTCACTTCTGTCTATCTTTATTGTTAAAAGTGCGGAAGATTCTACTCCCGCACAAACATAAAATGCAATGTGTCCGCTAGTGACGTCTCCATCGTCCCGGAGGAAGAACATATGAATGGCGAAGGCGAAGAGCATCTAATGTTCGACTCTGAATACGATATTCTTTTTTCAGACAACCTCGTTCCCTAGCCTGAGAAGCCTCCCCATCGTCGTAAGGTTTACCAGGACGATGGTTCATGGGGCCTTCCGGGCCATATCGAAACATCTTAGAGTAATGAATATTGCTCGGGATGACGAAACACTAGTCGGCAGTAAAGCATATGGACAAAGTGCCGCCAAATAAGTTGCGCGTTGTTGTGTCCGACTGAAAGCATGCAAATGCGATTGCTGCCGACGAGTTTTTCACGAGGGAGTACCGCGTGCATGTCCCGTCACATGTGGTGGAGATCGACGGTGTGGTCCGAGACGAGAGTCTGACAATCGAAGATCTGATGAAGGATGGGGAAAGCCGTTTTAAAAACCCCGACCTTCAGCCAGTGACAATATTGGAGTGCATTCCAAATCGATAGACGGTAAATTCTACCCATCAGGCTCAGTTCGCGTGACTTTTGCCGGATCTGCTGCTTGCAGGGATGCCTGATTTCATCATAATATTTGAAAATGAATCATCACAATAAATTACTGGATTACGCTGATAATATATTTAACTTTTTTAGCGATGTTGGAAGGTAACCATTAATTTTTCTCAACGTGGTTCATCTAGACTATTTTTGATTGTGTTGGTAATTTTCACCCGAAATTAAGTGACGGCAGACTAGAAGTAAGTAAATATTGTAACAAAACGGGTTCAATTTTGTATTGCGTTGAAGGATGAGAAGTAGGCACAATTCTGTATATAGTTTTAGAAATATTTATTAAAACTGTATCCTGCATGAAATTCGCATGGACGTACACAAATCAATACATTACAGGTAATTCTGTATGAATGGCAACTCTGTTGGTAAATGAAAAACTAAACACAGTCTAGATGACAGTCAGGATGGGTAACGTGGCGCCATCATGCCATATGCGAGCACTGTCCAAACTAAAGGAATATTCGAAATGACCGTTAATAGGATTAAAGAATCTAATTTGAGTGTCCTGTCTGTTAGTCTGTGATACAATTGTGAACAAATGTTTTAATACTCTATTTAGGCGATATGGACCGTAAATGGTCTCATCCAATTGGTCACAAGACAAACAAAAAAGTCTGTTTACAAACCGCTGAACTGTCAAAAAAAGTTCATCCGATTGAGCTTAGCAGTGACGGTGAAAAACCTAATACAAAAACTCATGCCTCGATCCCATCACAAAGGCAGTAATAAAATCAGCGAAAAAAACAATTGTGGTACTAGTGAGAACTACTACGTAATGTAAACAAGAAATGGAATGACGTTTACAAAAACATGCAAACTTAATTCCTTAGTTGTTTCACTGATTGTGCACTAATTACTGTGAAAATAACAGTCTATTATTTTAATGAGAATCATCGGTATGGTGTTTAAAGTACATGTATTGCAACATTCTGAAAAATTTCAGTCGATTTTGGTCATACTAATGTGTGATCAAACCTGACAAATCTCGAAATGAATTTTACTTGAATATTTTCCAACATGGCATCGATGGTAACAGTGAGTTGAATAGAAAAGGGTTCACCCAACGTAATGACATATATTATTTAAATAACAGGAAACATTAACATGTTAATATTCCGGAAAGAAATGCTCTACGTTTTGCTTTTTTGTCAGTAATCTTCTAGTTGAATTAAACAACAACACAGTATAGTCATTCATCTTATCGGACCCGACTTTTGTGATACGCACTGTAGATATTATTTTGGTAAGTCCATATGCTGGAGTTTCAAAAACAAGTTGTTTAAGCGGTAATATATAACAATGAGAGTAACTATGATGAATTAAGTTTTCGTTCAATATCTTGACAAAGTGAAAAGGCTGCTTATTTTTTTTAGCGAATGAAAACCGAATACAAATTATCTGATTAATTTTTGTTTTCATTGCGATTTCATGTAATGCTGTATTCCAGCAACTTTTATGATAATAATCTCATATCTGCAAATTTGCGTTCAATTTAAACAGATAAATCTTGCACAACTTTTTTCAAGTTCTGACTTTTATATCATTGTTTTTCTAAAGCTTTTTACTTTTCTATTTTTTATAGCAAGGTTATCAACTCGGCTAATCATTTTTTGCATTGCATTCATTTCACCAATTTTTCTTCCACAAGAGATTCAGAGCAATTTCGACGAATATTGTTTCCTATGCAATTATGATAGCCGTTTGGAAAGTTATTAATAAGTTGCACAATTGTTATAGTTACTCCCGTTTCACATGACGATGTGAAATTTTTTGCAGAACTCCTAGTGAAACTTTAACAAGTTGGTGATTTACTGCACAATTGGTTTAGATATAAAGCTTGCTTCATTTAGAATTGAAACAAACTTTTGCTCATATTGTGGCGCTCCTAGTGGACGGATTTGGAAGCTCTTGGTGCCCACGTGTCGGGAATTTTGTCAGCTTCACGTATGATTTGTGACATTCCGAAAATCGACTGTACTTTGTAAACAATCAACATGGAAGCCGAAAGAAGGAAAAAAAATTGTGCACAGTTATTTGAAAAATCCACTGTGGTCTGCATCTAGGCTAGCTAAACAGCTGAAATTGCCCAGAAATACCGTATGGCGCGTTATCAAACGGTATAAGAAAACATTGACGACGATTCGGAAGCCTCAAGCCGATCGTCGGAGTCGAATTGACGACCGGAAATTGCGTGGTAAGATTTTGAAGACGATTAGGTGGAATCCTAATCTGTCGGACCGTGATTTGGCCAGAAAATTCGGTACTGTCCAAAGTACCGTGAGGAGAACTCGACTCCGGGAAGGAATCAAGTCGTATCGAGCTAGCAAACAGCCAAATCGGACCATGAAACAGAATAGTGTGGTCAAAATTCGTGCTCGGAAACTATATGACCAGGTGCTGACCAAGTTCAACGGGTGTCTTCTGATGGACGATGAAACCTGTGTCAAGGTTGACTTCGGTCAGATCCCAGGTTAAAAATTTTACTTGGCGACGGCTCGGGAGGATGTTCCAGCCAAATTTAAATTTGTTTTTGCCGACAAATTTGCAAGAAAATTTATGATTTGGCCGGGCATTTGCAGCTGCGGCAAAAAAACGAAAGTTTTCGTTACAAATAAGACAATTACATCGGAACTATACCAAAAAGAGTGTCTCCAAAAACGAATTTTGCTGTTCATTCGATCCCACGACCATCCTGTAATGTTTTGGCCAGATTTGGCAAGCTGTCATTAAAGCAAAGCCGTTTAAGAATGGTAGTTCCGCCCTATTGAGAAATACTGGGCAATCATGAAGAGGAGACTCAAGGCAAAGGGAAACGTTGTCAAAGACATCAATCAGATGACGACCTGGTGGAATAAGATAGCTAAAACGATGGACGAAGAAGGTGTGCGCCGCCTACTGAGCCGAGCCGAAAAATTCGAGAATTCCTTCAAAACCGTGACGAATAATTTTATCCGTATTTTTTCTTAAAAGTATGAAGAAAACGCTACATTTGTATAAAAAAAGATCTTGAATACAATAATAAATAACTGAAATACAGGCAATTGTCTTTGTTCCAATTCTATTTGAAGCAAGCTTTACTTAAAGTTGTTCTACAGAGATTTTTTCGGTAGTATTGTGAAACTTAACAGTGATGAGTTGCACAACCAATTTAAAAATATTTAAAAATCTTTCTGAACATATCTAACATATATAAAAATTCTATATTTGTTGCAAAACATCTTGAAAGTTCGATCAGTTACATTTGCTACTTAGGAAGGCACCTGGGGATATCACATTAGGTATCTGAAACAAAAATGCCAACAGAGAATAAATTTCCTTCGTACTATAACCGATACTTACCGGGTATATGTAAATAAACGATATAAAAAAAAACCGGAACTTGGTGGGGCTCTCACCCAGGAGACCTGATCAGATTGTAGAAAATGACGATATTGTCAGTAATGTTTCCGCTCCGCTGCGAACATTCATTGAATTAAACTGGAAAGAATTCGGTATCGTTGTTTACGTTAAGCCTTGAGCTGCATGCAATCGACTCATACGATGAGTGTTCATTTTGTGGATGTTTCTAATTCTACTGTGTATTTTGACACATCCATGAAAGAAGAAATTCGTGGTATCCTGGATCCATTACGCCCTCAAAAGGTCCCAAAAATTTTTAATAATAAGTTTGAAGAAGTTGACTGTAATAAATTTTTTTACACTGACGGATCATATCTCAACGGATCCACTGGCTTCGGTATATTCAATGAAAATTTCACCGCTTCCTATAAACTCATTTATCCAGCTGAAGCTGGTTTACGTTGCAGAACTAGCTGTAATTCAGTATACCCTTGAGATCATTGACACTGTGCCCACAGATCACTACTTCATTGTATCGGATAGTCTCAGCTCCATTGAGGCTCTCTGTCCAGTGAAACCTGAAAAGGAACAGTTGAGTGCTTTATCTGCAAAATCATACCAGATTACCTTGGCTTGAGTCTCCTCACATTGTTCCATACGAGGCAATTAGAGGGCGGACTCATTAGCCAAGGTAGGCGCACTAGAAGGTGATATCTATGAACGACCAATCTGCTTCAATGAATTTTTCAGTTGCTGTCGTCAGAAAACTCTGGCCAGCTGTCAAAATACATGGAATAGTGGAACTCTGCGACGATGGATAAACTCAATAATTCCACAGGTATCGACGAAAGCTTGGTTCCGGGGGTTAGACGTGAGCCGAGACTTTATTCGAACTGACTGAGTTGCTGGAAACTACCCAAAAAGCCACAAAAACGTCAGAACGCACCAACAAAGCAATCCAGCCAAGGATAATCTCACCAGTTACAATCTGAAGAACGTGAAGATCCAGAAAACTAAAGATGTATCTAAAAGACTTATGCCACAAACGAATGATTTATTTATTTTAATGCAATACTATATTAGTACCACCCTCATTTCTTCACTAACTCTAGGGGAGTATGTCGCCACATAATACGGCATTCCTTTCTTCTCCTATAACAACAAAACAATCGGCCCCATTAAGCTAAAGCACATGAGCCAAATAAAATTGTATTTGAAAAAAAAACAAGATAATAATGTATATAGATTATAACTGTACATGCTATGCATGTATGCAAATATATAAAAGTTTTCCGAGACCCGGAGGCCGATTCAGCTCGACGAACTGAGCAAATGTCCGTGTGTGTATGTGTGTGTCTGTATGTGTGTTGTCAACAAAGAGGTCGAGATCTCAGAGATGCCTGGACCGATTTTGATCACACTCGTCGCAAATGAAAGGTCTCTCCGTTCCCCAGAACGCTATTGAATTGTTTTGAGATCGAATGTTTACTTTTTGGGTTATACAAAGTTTTATGTCAAAATTTTCAGTATTTTTTTTGACAATATCATCCTTTTCCGTGACATTTTGCCTCGGACCGATTTTAGCACGGTTCGTTTTTGGCAACATAATCGTTCGAATATGGCATATGTTAACCAGATGATGCAGAATTTTCGAGTTGAAAGCAATTCCATAATTATATTGTTTTAAACTACTAACAGCATTAAATGCTGGAAGAACATAACACCCATATACCATTCGAATCAGTTCGTCGAGGTCAGCAAATGCGTTTGTGACAAATAATTTCACTCAATTTTCTCGATGATGACTCAACCGTTTTCTACAAACTCAGATTCATACGAAAAGTCGTATGCTAATAAACAAGGTTCCTGAATTTTGTTTGAATCCGATTTCTGGTTCCGGAACTACTGGACGATATGTGAAAGGAAAATAAAATTGTGTTACTCATTTTTCTCGTAGATGGCTGAATCTTTCTAAGATTGAAAATAAATCTAAATTAATCAGGTTTATCGGGTTTGCAGATTTGAATAGTCTACGATTTCTCAAAGATGTCTACACTGATTTTCAAACAGTTTGAATCAAATGTAAACTATACAGCTCCTGAGGTGGATTTAACTGACTTCGACTACACCGATTTTAGAATTCCGGTTTCAGTATCGAATCGTTTCTCAAAGCTCAATCGTTTTCCCAAATAAGGCCAAATCGAATTTCATAAACAAAAATTCAAATTAAAGGATTTATGATTGAATTTTATCCGATTCAGGAATTACAAGGTGATGAGTTTCAAAATTCATACCAATATAAAAGATGATAATCCAAAAAAGCTTCAAAGTTGGACTCAAAACTATTTAAATTTATTCGTCATATGGCCATACGAATCGGCTTGGGTTATGCTGGTTCCTGAATGTCGGCTCTGGAAGTACCTTAAATTACCGTAAACTTTAAAGTGGAACTTACTTCGACATATCATGGGATGTTTAATCGATTTTCCCACTTTCCCTCGATCCGATTTGCAGTTTTGATATTACAGGATAATGAGTGAATAGAACTTTAAATTGCCGCTTGTAACGACGGTCATTAAAATAATGACATGAGAACTAAAACACCGAAGAATATTCACGCAAAAAAAGGTGGGTGGGTAATGTCAGAGACATAACTGGATGTCGTGAATACGAAAAAACTGATACGCTCCCATCACTTTTCCGAATATCAGTTAGTTGATTGATTGTATGAATTGTGCAAGCTTTCCTCTTTTTCACTAATAGAGTTTGAAGCGATGCACCTACATTAAAATACAGATTAGTTACATTAAACAGCTACTATTCTACAACTATATATTCCAAACTTGAAACAATTCTTTTGTAATTTGCTAATATAGCAGGCTAGGTACGACAAATTTGTAGTTTATTTTTATTGATGCTACAAAGTTCGAAGATATCTGATTCTTCTCGAAATTTCAGTACGAGACAATTGCAATGGGCTGGTCTGAAATGTATCGACGATCTTCGGTATGCAAGAGTTATTCTAATAATAATAATGATAGTAATAATAATAATAATAATAATAATAATAAAAATAATAATAATAATCATAATAATAATAATAATAAAAGAGATTAACCTGTTTATATGGCAACCCTGTTTCGCATGGCATATTTTTACACGGTCCAATACTAGTATAAAAATGTGTTCAACATTCGCTTTCGCATTGTCGTTCGTAATTGAATGTGTTAGTGACGGTACAAATCTGCTTTTCTACCTGTTTACGGTGCCATCGTTCTGACGGTGTCTCGTACGTACAGAGTAGCTGCTTGACCTCAAATGACGCTATTTCTCACATCACATTTCAATTTATACTGGTAGCGGTGTACGGACCTCCCCTTCACAGAACGGGAAACAGTGAGACGATATAAAAGAGAGAGTTAGTAGTGCGGCAGTCAGTATTACTGAACTGGCTGTCTAACGGTTAACAGCTTCTTGTGGAATTTTCACGCGGAAACACGCACACAGGAGGAACAATTAAGGGCAAGGCAAAGTCCCGCTCGAACCGTGCTGGTCTGCAGTTCCCAGTTGGCAAAATCTCCATCGTCTGCTCCGGAAGGGAAACTACGCAGAGCGTGTCGGTGCCGGTGCACCGGTCTATCTGGCGACAGTGATGGAGTACTTGGCTGCCGAAGTGTTGGAATTGGCTGGTAATGCTGCCCGCGACAACAAGAAAACGAAAATCATCCCTCGCCATCTGCAGC
The DNA here is from genome assembly GCF_030247185.1 of Malaya genurostris. Classification (NCBI taxonomy): domain Eukaryota; kingdom Metazoa; phylum Arthropoda; class Insecta; order Diptera; family Culicidae; genus Malaya; species Malaya genurostris. The sequence continues at coordinate 163,564,481 of NC_080571.1, read as the reverse complement.
TGTCCATCCGTAACGACGAGGAGTTGAAAACCCCGTCCTTTTCAGGACGACCACATAACTGTGATAAAGAAATATTTAGGATTGCTTTAAATTTAGCCAGTTCTGATACGCCTAGAAAGTAGAATGCGCAAATCAAGTGAAAACATTTGTTCTAATAATTTGTATAAAGTATACTAGTATTCAGATGTTTCTAAATCAAAATTTTCTGTTTCGTATTGCGAGACAGCGTTACTGTCCTGTCGTAATTGAATGTGTTAGATATCATGATCAAAAAGCGCTCCATACTAAAGAATTCACGACAAAAAAAAATACATATTGATCTGTACGTGGCAACTCTTTCGCAAGGCATATTTGTGTACTAGTATAAAGATGTATTCAACATCATCACTTCCTCTTTCGCATTGCCGTTCGTAATTGAATGTGTTAGTGGCGGTGCAAATTAATTTAACTTCTCGTGTGTGCCTTGTTTCGGCAACAGTTGCTCGGAAAATGGTAGGAAAGCGATAAAATTCAACTAATTCTTTATGATTATTTTTAGCACTTAAAAGTGCTATTTGAATTTGCTGGAATTTTCGGCTGCCTTTCAGAATTCCTTTCCTGTACGCAGAACTGGAAACAGTGAGACGACAGGTCCACGATGTTGCTCTCGTGTGTCTTGTTTCGGGAACAGATGCTCAGCAAATGGTAGGAAATATGAAGCACTCAACTTTTATATGGATGCTCTTGTATAGATGCAGACATCTCGCGTTCTGATTGGCTGGTGCTGTCATGGGTTAAATCAAACAGGTTTTTCAATAGTATACTATTGAAAAACTTCAATGTTGTTGCAATACACGTTCAAGTTGAAAATTTTCGATTCTATTGGTAGTTAGATTATATAAATCCTTCTACAGATCACTGAGCTATGAGCTTCCAAAATACGAGAAAGGCAAACGCGCCATATGAATTATCCTCTTTGACACTCGTTTGTACCAAACATTTAAGAAAAGTTTAATTTTGAACTATTTAAGATTATGTCACACAACTGAAAATTTTATCATAAAATTGTGATCATATTTCCGATGGCATGTTGCAAGAATTATGTTGATTCATTAGATACAACAGAAGATATTCACGATCAAAAACTTATCACTCTCTCAGAGGGTAAATTTTGAAAAGGCGCCCCATAGTAAAGTAAGTCGTATTCACGACAAAAACACATGCGGATTGATAAAAAAGGTATCATCTCACTGCTAGGTGGATTAGGCACGTTTTTATTGATTGGAACTACTGTGCGTCACTAACGCATTCAATTACGACGGAAAGGCCCTCTCGCAATGCGAAAGTGAAGGTATTGATATAGAACATATTTTTATACTAGTATGGGTGTGACTCCGAAATATGCCGTTCGAAACAGGGTTGCCACATATACAAATTAATCTGTATTTTATCTCTCTTGAAAAATACAGATTTAGATGTTGCCAAATAAACACACTTAGATTTTTTCCCTAATTTCGGCAAAACTTTGCCGAGATTTTAACAGCCGAGTTCTCGGCAAACATTAAAACAACTGAAATTCTCGGTATGCTTTAACCGAGATTTTCGGTTTCGAGAAAACTTTGAATTACCGAGATCTTCGTCGCTTTTAAAAACAAATTACCGAAATTATCGGTGTTCAAGCATATGAGTTAATACCGAGAGTTTAAGCTATTAAATATTTAATATTTTAAATATAAAATAAATATTCCAGTTAAAACTCGTTATCAACATTATGTTGGCTGTTGAACTAATAGGCTAGAAAATTTAAAATAAGGAAAAATATGTAGCATGAAGAAAATATTGCCAAACATATACACTGTAAAATTGATGCACTTGAATGTTATTTACAGTAGAGAACAAAATTCGATTTTCCGCAAAAAATCAGATTCCGGCTACAACGAAAGCAATGACTCAATAAAACATTGAATATTTAAAGCAATATATCATACCGGAGTCCAATAAATTTCATGAAGTAAATTAGCGTTGCGAGCATCTTTATCCCGTAAGAATGCTCTGGGAAATTTCTAGTCACGAATAATCGTCGAACATTGAACAAATTTGTTCTTAATATCATCAAACATATAGCTATATTCGGATTCAATTTTATTTGCAACTAAATCCACATATGAACTTATTTACATCACTCATGTCGTTTTCGCTTGAGAAAACCTAAACTGACCCAGGGTAGTTTCATCAAACAAACACTTTTCACGAAACTGTGTTGTTTTCGCGCTTAGCAACGGCGGTTAGAGCAAACCTGATATAACAACCAGGTTCGAAACTGACTCGATTTTCAGTTCATCAATGTTAAAATTAGGTTCGAAACTAGCTTCAAACAAACGGTTTGACAGCAGTTAGGGTGGAAACTGGGTTGAGTTTGGTATCAAGCGAAAACGATATCAGTTTTGCACTGAAGAAAAATGGCTACCTTGATGAATCAACGAATTTCGGTTGTCTAAAAGTTGTTTGCCGAGTTTTCGGTAAGTTGATATCATTAATATGCTGAGTTCTGCAAAACGACTAATTGCTGGTAAACACGGTAATTTACAAAACCGAATATCAGTTTAACGTTTTGAATTGCCGAGAAATCGGAAATAATATACCGAGAATTTTAGAAAAAGCTTGAGAAAACCTAAACTGACCCAGGGTAGTTTCATCAAACAAACACTTTTCACGAAAGTGTGTTGTTTTCGCGCTTAGCAACGGCGGTTTGAGCAAACCTGATATAACAACCAGGGTCGAAACTGACTCGATTTTCAGTTCATCAATGTTAAAATTAGGTTCGAAACTAGCTTCAAACAAACGGTTTGACAGCAGTTAGGGTGGAAACTGGGTTGAGTTTGGTATCAAGCGAAAACGACATCAGTTTTGCACTGAAGAAAAATGGCTACCTTGATGAATCAACGAATTTCGGTTGTCTAAAAGTTGTTTGCCGAGTTTTCTGTAAGTTGATATCATTAATATGCTGAGTTCTGCAAAACGACTAATTGCTGGTAAACACGGTAATTTACAAAACCGAATATCAGTTTAACGATTTGAATTGCCGAGAAATCGGAAATAATATACCGAGAATTTTGGAAAAAGCTACTCTGATAAAAATTTGCACGATCGAATCATATGTAAACACAACTTCAATTTAATATGCTTTTTCATTTCAATACACAACCAAAGCGATTTGTTTCAAGATTTCATGTTCAAACTCACTAAGATGCGAGATTATAATACTTTTCACTTAGCTTTGAAGTGTTTTTCTTTTGGATGTGATGTGTTTTGCTATTGAATCGAACTACATGTGTTAAGGCCATCGTCCAAGTACCATGCGCGCGGGTGGTTTTAGGAAATTTTCGATGGAAATTTCGAAAAATTTGACAAAACCAAAAACATACAGACCTTTGAAATACTTTTATCTATCTACAGGGTGAAAATGACTGGGAAATTCGTAGGATTTTACGAGTCTTATCAAAAATAGCGCTGAAAAAATGAGCTTTTTTTGTAATTTTTCACAATTATTTGAAAAAATAATTCGATGGAATGAAATTTTTTTTCAAAAAAAAACCTCATGCTGGCAATAAGGATCACATTCGGACACATTTTTGGAAAACCTTTTCACGCTTTTCATGGAAAATCAACGAATTTCATATAACCGATTTCGTGGAAATTTTTGAAATTCGTGGATTTTCTATGAAAAGCGTGAAAAGGTTTTCCAAAAATGTGTCCGAATGTAATCTGTGTATCCATAATAAAGTTTATTTGGAAAAAAAGTTTATGTCATCGCTTTATTTTTCCAGATAATTGTGAAAGATCACAAAAACACTCATTTTTCAGAGCTATTTTTGATAAGACTCGGAAAATCCTCCGAATTTTCCAGCCATTTTCACCCTGTAGATAGATAAATGTATTTCAAAGGTCTGTATGTTTTTGGTTTTGCAAATTTTTCGAAATTTCCATCGAAAATTTCCTAAAACCACCCGCGCGCATGGTACTTGGACGATGGCCTTAAACACTTAATTTTCTAGTGGGAACGAGTACAGCACAAATGTAGGTGCAAAACATTTGAATCGGTCAACTCCGTTTCAGTTGAAATCTATTTGGTAAACACACCTTCTTCCCCCGCAAAGGTATCCACAATGCCACCTGGAGATCACCTGATCAGCATACAGAAAATCAAAACGACCACGTTCTCATCCCCATTTACCGCAGTGCCAACCATGATTCTGACCTTGTCGCGGATTGTATGCGCTCAAAACTATCGTCGCACAGGAACGCCGGGACACAATCTCCAGCAGCAACAACTGGAGCTAGTGCTACCAACGGAAGAGCAGCTTGGCGCGGCGACTCTTGAAGACGGCTGGAGGAACATAAGATCCGCCGTGAGTAGCACTGCTGCAACCATACTAGGTATGAAGTTATCTAATCGAGGAAATGACTGTTTTGAGGGCGAATGTCAGCAGTTGGTCGCAGAGAAGATGCAGCAAGGGCGAAGATACTGCAACACCGCACGAGAGCGAACGAGGAACGATACAGACAGGCGCGGAACAGACAGCGGAAAGCTGAGGAACAACAAAGCCACGAACAATGACCAGTTACCAGGCGAGCTGCTCAAACATGGAGGAGCTAGTGTCTGCTAGAGATCTGCACTGGATGATTTTTAAGATTTGGGAGGAGGAGTTTCTACCGCAAGAATGGATGGCTGGAGTGGTATGTCCCGTCTTCAAAAAAGGCGATAAGCTAGATTGTTGCAATTACCGCGCAATCACATTGCTGAACGCCGAAGACAAGGTACTCTCCCAAATCGTTTGTCGTCGTCGTCTATCACCAATAGCTAAGGAATTCGTGGGGCCGTACCAAGCGGGATTTACTGGAGCCCACGCCACTACGGATCACATATTCGCGATAAGACAAGTACTCCAGAAGTGTCGTGAATACAACGTACCCACACATCACCTATTCATTGACTTCAAAGCGGCATACGACACAATCGATCGAGAACACCTATAACAAATAATGCACGAATACGGTTTCCCGGATAAACTGACTCGATTGGTCAAAACAACGATGGATAGAGTGCTACGTCCGAGTATCTGGGACGCTCTCGAGTCCCTTCGAATTTCAGACAGGGCTACGGCAAGGTGATGGACTCTCTTGTATCTTGTTCAAAATTGCCTTGGAAGGTGTGATTCGAAGAGTTCTAGAGGTCTAGAGAAGAAACACTACGCCTCCCACCACGAATATTGATCGACGGTGACGATATCGAGGTGGTTGGCGAGTTCGTGTATTTGGGCTCACTGATGACCGCCGATAATGACACCAGCAGAGAACGTATTTTGGCAGGAAATCGTGCGTACTTTGAACTCAGAAAAACCCTTTCATCGAGGAAAGTACGCTACCGCACGAAATTGATCATCTACAAAACGCTCATTAGATCGACTGTTCTCTATGGCCACGAGACATTGGCTATGTTGGCAGAGGACCAACGCGCCCTCAGTATTTTCGAAAGAAAGATACTGAGGACCATCTATTTCGGTGTGCAGATGGAAGACGGAACGTGGAGACGGCGTATGAATCACGAATTGCAACAGCTGCTAGGAGAACCACCCATCGTACGCACAGCTAAAATCGGACCTCTACGATGGGCTGAACATGTCATAAGGATGTCGGACGACAGCCCAGTGAAAATGCTGTTTTAAATTCAATCCGAGTGGTACATTTTTTTTAACTAGCGGTTATTTCGACATTCTTAACCTTAATGTCACGAAAATGAGGCATGAGCCGCCGCCACGGTCAATGGCGAGCTCTACCGCGCCATGATTAGCAATTGGTTCTTCCCGTTACTTGAAGAGGAAGACTTGGACACCATTTGGTTCCAACAAGACGGCGCTCCGTGCCACACAGCCAACGCTACGATCGATCTTCTGTGCACAGTCTTCGAAGATCGAATTATCAGTCGAAATTCGGATGCCATTTGGACCCCTCGGAGCTGTGATTTGACGCTGTTAGACTATTATCTTTAGGAGGATGTCAAAGAGAAGTGTTATGTGGATAAGCCAGAAAGCTGCATACAATCGAAAATGTACTGAAAAACTGGACCGACCGTATGGCGTACTGCAAGGCCAGCCGAGGTAGCCATTTGAATGAAATTATATTCCACAAATAACTGGAAGGATTGTACTTTAATATGAAAAAAATAAATTTTGATATCGGATGAACCATTTGTGTTACATTGCATGTTTTAAAAAAGTTACATGGCGAACCCTGTAAATATATAGTTAACATCTATCCGGATATGGTGGCAGATTCGAGGGATCTCTCCACGGTAAAGCTTGCTTCAAATAGAATTGGAACAAAGACAACTGCCTGTATTTCAGTTATTTATTATTGTATTCAAGATCTTTTTTTATACAAATGTAGCGTTTTCTTCATACTTTTAAGAACAAATACGGATAAAATTATTCGTCACGGTTTTGAAGGAATTCTCGAATTTGTCCTGTAACACGCCTCAGTAGGCGGCGCACATTCGTCCATCGTTTTAGCTATCTTATTCCACCAGGTCGTCATCTGATTGATGTCTTTGACAACATTTCCCTTTGCCTTGAGTCTCCTCTTCATGATTGCCCAGTATTTCTCAATAGGGCGGAACTGGGGGCAGTTGAGTGGGTTAAGGTTTTTCGGAACAAACTGGACCACTTTCTCTGCATACCATTCTTAAACGGCTTTGCTGTAATGACAGCTTGCCAAATCTGGCCAAAACATTACAGGATGGTCGTGGGATCGAATGAACAGCACAATTCGTTTTTGGAGACACTCTTTTTGGTATAGTTCCGATGTCATTGTTTTATTTGTAACGAAAACTTTCGTTTTTTTGCCGCAGCTGCAAATGCCCGGCCAAATCATAAATTTTCTTGCAAATTTGTCGGCAAAAACAAATTTAAATTTGGCTGGAACATCCCCCCGAGCCGTCGCCAAGTAAAATTTTTGACCTGGCATTTGACCGAAGTCAGCCTTGACGCAGGTTTCATCGTCCATCAGAAGACACCCGTTGAACTTGGTCAGCACCTGGTCCTATAGTTTCCGAGCACGAATTTTGACCACACTATTCTGTTTCATGGTCCGATTTGGCTGTTTGCTAGCTCGATACGTCTTGATTCCTTCCCGGAGTCGAGTTCTCCTCACGGTACTATGGACAGTACCGAATTTTCTGACCAAATCACGGTTCGACAGATTAGGATACCACTTAATCGTTTTCAAAATCTTACCACGCAATTTCCGGTCGTCAGTTCGACTCCGACGATCGGCTTGAGGCTTCCGAATCGTCGTCAATGTTTTCTTATACCGTTTGATAACGCGCCATACTGTATTTCTGGGCAATTTCAGCTGTTTAGCTAGCCTAGATGCAGACCACAATGGATTTTCCAAATAACTGTGCACAATTTTTTTTCCTTCTTTCGGCTTCCATGTTGATTGTTTACAAAGTACAGTCGATTTTCGGAATGTCACAAATCATACGTGAAGCTGACAAAATTCCCGACACGTGGGCACCAAGAGCTTCCAAATCCGTCCACCAGGAGCGCCACAATATGAGCAAAAGTTTGTTCCAATTCTAAATGAAGCAAGCTTTAAGTTCCGTAATCCTAAACGAACAAACCGTTTTCGAACTCGTTCAATTCACATGCACCACGAGAGCCGATACGGTAACCGAACTGATGAAGCCTTCTCAAGAATAGGTCTAACGAGTGAGCAATACAATACCTTCAAGCAATGAGGATCTTTAAAATCCTTAGCGATTTTTGAAATAAATCCCAACTGACGTGATGCTTTTGAAATGATCAGTGATCGATGTGAATCAAAGGTCAGTTTTTCATTCAACAATACTCCTTAATTGCTCACCTGGTTAACTCTAGGCAGAACAGAGCCACAAATACTGTAATTAATTTTCAAAGTAGAACATCCGAAAATTCTAAAGATTCATTGAAAAAAGTTATGATTATAATACTTGATTTTTGGGGTCATTAATAAACAATGTATCATATCTTGACACCAATGCACTGTAAAGTGTTCATGCCTTCGGTATGTTTTCTTGTTTAACACTCCTAATACCAAGCCTAAAAAAGTTACGCGAAGCACCTAGCCTCAAAAAAAGTTGGAACGGTAACTTTGAGCTACCATAGCTCAGTTGTTACTTGACCAATTTCGATAAATTTTTCACCCTCGAATTTTGTGAAGTTTGTAGATTATTTTAAGTATATCATTATTGGCAATCTTTTAGGAAAAACTAATGAAAATCAGATTTTTCCCGTTCCAAGTTTTTTTTCGAGCTCAAAACGTGCCCTATCTGCATTCATGCGGCACCTGCATCGCAAATCGGATATTGAGAACTTCAACTTTACCGAGTCATAACTTTGTTGTTAGTCAACCGATCTACAAAATTTGTTCACCATTGGAAAGGTAATACTTCCACAAATACAATGCACTGAAAAAAACTAAAAATAGGGTTGTCTACCCAAAGTTATAATGAAAACTGTAGATAGATGACCTAAGAAAAGATGAGACTTTTTACTATGATCGTAAATATCTCGAAATTCAAAGCGATGACCTATATATTTTTATACATCATTCGATTGCTAGTGATACCAGCTACAATTTTCGCTCAATTACCATTCCTACCCAATCAGAAGAAAACATTGAGAAATCGATGAATTTATAAATATATATGAATTTTACATTTATTTTTCACATGTTTGTATATAACTCGAAAATTAAAGCGATGACATGTACATTTTTTTGATTCAAAATATTGAAATCATTACCAGAAACAATGTATTGATGATCAAAATTATATATCCGTTCAAAGAATCTCAAGAAATTTGGTACAAATACAGAGAATTTGTGTTATTGGGAAAATTTTGCCAAACAACATGAAATCAAAACTTTTAAATTTTATGACATATATTTTTTTATTATTTTAGTTGGAAATTTAATATAAACAAAATTTACAAAAAAAAACTGAAACTTGGATTTCACTGAAAATTTTAAAATTTTTAGTAAATAACCTAAAACTCTTAAAATATTTTTGTTTTGGACAAACGATCTAAACCATTTTTATGCACAACACAAACGCATTTGATAACTACTAAAATTCTGGTTTTGTTGTAGGTTTGCCGTAGAATCTCAAAAAATAGATGAAAGATCGGAAATTTTAAAATTTCCGAGTTAAATTGCATTGCACAGTGGTCCGGATCCACAATTTAGGGGGCTTTGTGGCTTAACCTTATACTTTAGAGCTATGATGTCTTCAAAACAAATGATCAGTGAAGATAAGCCATATGCCGATGTACATGGTATTAGGGTGGCTCTTATTATTAAGGTGATGCGAAATTTATTTTCCGGATGTATTGAGATAGAGGACTGCATTTTTCGGCAAAACTGTAGATAAACTTATATCGAACAGCTTTGCTGAGGACATCATATTTTTCTCTTTTCGTATAGGTATCTTTGAACATCTTTTAGAGTTTGTTAAAACCAATTTTTTAATGACTGGCGTGTTCAGGTAGCGTTTTCTGAACCGAAGTTATGAGCAAAACTAGTTCAAAAACAGGTTATTTTTAAACTGCTATATCTAACATTGAGGAAAACGAAAAAAATCCGTTTCTTGTATTTGACAAAAAATATTTTCGAGCATGTTTATAAAAAAGGCGGAGGAGATATTTTTTAAAATTGTTAAATTATGTTATGTTCATACATTGGATTTTTTCATTGAAAAATATTCGTATCAGTCATTTATTAGCTATATAAGGTATTTTTGTCTTCTAAAGTGTCAAATTAATTCAAGTGCATATTCGGGAAGAAATAGTTCTGCATTCTTCGGGGAATGCAGAATGGCGTCGCTTTTGTAAAATCTCTAACGCCTCTCGGTGGTTGGAGGTTCTATCAACCGTGCATTTTGGCACCTGCAGATCGTTCAGCATCCTTTCGGGGATGCAGAATGATTTATTTCTTCATGTTTTGTGCTGTTTTCCCACCTCGCCCAATTCCCAATTCCCTTCCATGTTCCTTTTATCCTTTCCTTCCCATCAGGAAGTTGATGAGAAGCTACGGCAAGGCACGAATCTCCAAATAACTAGAGGAACATGCCACTAGAGCCAATTAATTCTGATAACATAGGTGCAGGGTTTCATTCAGTAAAAAGCATTCAAACGAAGAGGTTGTTTTTCGAGACGAAGACAACTGTAAGCTGCGAATAGATTGGTTGGTAGGTGATAATCGCAAAGGCTGCTGCAAAGCCAATATTCGGGGCGATTCCAGTTTCATAAGTGCCTGAAATAGTGGAACTCACTTCACTGAGAAATATGGCCTAACTGATTTGAGAACTGTTTCATTTTGTAGGTTACACTAGTTCATGCACTAGCTTTCATGTTTTTCAAAAACCAAACTGTTTGAAGAATACATTTTTTATATGAGAATAAGAGAGATATGAGAAAGGCATCATTACACAACTAGGTGGATAAAAACAAGTTTTACTTAATTTCGTATGATTTTTGTGCTAAATTCAGAATTCTACTTTTTCTAAATTGTTTACTAATAGAAAATTCAAATAATTTTCGAATTCTATACATTCCGAAATAATTCTAAGTTTGTGATATTTAAATTCTAATATTCTATCGATTATAATTGATGTCGTTTAGGATAGCGGAAAATTTAAGATATATTTTTATGTTCTCAATTGCTAGTAAAACAAAAATCAAGCAATATTTTTTTTTTAATTTTAGTTGGTTTCTTTGGCCATGGGTTAGTATATGGAATTCGTATAAATTTACGTTCTATTTCTTTTTGTACAAAGCCATTGAAATAATTTAAAATTTTCGTGTTGTCACAAAATTTATTTTATTAAAAGAAACAAATTCTACGTCTCTTTGAAACAGATGAAATCATAACGGATTCAAATATTTTCACTTTGATTTGCAGAAACGTTATACGCAATATATATATATATATATATATATATATATATATATATATATATATATATATATATATATATATATATATATATATATATATATATATATATATATATATATATCAGAAATTTTGAAATTTCCGATCTTCTACCGATTTTCTGAGATTTTACGGAAAACCTAAAACCAAAAAAACCTAATTTTAGTAGTTAACAATTCCGTTTAGGTTGTGCATAAAAATTGTTTAGATCTTTTGTCCAATACAAAAACATTATTATGTTTAGAGTTTAGGTATATTTACAAAAATTTTTTAAGATTTTCAGTGAAATCCAAGTTTCAGTTTTTTTGTAAATTTTGTTCATAATAAATTTCCAACTAAAATAATAAAAAAAAAAAAATATATGTCATAAAATTTCAAAGTTTTGATTTGTTTTTTTTTTTTTTGGCAAAATTTTCCCAATAATAGAAGTTCTCTGTATTTGTACCAAATTTCTTGAGATTCTTTGAACGGATATATAAATTTGATCATCAATACATTGATTCTGGTAATGATTCCAATATTCTTAATCAAAAAAAAATGTACATGTCATCGCTTTAATTTTTGAGTTATATACAAACATGGGAAAAAATTTGAAAAATTCATATATATTTATAAATTCATCGATTGTTTAATGTTTTCTTTTGATTGTGCAGGAAAGGTAGTTGAGCGAAAATTGTAGCTGGTATCACTAGCAATCGAATGATGTATAAAAATATATAGGTCATCGCTTCCGACAAAAATCGATGCAATCTTCAATTGAATCGATTCGCTCTCTGTATTAGTTAGTAAGTTAGTATATAAGTTCCTTTTCCCCATTACACAATACAAGTAGGTTTAGAATTTTCCCTACACAAAAATCTCACAATTGCGGAAGCAAATGATGTCCTCATGGTAATAACCAAATCATATATATAATAGGGCTGAAAAGTCACCACTTGTGGCTGAACACCCAATTTAAATCTTAATAATTTAATTTTAACTCATATTCCAATAAATAGTTATTTAAAAAAAAAAAAAAAATATAGGTCATCGCTTTGAATTTCGAGATATTTACGATCATAGTAAAAAGTTTCATCTTTTCTTAGGTCATCTATCTACAGTTTTCATTATAACTTTGGGTAGACAACCCTATTTTCAGTTGTTTTCAGTGCATTGTATTTGTGGAAGTATTACCTTTCCAATGGTGAACAAATTTTGAAGATCGGTTGACTAACAACAAAGTTATGACTCGGTAAAGTTGAAGTATTCAATATTTTCTATGCGACGTTTATGCCAAAGGAAAGAAAATTGGAAAGCAGATAGGGCATATTAGGCGCGTGAAAAAAACTTGGAACGGGAAAAATCAAATTTTCATTGGTTTTCCTTTGCCAATTGTCTGCTACAAAGTTTTGGAATCAATCTACGAACTTCACAAAATTCGAGGGTGTAAAATTTATTGAGATTCGTTGAAAAACAGCTGAGCTATGACAGCTCAAAGTTACCGTTCCAACTTTTTTTTAGGCTTGGTATTTGGAGTGTTAAACATGATCTACAATTCTTCTAAAGACCTAAATGCTCTATCTCGTATTGTATGCAAAATATTTTTTTTAAATCACTTCAAGGTGGATTAATGTCAGCTTTAAATATATTGAAAGAAGCGGACTATTTCAAACAAAAATTCTTCTGAAGACTCGAAAGCTCAAAGATTAACTCCTGAAGCATGAATAAAAACCTGTTTTAATCCACCGAGTGGTGTAATGATGCCTTTCTCATGTATAATATTGTGGTATTCTATTCAAAAAATTTTTCTTCGATTTTTGAAAGAAACCAAGAGATTTTTTGTGCATTAACTGGTATAAAATACAGAATAAAACAGTACTTTGATTCCGTAGGTCATGCTTAAGAAAAGAAAGTGGGTTCACTATCATATGCACTTCCGCCACCGGAACCCGAGAACCGGTATAATCAAAGTCGGTTCGTACGGCCACCAACTAACATGACATACAAACTCTACTAGTACGCACTCTAAATAACGATTTGAATGTTTGTTGCATCCGAAAATATGCAGTAATTTTTGGTAGGGCCATAAGACCTTTTAATTGACCCTAAGATTGGGAATAACGGTTTAGAGACCAGTTCAGAAATTTTTTTACGTTTTTTTTTTCGACGGTTTAAGCGACTGTGTACAATATTGAACACACTTCACCCTATAACTCCGGAACAGGAAGTCGGTTCCGGATGCAGTTCAGGAATTCCGTATGAGATCGAAAGACCTTTCGTTTGAATTTAAGTTTGTGGAAATCGGTCAAACCATCGCTGAAAAAAGTGAGTGAGATCCATTTTGGTATATATAACCACTATTTTTGGTGCTTCCGGAACCGGATACCGGGAACCAGGATAGCCGGAATCGGTTTGTTTAGTTGCCTACTGATAATGACTATTGATTTGTGTTGTTTTGAGGCCAGTTTTGAAATTTTTTTACGTTTTTTGTTTCGCCGGTTCAAGTGACGGTGTACAATATTGAACACACTTTACTCTATTACTCCGGAACCGGAAGTAAGATCCGGATGCAATTCAGGAATTCCGTATGGGACAACGAGACCTTTCATTTGAATCTAAGTTTGTCAAAATCGGTTCAGCCATCTCCGAGAAAACCTAGTGAGATTATTTGACACATACACACACACATACACACATACACACACAGACAGACAGACAGACATTGCTCAGGTCGATGAACCTTCCGGGCCAATTTTCACTAGTCGGTTTTTCAAGTGATTGCATAACCTTTCTAAATAAGAAAGCAAAAGCGTGTTTTGACTGGATTGGGACCACTGTGCAAAGGAAAGGAAATTGCAAAGCAAATAGGGCATATTGAGCGCGTGAAAAAAAACTGGAACAAGAAAAATCAAATTTCTATTGGTCGTCTGCTACAAAGTTTTTGAAGCAATCTACGAACTTCGCAAAATTCGAAGGTGTAAAATTTATTGAGATTCGTTGAAAAAAGCTGAGCTATGAACGCTAGAAGTTACCGTTCCAACATTTTCGAGGCTTGGTATTTCTAGTATTAATATACTTTATCTTATAATTTTAGAACTGGAAGTCGGACCCGAATGAAATTAAACAGAAACCTATGATACTATAGGAACTATTATTTGAGCCTGTTTGTGGAAATCGATCCAATAATCTCTGAGGAAATTGAGTGAATCTCGTTTTAGACTTTTTGACCACTATTTTCGGTACTTCTGGAACCTGGAACTTGGAACCAGTATAGCCGAAGTAGGTTCGCTTAGTAAGCTACTAATATAGCCTACAAATCTAGAAAAATATTATCCTTTTTTTGCATCGTCACTTTATTTTATGAAAGCATGATGAAATTCAATAGCAACTTATGAAACTACGAGATTTTTTATTTTATGAGTGACATGTCCCGGATTGGCGTTCCAATGCATACGTTCCATATTTGCTTGGTCTTACAAGCCAGTTGTCATACATTGCTCAGCTCGATGAACTGTGTCGAATGATATACACAGAAAAAATAATGAAATTTACACGACATGTAAATCAATAGTATGATGAAATAGACATAAGTTGAATCGAAAATTTATTACTATTATTATTCGTTTATTTAGGGCCTCGGCTTTAACCGTTTGATCATTCGCCGAGGTGATATAGTCTTGGGAGAGGAGTTTGGGGATGAGTGGGGTGGGTGGGATTTATAATTACATTTCATTTGATATAGTTACATTGTATTTTATATAATTTTAATTTCGTTTGCCTTTCTTTGTTTTTCCTTGTGGATGATCCTCAAAGTTTTTCGTCCGGGGGTCGACTCTGCTAGGTAAGTGACCTGCAGGTGTCGTTGTCCTTGGACTTTTGCTGTGGAGATAGGGTTCCCCCGTGCTGCTTGGTTGTAAATCTGGCTAATAGGTGCCGTTGTCCGGTACCTTCTTAGGGAGAGAAGTTTTCCACTATGATAGCTGCTTAGTTTTTGCTGGTCGGTGTCGACCTAGTTGTGTGCGATTTGCTTGGTTGCAATGTTGTGTGCTTTCTTGTTAACTTTGAGCTGCTTCATGTCGATTTGCGTTATCAGCCGTTTTCTGTTTGGTGAATGTGACTGACTTATGCTCTTGGCGATGTTGAACTGGATAATTTTCCCTTCGGTATCGGAAATTGATCGGTTTGCGGTAGGTGGGTCTTTATTTTAGGTGTCCGAGTGATTGTCAGCTGCTGTCGGTGCTATTGGAGAAACGCTTAGCTGTTTGTTTACGCTGCCGGCAGGTATAATTTTTTATTTAGTTGGGAAATGGAGTTAATTTCGATTTTGTTTTAGGTTCCTCTTGCGTTTTTGAAGACTTTCGGTCGTAATTTTTTCGGTGTTTAGTATTTTGGTTTGAGTATCTTAATGGCATTCGGGTGGGTTTGCGTCTCGGAGTTAGGTTCCTTTTGGGTTTGTGAAAATTTTCGGTCGTAACTTCCACGGTGTTTAGTATTTTGGTTTGGGCACTCAAAGACATTCGAATAGATTGGCATCTCGGAGTAGTTAAAGGAGTGCATATTCGTTGTCCGGGTTGTTGTTGAGTACCTCCCGGATCGAGCTGGGCAGACTGTGATGTTTGCGAAGATCGTGAAATTTGGGGCAGTTGATGAGAATGTGTTCAACTGAGAGCCTGACGTTACATATGGGGCAGGACGGTGGTTGACAATTTGAAATGGTGTGTGCAAGGGTAATTCTGGTGTGGCCGGTTCGTAGTCTGGATAGGACCCGTTGCTCCATCCGGCTGCTTTTATCGATCCATTTGTCGGGTTCACTTTTAACTTTTATGTGTGCCCAGAAGATGCTCTCCAGGTTCTGATGAAGTAAAGATTTTGTATTGACGTTTCTGATGAGGTCCATAGCTGGAACTGTTCTGGTAAGGTAGTTGGACCTGCCTAAAGTTGCGAGTGCGTCTGCTTCTTCGTTGCCGGGGATACCAGAGTGTCCGGGTATCCAACAGATGACCGTCTGGTTATTGCATTGTTCCTCTATTGCTTGGATGAAGGGGTGTAGGGAATTGCCTGCTTCGAAGGCGATGAGGATTGCCAAGGAGTTGGATAGAATTATCGTTGGAGTGTTGGGAGATTTGGATTTGATTGCGTAGAGGATTGCTGAGGCTTCAGCCGAGAATACTGTTGAGTGTAGCCGAAAGTTGTGGTTTGATGTTGGGCTGTAGATACCGGCTCCAACTTGCTCGTTCAGTTTGGATCCGTCGGAAGCCGAGAGTCCTCTTGAAAATGGTGATATTGGCGTACCATTGGAAGGGTAAGACTCCGGATTCAACGCAGGCGCCGAACACCGGGGTGCTAGGTAAAAGGTCGCTTGCCAGACGTATTGAGCGGTTGTAGAGAGGAGCTAATGTCGTCTGCATGACTTCTCGATTTAGGCAAGTGATTTCAATTCCATAGAAGATTCGGCCGTTGATTAGAGCTTTGCTGATATTGATTGCAGATCTACGGTTCCATCTGGGGTGGCTGAGGCTTATTGTTTTGATGAGTCGTAGTCGACTTTCGCAGTCTCTTTTGAGGTTCCTAAAGTGATCGTTAAAGGTGAGTTTACGATCGATTGTAATTCCGAGTATTTTGGAAAGGCGTTTAGAGGGAATAATAATGTTGTCGAGTTGGATTGGGTTTCCTGCGTCGACATGGTGGGAGTTGCAACAGTGAGCGATAGCGCATGTTTGTGGTGCAATGGAGAATCCGACGGAGTTCGCCCATTGGCCGATTTTATTGAATGCGGTTTGTAATTTTCTGCGAATAAAGTAAAGGTTCTTTCCGATTGAGACGATGATTATGTCGTCGGCGTAGACCAGTATGTGAAGCTTCGTTGAAAATACATGAATGGGTTCCTCCTATGGTAACCCGAAATTGGCAGTTTTGAAGATAGTTACTGAGAACTGCACCCATGTTGCCGGTGATTCCTTCTTTTTGTAATGTGCGTAATACACCATCTCACCATACTGTGTTATAGGCTTTAGCTATGTCTAAGATAGCTACTTCAGCGTGTAGGTTTCGGTCTATTGCATCCCGTAGAATCTGTCCCAGGGCTCCCAGGTGGGTTCCTGTTCCGTAACCTTGCCGGAAGGCGAACGCTCGCTGATCGAGCATTTGGTTGGTTTCTAAGAAAGCTGACAGGCGGCGGTTTGCCATTATTTCCATGATTTTCCCGATACATGGGAGGAGACTGATAGGGCGTAAGTCTTTGACGGTTCTGTTTTCTTCACATGTCTTGGGGATGGGAACTACTAGGGCGCTTTCCAATAGTCGGGTAGTTCACCTCGCTCTCATATTGTGTTGTAGCATTTGTGTAGTGGTTTTTTTTCATCCGGTGGGAGGTGCTGTATGAGTAACTAATTACATCGCATTCGGCTGATTGCCCATGTGCTGAGGTTAGTGCATGTTGGAGTTCGGATCCTGAGAAAGGTAAGTTAAACTGATGCCCGGTGTCTGGAGGAAACGTGTTGAGTTCCAATTTAGTTTTCTTGGTTAGGAAGGGCGGATGTAGGGCGTTATTGGCTGATAGTGAGGCGAAGTAGTTACCTATTTCCTCTGCCATTGTTGTGGGGTTTGTTGTGGTGGTGTCATTGGTGTTGAGGGCGAAGCCGGTGTGTCGTCGTTTGCCATTGAGGGCGTTTACCCTTCTCCAGAATTCGGTTGTGTTGGAGTCCGGCGACATTCCTTCTAGGAATCAAAACCAGCTTGCCTGTTTTGCTTCCAGGATTGCTTTCCTGGCCTCGTTTGTTTTAATTCTGAACGTCTGCTCCTTGTCTTGTGTAATTGGGTGATTTACCCCGGTCTTTTGTAGTGCTCGCAGTACCTTACGTCGGCCTCGGACGGCGTCAGCCACCTCGGGACACCACCAATGAATGGCTCATTTTACGGCTTTTTTTCCTATTATGGATATTAATTCTTGAGCGGCTTCATGCATTATTAGGCCGAGCGCTGTAGCGGTGTACTCCCGGTCGGAATCTATGTGCATAGATACGAAACGCTCGTACTCGGACCAGTCGGCTCGTTCCGTGATCCATCGTGGTCGTCGTGCCGTGTCGGGTGGACGTTGGTTGTGGAAAATGGTGATGGGGAAATGATCGCTGTTAGTTTATGGTGTCGCTACTTAGTCGGAGACTTCGGCGTCTTCGATGACGACTTTTTCGACGATTTCCGTTGCCGTTTGTTCATGTTCCGTTGTCATTGCTTCTTTTTCGGGTTCTGACAGGAGGGATAGATCTTGGTGAGGATGTAGGAGATATATTGATTGGTGCTTGATTTCTTTTTGGGGGTTTGTCAGATTCTCTTTTGATGGGGGTGATTCCGGATAGATTAAGCTTTTCGGTATTGTTCTTGGCTTTGCCAGACTTGGAGCTGGAGGGCCCGTTGCATCTATGTGGTTTGTTGGTGTGGGAATGTGTATTGGCGGGTCGATCGTTTTATTCGATTGAGTTTTGGATTCCTCCCAGGTGGGCCATGAGTATTTCGTTCTGCTGTTTTACGGCTTGAATTTCGGTTTTTGTGTTGGATTTTTGGACTGTTGCCAGATGAGCCATTATTTTTCCGTTCTGTTGTTTTATGGCTAAAATTTCGGGTTTTAGATGGTTAATTTCTAAATCTTTTTTGGCGATTAACTGGTTGACCTTGGCACGGTATTGGTTTTTGAATTCGTTGATTTGTTCTTGAAGAACGTTGATGTTTGGGTTATCCTGTTGGTTGTAATTTCTCGTCATGTCAGCGTTTAATTTCGTTTGTTGTTGGCGGTTAACCAGTTTCCTTGCTTTGGCAAAGGTCAAATTTTGGTCAATTTTTATTCACACTATTTTTTCTTGTCGTGCGTAGACTGGGAATTTTCGGGACCAGGTTGGGTGGTGTTCTCCACAATTAGAGCACTTGCTGGGTCGGGTGCATGGGTCTTCTTTGGTGGGCTGGTGCTGTTCGCTGCAGTTGAGGCATATCTCTGCTCGGGTGCAGGTCTTACTGCCATGGCCGAAGTTGCCGCAGTGATAACACTGCATAGGCAGGGGGTAGTATTGCCTAATTTCAACGCGTACTAGTCCGAAAAATATTTTGCTTGATAATGTTGATCCAGCGAAGGAGAGTATCAACAGTGGTATGTTGCTTTTGACGTTGTTGACTATTTTGGTAATGCAGCGTACCTCTACTACATTCTGGCTTTTTATTTCGTCCTTTAGTTCATTTTCCATAAGATTGATGGTATCGATGTCATATACCACCCCTTGGACTCGATTGAGTACCGGATGTGGTATAATTTCAATTGAGTAGTACTGACCGAGGCTTCTTAGTCGAATAAATTTCTGATAGGCATTAAGGGAGGATGTTCTTATGACATATTACTATGGGTCCCCCTGGCTTCCTATGTTGCTTTGACTACTTTGGCGGGGTCCATCCCCAGTGTTCGTTTAAGGACATGATTGATGAGAAAAGGGTTCTGTGGAAGGCCTCGGTTGTTTCCGTTAGAGTCGCTGGTAGCGCGCATTAACAGGGTTTGGGTATAAATTTCGTCCCCGCTCTGCATAAAACGGGAGAGTGAGCTGCTTGTGAGTGGGGGGTATCCGGGTATCCGGATCCGGCTCTTTCATTTTACTTATTACTCACCGCCCTACTTCGGCTTGCTGGGTGAATTTACGCTCGTCGATTTCGGTGCAGCCACGCGCTTACCTGGTTAGCGCTTGCTCTTTGTTTTGGTAATTTGACACTTAAATTGTTTTGCGCAAGTCTCGATTAGCACAAATCGTTCTGTTCGCACTGATAAATCACTAGGCCGGGGAATTACCACAGCACAGCAGAAAGTACTTAGGGTGAAATACACGTTCGGGACCGACAGGAAAACATGATCGGTTAAAACGAGTGTTGGACACGATATGAATCGAAAATTTGATTTAAAACCATGATCGATGTAAGATTAAATTGAATTGAATAGATTTTCCAATTAACAAGACTGCATATTTATAAAACGCTTAGAACTGTATAGTAACTTTTTATGCAATTGCCTGCTCTAAATATGTGCATGAAAATTGATGTAAATTCACAAAAAAAAAACATTTAGCCCTCTGCGCCAATTTTCACTAATCAATTTTTCAAGTGATTGCATAAACTTTCTATATGAGAAATGCAATAAGTGTAGGGGTGTTCGACTGCCGGCAGTGTTCGTTTGCCCACCGTAACTTTTGACAGAAAGCAGATAGCGTCATTCCGACAAATGTCATGTGTGTGTGTAATAGCAGCACGTTCTTTTTGTACCAAATACCTAACCAAACATATGATTGTACTTTTAGATGCGTTCAAAACAAATTTTAATTGCGTGAAAATCAACACAAAAGTTTTTTCTGAATTTTTTTGTGGTACCATAAATTGAAGAGTATCAATCGGTGAGTTGATTGTATATTTATGAGGTGAATTCGATTTTTTTCGTGACTTAACCAAAAACAAAGATTTGTTTTGTCAATTTAAAAATGTCTACCGATTTTTGTTTCCGGCACCCCAATGTGTTCAGTTACCAGCACCCCATTTTATTGGACAAATTGTGAAAAATTGTCAGTGATATGCAGGCTTCTGCATAGCAAGCTAAAGTTTTTGCTAAACATTTAGCTGCTCATACAGCAGATGCTCCGGCTAAGAAAAAAACGTGGAAGGCCGGCCAAATCAACAAAAAAGACGTCACAATCCAAATCATCGGCCAAGAGAGCCAAGGCGAATTCACCATCACACAATGAAGACTTTTGTTCAAAACTTTCCTTTGAATAATTGCATTCTTTACTTATATTTTTTCGAAATTTCTTGGGGTGTCGGTAACCGAATACCTTTTTTGAAATTGCCAGAATTTATCACTTTACTAAAGTGATAATAATTTTTTTTCAATGTTCGGGAATTGAGAACAAAAATCGACGAGATCTTTTTAACGACGAGTAACTGCAACTTTGATGTCATCTTTTTGACCGAGACCGGACTGGATAGCCGAATAAACTCTCAGCAGTTGTTTGTAAATTCCTTTAATGTTTTTCGCTGTGACCACAGCTCAGCTAATAGTGACGAAGCATCATTTGGTGGAGTATTGATTGCCATTTCACGAAAACACCTCAGCTCTATCATTGAAACGGTGAATGATCAGTGTCTTAAACAAGTGTGTGCAAGTGCTACAGTTCGGGGTAAAAAGTTACTGCTATGCGGTATGTACATTCCCCCTGATATAAGCCAAATCGTTGATGTGATCGATGCGCACATTTCAACTGTTTCGGGACTGTGCATTAAAGGTTCTGTGATTGATATTGTTCTGGTGTGTGGTGATTTCAACCAGCCCCGCATTGTGTGGAATCAACGGCATGAAGAAATACAACCCGTTTGTTCTTTGTTGCCATCCGCTGCTGGTACAGCGCTGATCGACGGTATGGATTTTTTAAATCTACATCAAGCAAACCAGTGCAGAAATCATCTTGGGCGATTGCTCGATTTGGTCTTTTGTTCTTCGGTGCATCAATTAATAGTTAAATGTAGTGTTACTCCACTGCTACCTGTCGACACTCATCATCCGCCTTTAGTTATCTCGTTGGCTGCTGACTGCGAAAACAATTCCCGGAACATGCACTCCACGAATGAATCAAGGCCATTAAATTATAAAAAAAAATTGATTTTGCTGCTTTACTTGAATTCTTGCAATACGTTAACTGGAGTGCTTTGCAAGAGATCGCTAACGCAAATGAAATGGCATCTCAGTGGTTAAGTTTAAATTTGCCTTTTATAAAACGGCCAAGAAGTCCTCCTTGGAGCACAGCTTTGCTTCGTAAATTGAAACGAATTCGAAATGCTTGGCAGAGCAAACATCGTCGCTGGAAGAGCTTTGAAATAAAACGAATGTTCAAAAGTTCTAGCGAAACCTATCGCAAATTAAACGCAGGGTTGTACAAATCCTACGTTATACGAGTTCAAACTGATCTTCGTCGGAATCCCAAACATTTCTGGACTTTTGTAAACTCGAAACGCAAATGCTCATCAATTCCTTCAAAAGTTTGTCTCGATGGTGTTGAATCCAGGTCATCCTTGGAGTCATGTGATTTGATTGCAAAGTTCTTCGCTTCGGTGTTTGCAGAAAAAACAGCCTCCGGTATCGATGCGGAGACCGCCGCGGTGGATGTTCCTGAGAATTTAGTGCACATTGATACATTTTTGGTTACTCCCGATATGATTGTTGCCGCAGCGAAGAAGTTGAAACGATCGTTCTCGGCCGGACCAGATGACATACCTGCTGCGGTGTACAGTCATTGCGCTTCTGCTTTAGCCGATCCTTTGTGCACTATATTTAACAAATCATTTGAGCAAGGTATCTTTCCGATGACTTGGAAGCAGTCTTTCATGTTTCCTGTATACAAGAGCGGTGATCGTACAAATGTTAGAAATTATCGAGGCATAACTAATTTATTAGCTGCATCTAAACTGTTCAAAATAATTGTTAGCACTGAGGTACTTTTTCGTACTAAAAATTACATCTCTATTGATCAGCATGGATTTATGCCTGGTCGTTCAGTCAGCACGAATCTCTTAGATTTCACTTCCAGTTGTTTTTCAAGTTTGGAGAATAAGGTACAAATTGATGCAGTATACACTGATCTGAAAGCAGCTTTCGACCGAATTGACCACCGAATACTCTTGTGCAAGATGTTGCGGCTGGGCGCCACTGCAAAAACACATATATATATATATATATATATATATATATATATATATATATATATATATATATATATATATATATATATATATATATATATATATATATATATATATATATATATATATATATATATATATATATATATATATATGTGCATATGCCGATGATTTGAAATTATATCTTGAAATTCGCTCGTAGGAACTGGTCAATTGTCAGCATTTCAAAATGCCAGGTCATAACGTTTCACCGAATACTGAACCCAATTCGATTCGACTATGCTCCGGAGAGTTGATCATGTTAATGACCTTGGTGTTTTGTTAGATGCCAAACTTACCTTCAATCTGCATCGTTCATCTATAATTTCAAAATCGACACACAACTAGGTTTTATTGCAAAGATCGGGCGGGACTTCAAAAATCCGTATTGTTTGAAGGCGTTATATTGCTCTTTGGTTCGTCCAAAACTGGAAAATGCTAGCGTAATTTGGAGTCCTTATCAAATTACATGGAACTTACGGATTGAGCGCGTTCAGAAACGATTTGTTCGTCTTCCTCTAAGAAACCTTCCCTGGCAGAACCCGCTTGAGCTTCCACCATACCACGATCGCTGTCGACTGATCGGACTCCGCTCATTGGAACGACGCAGGAAAATTCAGCAAGCTACTTTCGTGGCAAAACTGATCAACGGGGATATCGACTAACCGAAGATTTTGTCTCAACTCGATTTTCGTGCTTCGCAACGATCACTGCGCTCTGCCAGTTTACTTCAGTCGAGATTTCATCGAACGACGTTCGGGTATTACGAACCGAGAACATCATGCTTGAGGACATTTGGCGCTGTTGAACATCTTTTTGAATTTGATGAACCAACACACAAATTCGCGCAGAAAGTACAGCGATCTACAATTTTATGACTTGACCATTTTGTTGTCAGATGAATAAATTTAATAATAAATAAATAAATAAATAAATAAATAAATAAATAAATATATAAACTGATTCTCACAAATCTTGATTTGAATTTAAGCGCATATTATCTTTAATGATACAAATGATACGGGCGATAAAATAAAAGAATGTCAATGAATTTAAGCTTTTTTGAAAAAAAAATGCAATTTACACAGCCGGTAGTGCAGTGATGTCAATAGCTATAATAATAATAATAATAATAATAATAAAAATAATAATAAAAATAATAATAATAATAATAATAATAATAATAATAATAATAATAATAATAATAATAATAATAATAATAATAATAATAATAATAATAATAATAATAATAATAATAATAATAATAATAATAATAATAATAATAATAATAATAATAATAATCATAATAATAATAATAATAGTTCTACTACATGTTTTATGTTGATGATTCGTGCTGTTTAGCTTGACTTAAGCTACGATCAGACTAGCCAGTTTATCTGCCACAGACAAGTAATTTTTCGGCAGTTTATATTTGGTCTGGCAATGAGATCACACTATTCACAGTTAAATGACTGCAACAGTAAAGTTTGACTGCCGACAGTCAATACTTTGACAGTTTTTATGTTTGACTGTGACAGATTGCACGGATGTGCGCGTATGCACGGAATGCATAAGAACGCAGGTTCGAGTCCTGTCTCTGAGCGTATCTTTTTCCAAAAATTCATCTTTTCTGTTAGTTTTTCTTTCACTTGGCTTCCCCAATATATATTTCCGCTCAGTCATTGCAAAAACTATGACAGATTTTTTGAGCATGTCTGTATTGTGATTACATTGATCAGACAAATAAAACTGGTTACAGACTTAAATATAGGGAGTGGGCTGTTTATTACAGTTTTTCTGCACACAGTGATCACATTGGAAGAAAGTTTGTGGGGCAGATAACTTTTCACGGAATATTGCAATATGATAAAATATCGATCTGGTCTCACAAACGGAAGTTCGTTGCGTTGCTACTTGGTGTGTTGTGTTTGGAAGCAATTGAAGAAGGAATATAAATGTGCTTCGGTTTTTTTAACCTTTTTTTTATAAATATCATAAATAGGAATAGAAATCGCTCAAACTTTAAAAAAAATTTCCGAGGCCCGGTGACGCATGGTGGATTGGTTATTGTTTTAGAAAATTTCGAATATTGAACTTTTCCACAGTTTTAAAAAATATGAAACCGAAGCTCTTCGATGTATCTAAAAATCATTTATTAACCAAGTATGAAGTGAGCGTGTTTTTGTTAAAATGAAACGTTTATTTTGAATGAGATGAAAAATAGTCGAAATAGTGACCATCTTTCTGGCAATATGTGCATACCTCGATAATCAGACATCCCATTTTCGACTTCTTCGTAGGAATTGAAATGGTGCAAAGTCAATGCGTGGCTATTCGATAAAAACAAATGGTAGTCATTTCATTTAAATTCATATTTGTTTTCCTTCCTTTTTTCATCTCTGTATGATTTACATTTCAAGTGGTTCTATAACAAAATATTTCATCTTTGTTACAGTACTTTGGTTGTTCTGTTTCTTATTTCCTATCAGTATCTTGGTTTTCACTGATTTGGTGTCGTTTAATACAAATAGTCAAGTGCTTTGATTCTTTTAAGAATTCTACGAAATGTGCGTTAAGCTTCATTATTTCGACCGGAAATGATGACATTGACAATGCAATTCGGTGAGAAGTGAGTACTCTTTAATCGATTTCGATCGATTTTAAGTACTTTTTTGTAAGATAAACATTATTTGTGTATAGAACTAAAG
This sequence comes from Malaya genurostris, assembly GCF_030247185.1. Taxonomy (NCBI): domain Eukaryota; kingdom Metazoa; phylum Arthropoda; class Insecta; order Diptera; family Culicidae; genus Malaya; species Malaya genurostris. The sequence continues at coordinate 163,539,036 of NC_080571.1, read as the reverse complement.
AGCCGCAGCATCATATCCAAAGAGCCTTGGGCTATCCTGATTCCCGACATTCTGTTCTTGAAATAGTGGTCATATACTCAAAAACGGAACTCACTCACTTTTCGTAGTGATCGCTTGACCGGTATTCACAAATTTCGGTTCAAATAAAAAGCGAAAACTCCTAAACTTTGCGCGGATGCAAATGTTTAAAATTTCAAGCATTTAAAAGTACGATAGCCGAATCGTACAGAATTTTATGTGATTGACCAAAATCAATACAGTTTGTAAGTCATGTTAACAGAAGGTCATTCGAACCGACCTCATTTACACCGGTGGCAGAAGTACCTGCAATAGAAAAACTGTTTCATTTTGTTGGTTGTTGGTTGTACTAATTGATGCGCAGTCAAAGTTTTTTGCTTTCTTTCAAGAAGCAATAAATTTTTTTTCGAAAAATGCCACATATATGAGAATGTGAGTACATGAGTGATACGAGAAAGCCATCAATACAACACTAGGTGGATTAAAACAGGTTTTTTATTACTATCTGGTATCTACACAGAGAAATTGATCACGACACCGAAACTCTTGGGGAAAACCACGTGTACTCACTTCTCACACTGGTGCTGGAACGTTTTGCTTTGTGTTTGGATGAAATAAACAAGTTTTTGGTTGTCATAGAATCTGTGGCAGACAATTTCTGCACAACAATTTCAGAAACAGTGAAATTTTTCTGTACAGTCCTCTACTGTTTGTCTGTCGACTTTGATCACATTGTCACTGATAATCTGCACACTTTGACTGCATACTGGAAAAATGCTGGACAGTCAAACCGATTTTGACTGCTTGCAGACAACTGCGAACCGACTGCACTATATTACAGTCAAACTGCACAAGTTTGTGCAGATAAACTGGCTAAAGTAATCGTAGCTTAAAGAAATCGTTCAAATTAAAAAAAAATCCGAGACACGGAGGAACATGGTGGATTGGTTATTATTTTAGAAAAAACTTAAATACTGAACTTTTCCACATTTTTAAAAAACATGATACCGAAGCTCTTCGATGTATCTAGAAATTATTTATTACCCCATTAACAAGTGAGCGTGTTTTTGTTAAAATGAATCGCTTATTTTGAATGAGAAAATTAAAAATATATTCGAAATAGTGACCATCTTTCTGGAAATTTGTGGATACCTCGCCAATCAGACATCCAATTCTCGCCCTCTTCGTAGGGCGCAAAGTCAATGCGTGGCTGTTCGTTAAAAACAAATGGTAGTTGTAAGTTAGGTGTGTTATATGGAATGTTTATTATACTAGGTTTTATTGTATACAAAGGTAAAGAACAAGACAATGTAATAGATGGGTCAATCAATGCAAGTTACGACAATAAGTTACAGTAATCATTTATAATATAAATATATAATAAAATATTTCATCTTTGTTACAGTACTTTGGTTGTTCCACAGATAACAGATATATTGGCTCGAACGATTTTTTTTTCAAAATCCTGTGTAAATTTCAAATACTATATACGTTGGAAAAACTACTGCCACCTACTAATATGTGCGGCGAATGACCAGAAACGGTTAAAGTCGCTAATAAAATAAAACAAACAAATACTGCCACCTACTCAATTGTTCGTCTCGATCTTTTCTAATGATCGATATTTTCAATCAAACAGTTCAATCAATCGGAACAATTTTGCTGCTAAAATTGATCTTGATTAGGAACCAACACCGAAAATTATTTGTCTTGATTTGTATTTGTTTTATAGCCGACGAAATTACACTAATACCAAAAATGTATGCAATTTTATCTTTGTACATACTTGCGATACGGATTCCGACATTTAAGCTTCTCTTCGCCAAGCTTGAGTTCAAGTTTTTTTATGCAAGCAGTTATTTTTATAACGTTAAGTTTCTCTGACATTCTGCAATTTCGTTTGAAGTGATAAACTGTTTCTCATTATCAATCGAGTTCAGTTATAAATTCAAAATTAATCTTAAGCTTTCAAAAATTATATAGTTCATATTTCAACTGGTGATTGACTATATATTGCTTGAATCTGTGTGAGGTGTTATTCTTGGCCATCAATTGCATATTGGCTAGTAATTTACGTTTATTCGTGCTGTGCTTAGGGCTATTTGTACAGCTGCTGTCGCTTTGTGGTTTAAACAATAAGCTATAGTCTTGATCGAGTTCTTCGCATACTTAGCCTTCTGCTTGGTGTATAGCCTAATTAAAGGCGCTTCCCTGGATGAACATTGAGAAAAATTGTGCTAAATGCAGTCAAGTCATTACCGGTATTGATTCAGTAGTTTGCCGTGGATATTTGTGACCTTTGACTCGGCTGGTCACAATATTACCTATGGTCACTGGGTCAACTTGAATACATTACCCTATCAATATTGTTGTACACCTGAAAGAATTGTAAGTAAATGTCTAAGTATAAATTAAATGTCTATCCTCCGTGTTTCATGTTTGAGTGATGTTTAATTTATGCTTAATAGCCGTGGTTGGTATCTAAATTAAAAGTAATATTCATTTAGTCATTTATATATATATTTACTTATTTATTATTTATTTATTTATTTATTCGTATATTTATTCATTTATTTACATATTTATTTATTTATTTATTTATTCATATATTTGTTCATTTATTTACATATTTATTTATTTATTTATTTATATATACTTATATTTACTATATATTATTCGTTTACTCACATTTATTCACATATTCATTTATTATGCAATAAACAAAAAAAACTATTTATAATCAAAAATATCAAAATAAGGAAACAAGCCCTAGTATCAAGAGTCTATATGTCATTTGCTATAAAAATTCAAATTCAAAATCGATACCAACCATAAGAACAAAATGTAATCGTCGATGGTCTTTATATCGTTCTCTGTCATCATCATCGTCATTGTATCATTGTCATCGAGTTGGAGGATTCTAGGCGGGGCTCGATGGGGGTGGTAGCGGGGATGAGCTGGGAGGAGATAAAAGGGTCCGAGCAGGCGGTATCAAGTCTCTTTTAGTTGACCTGCCCGGAGGAGTGAAGACCAGCAGCAACGTGTCACAAGTCTAATGTGACCCCGCGTTTCGGAAATAAAAGTTTAAAAAAGTGAGTAGTGATTGTTCTCGCGAAAAGTTGATCGATGGATCAAGTTACCCGACCGTTCGAAAGATCCACACGTCCGTTAGTTTTCGTTCGGTCAGTCGAGTGGGATAAGTGTGGTTACCGGTTTATTTGAACAGTTTATGAGTAGTACGTACGACGCAAGTGCACAAAAACGGTCAAAGATTGGCCAAGCCAAAAAGACGCCAACGAACGCCATTACCCAAGTGCCGGTAGGGTATGGCAGTTCAGACCGAAAACGTTATAAATCCTACTCGACTAATAGTTAGACACTCGTAAGTGAATCAAGTGCGCGCAGTACCGCTCCCCGGGCTTCTAAAAAGTGCGAAACGCAGGCCTACGTCAACAAAGGCCGAGTTGCTGCAGCATCCGGAGTTCATAGTTCGTCATAGTCCGCTGCCGAGGAAGAGTCCTGTACTACCCCCACCGGCGTCCCGTCTTCAGCCAGCTGCAACAAGTCGACCAACGTTCCACACGGCCGCAACGATGCTCCAGAAGCAGTTATCATCTGAATAAAATAATCGCAAGTAATATTCACGCTTTATTAAATTCAACCCCCCCCCCCTTGTTGAGTAGCTTGAAATTAAAAGTGAAAAAAATAAGTTTATAAAATATAAAGATGAAGTATCTAAGAAATGTCTGATCTTTAATGTATTCAAGTTGTGTTGTGTTAGTTTACAGATAATGAGTCCATTTGCTTGTTTCCGCTCGAAAACGACTTCCGCCCAGTGACCGTAGTGTAAAAGGGTTGAAAGTCTTCCCCGCGTAGAATTTCCTCTGGTGACAAAAGAGTAAAACGACCCAAAGCCGGTGAGTAAAACGTGGCGCGAACACACCACGTGTACGCAATAGCCAGCCAACTAAGTGTTGAATCAAAAAAAGAAAACTGAGTAGGTAACAATTGGCGCCCAACGCAAAATAAAAAGAAAAATGTGCTTTGCTTCCGAGACCAGAAGCAAAACCCTTTTTTCATAGTGTCTCCCGGGGAAATTCAATTTACTTCCGTAATTTTCATTAAACGTTTAGTCATCGGGACAACGTTCAGTTCATACAGCGGTCCGAGAGAAGATTGTGATTTGTTCTGTGACGGACTGGTGCGAGTGATGAAAAAAAAATACGAAATAAAAATCCGTAGATTGCGAACGGCAGGCAGAAATATCGATCACATTTGCTTTGTTTCACAATAATAGCGCAGGCATGTGCAAACCAACCAAGACTTAACTTTGTCTCTCTACTGTGTGTTCAATCTCATTGCAATATTCTTTCCAGCGTGTGTTATTAGGTAGTGTAATAATTGTCTATATACAGATGGCTTCGTCACGTTTTACATTTGATCAAGCCAGTGAATTGCTTATGGGATGGTATTACAACTTGAAGGTGGAATTTCTTGCTGATGACGAGCTTGATCACGAGCTGACGGTTCGATCGGTCATCATAGGGGAAAGTTTGGATAGAACACGAAAGCGATTGTGGTTAAGGGATCGGTTAAGATCAGAGCGAGGAAAGTCTGCAGATAAAATACTGCCCCACGTACCTGTTGATCCGACTAAGGAAATTAGTGTTTGTTCTCAAAAATATTCTGAACTTAAGGTAGCGCTTCGCCGTGGTCACGGGAGTTCGCTGCCTATCCCGGGGTTTCATGCACTTTACCCAAAATTGTGAGAAAACGGGGAAGAAAACGGAAATTCCAAGAACATACGATTCAAGATAAATAATTTTTCTATCGATTCGTATATAAATTGTGCCTGATAAACGTTTTTATCGAAAGATTTCGTGCGAGTTATAAAAATAAATGAGTTTTTCCTTATTTTTTCGCACGCACACAATGCATTGTGGTGTGCAAAATGTTACATGCGGTAGACGCCAACAACATTTCTTTTGTTTTCGTTGTTTGTTCTCTCTGCGTAAACGTTGAATATAGATGAGTAGAAAATGTAAGTAAGTGTTACTACTTTGTAAAATAATGTCTATTCATGTTTCAGATGAACCAGAAATCAGTAATGATTTTCATCGCTACTAGCTTTTACGCTTTGTTGAAAACGTAGCACATCCCTACATATGCGAGTTGTTTATAGCGAGAAAAGGAAAAAAGAAAACAAAATGTTTAACAAAACTCGCACGAAATCTCGCGAAAGAAAAGCTTTCTAACTAATATTTTTCGCCAAATGCATAGTAAAATCATTTACCTACAATCGTATGTTTTTGATTTTTCGTGAATCGGCTTAGTATTGAAGAAATTTGCAATTTAGGGTGAAATTTCGGCGACAAAGCAAGAGGAAGCAGTGAGTTGTCTCGCTTCGACCTGACCACGGCGAAGCGCTACCTTAAAGCAGCTATAGAACAGGAGGAAAATGATGATGCGAAAAAAAGTTACTACACGAGATTGTTGCATGTTGGTGTACGTATCATGACGATTTTGTCAGATGCGCGTGGCTCACCAAATTTACATAGTTTTTTACAAAATACCGTCGTTGAATTAACAGAAATTATTTTTTCAAATTTTTATGATCCGTTAAATTTGGGTAAGGATAATGAACCGTTAGATGGTGATAATGCGGATGTAGGTAACACCGTCGGTGACGCACTTGATACAAATGATGAATTAGATGATCGTGGATGTGTAAATCATCCAAGGCAATCCGTTTTGTCTCAAGGGGATATAGACTGGATTCATTCATTGCAAGCTAGAATTGTGGATTTAGAACAGGAACTAAATCAACGAAAGAACGTTAAACATGCCGGTACCCAAACTTTTAATCATTTTGTTAAGCCATCTAATAACCAACCGAACCAATATTAAATTTTTTCTATTTCTAGTTTCTCGTATCCATCCTTCCAAAATCCTCATATATTTCCTGTTCAGTTAAAGAAAGGGCTATTACAATGTTAGTATAATTCGTCCCGTTTTTGTGTGTGCAGATCGTTTATAGTTCTGATTCTAATTCCAAACAGGGTAGGTCGTGTGAGTTTATTCGGCGTATTTTTTTTCCCTCGGGTATCGAGAGAGTTTTAGAAATTCGCGAAGAGTGAACCATACGCGTTAAATAATAGTTTCTTCAACTCATCCGGAGAGTTAGAAGAAGTGCAAATTAATATTAGGGGGCCCCTAGCATAATCGTGAAAAGTATATTGAATTAGTAGCTGTTTGTTTGAATGAAAGATATCGAACGTGTCATGTATATGAATGAATATGAAACTTGAAAGTGAGTGCGATTGAGTAAAATTTATGAATGTGACTGAGAATGAATGAAATTGAATAAATAAAACGTACGAATGAGTTAGGTTAAATATATTCTGTCCAAGCGTCGTTCTTGTGACAGTAATATTGTTTTGTCCAAGCGTCGTTCTTGTGACAGTAGTGTAGTTTTGTCCAAGCGTCGTTCTTGTGACAGTAGTGTAGTTTTGTCCAAGCGTCGTTCTTGTGACAGTAGTGTTGTTTTGTCAAGGCGTCGTTCCTGTGACAGTAGTGGTGTTTTGTCCGAGCGTCGTTCTCGAGACAGTGAAAAAAAGAGAGAAAAGGTGAAATTTAGTCTGTTTTTCTTCCGGATAGTTTCTGTTATTTTTTGGGTTTCCGATCAATATTTCTGCTCTACCAATGCAAAGACCGTCTCAAATTCTGACGCACAAATCACAGTTCTAACAGCAGAGCACTCATTGTTGACTTGAAGGGCTAATGGGTGAACTGCGTAGTCCTGATTGTGACACATTATACTTTTGGTCTTATTACAGTAGCCAAACTCACCTGAACGAATTTATGTATCATAGTGAAAAAGAGCTCCTCTGGCCTTTGGAAAAATCATTTCACTAAGATAGAACTAAACGAGCTCAGGAAGAGAGCTACATTGCACGTGATAATAAGAGATCAACAAAAAAAAAACACTTCGTTTTTTTTTTACCCGACTCCGGGAAAATTGTGACCTTTGACTCGGCTGGTCACAATATTACCTATGGTCACTGGGTCAACTTGAATACATTACCCTATCAATATTGTTGTACACCTGAAAGAATTGTAAGTAAATGTCTAAGTATAAATTAAATGTCTATCCTCCGTGTTTCATGTTTGAGTGATGTTTAATTTATGCTTAATAGCCGTGGTTGGTATCTAAATTAAAAGTAATATTCATTTAGTCATTCATATATATATATTTACTTATTTATTATTTATTTATTTATTTATTCGTATATTTATTCATTTATTTACATATTTATTTATTTATTTATTTATTCATATATTTGTTCATTTATTTACATATTTATTTATTTATTTATTTATATATACTCATATTTACTATATATTATTCGTTTACTCACATTTATTCACATATTCATTTATTATGCAATAAACAAAAAAAAACTATTTATAATCAAAAATATCAAAATAAGGAAACAAGCCCTAGTATCAAGAGTCTATATGTCATTTGCTATAAAAATTCAAATTCAAAATCGATACCAACCATAAGAACAAAATGTAATCGTCGATGGTCTTTATATCGTTCTCTGTCATCATCATCGTCATTGTATCATTGTCATCGAGTTGGAGGATTCTAGGCGGGGCTCGATGGGGGTGGTAGCGGGGATGAGCTGGGAGGAGATAAAAGGGTCCGAGCAGGCGGTATCAAGTCTCTTTTAGTTGACCTGCCCGGAGGAGTGAAGACCAGCAGCAACGTGTCACAAGTCTAATGTGACCCCGCGTTTCGGAAATAAAAGTTTAAAAAAGTGAGTAGTGATTGTTCTCGCGAAAAGTTGATCGATGGATCAAGTTACCCGACCGTTCGAAAGATCCACACGTCCGTTAGTTTTCGTTCGGTCAGTCGAGTGGGATAAGTGTGGTTACCGGTTTATTTGAACAGTTTATGAGTAGTACGTACGACGCGAGTGCACAAAAACGGTCAAAGATTGGCCAAGCCAAAAAGACGCCAACGAACGCCATTACCCAAGTGCCGGTAGGGTATGGCAGTTCAGACCGAAAACGTTATAAATCCCACTCGACTAATAGTTAGACACTCGTAAGTGAATCAAGTGCGCGCAGTACCGCTCCCCGGGCTTCTAAAAAGTGCGAAACGCAGGCCTACGTCAACAAAGGCCGAGTTGCTGCAGCATCCGGAGTTCATAGTTCGTCATAGTCCGCTGCCGAGGAAGAGTCCTGTACTACCCCCACCGGCGTCCCGTCTTCAGCCAGCTGCAACAAGTCGACCAACGTTCCACACGGCCGCAACGATGCTCCAGAAGCAGTTATCATCTGAATAAAATAATCGCAAGTAATATTCACGCTTTATTAAATTCAACCCCCCCCCCCTTGTTGAGTAGCTTGAAATTAAAAGTGAAAAAAATAAGTTTATAAAATATAAAGATGAAGTATCTAAGAAATGTCTGGTCTTTAATGTATTCAAGTTGTGTTGTGTTAGTTTACAGATAATGAGTCCATTTGCTTGTTTCCGCTCGAAAACGACTTCCGCCCAGTGACCGTAGTGTAAAAGGGTTGAAAGTCTTCCCCGCGTAGAATTTCCTCTGGTGACAAAAGAGTAAAACGACCCAAAGCCGGTGAGTAAAACGTGGCGCGAACACACCACGTGTACGCAATAGCCAGCCAACTAAGTGTTGAATCAAAAAAAGAAAACTGAGTAGGTAACATACTGTGGATGCTCGTTTCACATGACATGCTCGGGAGTCTCACGTGCTCTTTTGGGGTATTTTACATCGCATCAAAAAAAATTTTCTGGATGCTTGCGCTAGTTTGTTCGAGAACTAGCATCTCCGCTGTATCACGAAAGCTGAAGACTAAAGTCCGATCCAAAATCATTTTGGAAACATGTAAACGAGCTAAGAAAGGAATCGGACCTACTCTCGACCATGTTTTACGAACAACAAACTGGTTCCTGCACGCAAGAGATAAGCGATATGTTTAGAAAAAAATTTTCCTGCGTTTTTTCTAGAGAGACCTTAAGCCCGTACCAAATCTCTCAGGCGGCTCTTAATGTTCCCATATCGGCGCTGTACTAACGGCAATCGTAAAACTTAAACCTTCACACTCGCCTGGACCCGACGGTATTCCGGCAGTTGTCTTAAAAAGATGTTCAGGTGCAATAGTAACTCCCTTATACCAACTGTTTCAACTATCACTCACGACCGGAGTCTTTCCCGTTATGTGGAAATCTTCCTACATGTTTCCAGTTCACAAAAAAAGAGACAAAAAGAACATTGACAATCATCGTGGAATTACTGCCCTACGCGCCATACCTAAATTGTTCGAATTAGTAGCTCTTAAGCCAATTTTCGACCACTGTAAACAATACATCGCGGAAACTCAACACGCCGAAACGCTCCAATGCTACTAATCTCTTATCTTTTACGACGTACATAATGGATGCAATCGTATCTCTGCAATCGACGGCTGACGGTTAAAATCAATGACAGTCTATCGCAGGAGTTCTTTGCTTTTTCCGGAATACCTCAAGGAAGCCATCTCGGTCCACTGATTTTCCTTTATTTCAACGATGTAAATTACTCACGAGAAGGCCCACGACTATCTTTTGCTGATCACTTAAAGTTATACCAAATAATCAAGAGTGCAGAGGATGCTTCATACCTTCAGCGTCAACTGACCATTTTTTCAAGGTGGTGCGAAATCAACCGAATGACTTTAAACATTAGCAAATGCTCTATTATCACATTCACTCGTAAGAAAGACCCTTTGCGGTTTGATTATTGCCTCCATGATGCAGCGATTGAAAGAGTCACTTTTGTCAAGGATCTTGGAGTTTATCTAGACGAACAAATGAATGCAGCATACTCATTAGGTCTCTGTATCCGCTGATTTGTAGAACATCTGAACTGTGCCTGAAGAACAGATGGCTGTCTATAAACAAATCATCTACCCCGCAATTGAATAGGCAGTCCCTGTTTGGCGGGGCTGTGCACGAACGCACAAACTTAGGCTTCAGCGCATTCAAAGTAAGATCTTGAAGATGATTCTAAAATTACCCCCTTGGACAAGGACTAGTGAAATACATGAGATGGCCTCCCTGGATATACTAGAACAAAAATTCGAACAATACTGCACGAAATTTTAAGAGAGGTGCTGAATCTCTGTAATACAAATAATTCAAAATTTGTACGTATTAGGTTAGGGATAGATATAAGTAGGTAGATATTTTATTAATAATTAAAATAAATATTATGATTAAACATTAGTATGTAAAACAAGAGTAACTATAACACCTATTATTAATTACGAATCGTATGAGCAACAAAGATGAAAGGCCAAAAGGTCAAAACACTTGTACTGTAAAACGTTGATGTAATACACAAAAATAAGATTAATAAACAGATATTTATGAAAAAAAAAATGCATTTCTGCTTTAGTTTTTCCATGGCTGCCAGCGAGGAAAGGTGAGTGGACGATAATGCTGAAAGCTACATTCATTCGCTCGCTGGATAGTTGCTTTTGTATGTGTGCGGAGTGTTGATACCGTATTCACTGTTATTGAATACAAGTTAGCTGTTTATTTTAATTCTCATCATTTTAACTGAGACTGGACTCGACGACCGTATCAACTCCCAGCAGCTGTTTGGCAACTCCTTCAACGTATTCCGCTGCGATCGCAGCTCAGCAAATAGTGAGAAATCAACATTTGGTGGGGTAATCATCGAAACGCAGAATGGATACTTTATTGAACAAGTGTGTGCTAGTGCTACCGTAGTGGAATAAAATTATTTCTGTGCGGTATATACATTCCTTCTGATAAAAGTAAAAACGTCGATGTGATAGATGCACAGGTTTCAACTATTTCTGAGTTGTGCAGTAAAGGTTCTGCTAATGATATTATTTTAGCGTGCGGTGATTTTAACCAGCCCCGGATTGTATGGAATCAACGACATGAGGAAACACATTTCATCTGCTCCTCTTTGTTACCCGCTGCAAGTACGGCGCTGATCCATGGAATAGATTATTTGAATTTTTGTCAAGCGAATAAATAAAGAAACCATCTCAGGCGATTACTCGATCTCATTTTTTGTTCTGCAGAGCGTCAATTAATCGTTGACCATAGTGTTGCTCTTCTGTTACCCGTCGACCCGCATCATCCGTCTTTAGTTGTTTCGGTGCCAGTTGACTGTGTGAACAATTCACGGCACTCGGAGCCTATTCATGAATCTAGGAGGTTAAATTATCGTAAAACTAACTTTACTGCTCTACTAGAACATTTGCAAAAGTTGATTGGACATATTTGCAAGGGATCGATGATGTAAATGAAATGACAATGTTTTTCTGCAATGCGTTACTTAAATGGCTTAGCTCAAATTTACCATTCGTCAAACGGCCCATGAAATCCTCCTTGGTCTACAGTAAGGTTGCGTGAATTAAAACGGGTTCGCAATGTTTGTCAGCATGAACATCGTCGTTGGCAAAGCTCTGAAACACTACGAATGTTCAAAAGTTCTAGTGAAAACTATCGTAGGTTGAATGCGGGGTTATACAATGCCTACGTTATGCGGCTTCAAACTGATCTTCGTCGGAATTCCAAAAAATTTTGGAATTTTGTGAACTCCAAACGTAAATCTTCATCAGTTCCTTCATCTGTTTGCTACGATAGTGTTGTATCCAATTCAACATTGGAGTCTTGCGACTTGTTTGCAAAGTTCTTTGCTTCGGTATTTGCTCGAAATACTGCTTCTGACATTGAAGCTAAGGTTGCAGTGTTGGATGTTCCTGAGAACTTAGTGCATATCGACACCTTCGATATTACTCCTGAAATGATTATTGCAGCGGCAAAGAAATAGAAACGTTCATTCTCGATCGAGCCAGATGGTATACCAGCAGCAGTCTACAGGCAATGTGCAACAGTTTTAGCCGTTCCACTCTGCATTGAGAAGAACATTTGAGGAAGGAATCTTCCCGATTATTTGGAAGCAGTCTTATATGTTTCCCGTGTACAAAACCGGTGATCGTAACAATGTAATGAACTACAGTGGTATAACGAATTTTTCTGCTGCTTCAAAACTCTTAGAAATAATAGTGAGTAATGAGTTGTTCTCCCGTACAAAACATTACATCTCAGTTGATCGACACGGAATTATTGCCAGGCGTTTGGTCAGCACTAATCTTCTGGATTTTACCTCGACCTGTATTTCGCGTTTGGAGGAAAAAGTACAAATTGATGCCGCATATACTGATCTAAACGCAGCGTTCGACCGAATTGATCACTGAATTCTTTTGCGCAAGTTATCGCGTCTGGGCGCAACACAAAAGTTCATTGACTGGTTTTGCTGTTACTAAAGTGGTAGAGTCTTACGAGTCAAGCTTGATTACTGTATGTCATTCTCGTTCTCGAACATATCAGGTGTACCTCAAGGCAGCAACATGGGTCCACTTATGTTCTCGCTGTTTTTTAATGACGCTATTTTGCTGCTGGATAGTGGTTGCAAATTAGTTTACGCCGACGATTTTAAAACTTTACCTCTATTGACGACTAGAGTTTACGAATTGAACGTGTGCAGAAAAGATTTGTTCGATTCACTTTAAGGAATCTTCCCTGCAAAATCCGCTAGATCTTCTACCGTATCCCGATCGCTGCCGTCTGATTGGTTTGGACACACACGACACAGAAAAATTCAGCAAGCATTTATTGTTGGAAAAATATTAAACGGCGATATTGATTCTTCGAAGCTTTTATCTAGTCTTGATTTCCATGCATCACAACGGTCGCTACGTTCTACTAGTTTACTTCAACCGAGATTCCACCGAACGACGTTTGGATTCTATGAACCGATAACAGCATGCATCCGAACATTTGGGATTGTTGAACATCTCTTCGATTTCGGCGAACCTACACATAAATTTGCGCAGAAAGTGTTACGTTCCACTATTTCATAACTTGACTACATTATATTCATTAAGACCTTTAAGGTGAAATGTAGCGGAATGCGAAAATCGCGTTTTTGATCAATTATTCAAAAACTAGACCGATTTTCGAAAAACCAAAAACACTTAAGTTTTCGAAATCAAATTCATCATAACTAAGTATTCCTACAATTTTGAAATTTTGCTTTGCCGAGCCGTAATTGGTTTTTGAAATGTATAAACGGTTACTGTTCCGTTCCACGGGGATGATTTTAGAACTGAAAAGTAGTGTTTGTAGCAGAATTTCACTAAGAATCTGAAAATGCAACTCAAAATTATAGAATATTAGCTAAAACAACCGAAATTTGAAAAAGTTTACATGAACTTTTCCGCATTTTTTTTATTGCTTTGCGCGCTGCTGTTTCATATTGAGGTGGTGTGAGAAATGCACGGTGGGCACGGTGGCATTATATCGTGAGCAAAAATCACATATCAAATAATGACGCAATCATGCAATATTGGGTTTTGTGTTGAAATAAAAACGAGTTGAATACAATAAAATGGGTATCATTTCATCATTTATATCGCTAATAATGTCCAATTCTGTTGAGTTCAATGCATTGATGTTGCTGAAGCAATAAACCTTGGCTATGTAATATCGTATAACAGGTATTATTTTAGATTGTACCGTATTGGGAGAATACTGAATCCACACCAGGAAAATGTCTAAGTGTGGAAGTCTTGGAATTACATTCCTTTTGAGAAATTTGGCCTTTCTGTTTTAACAGACTTCGCAGCCGACTCATAGCATAGCTTCGATTACATGGCTAGTGCTACGATCCGATTGACACAACAGAAATAATACTTTCTACTCATTCGAAGATGATAATGAAAGTCAATTAGAATGGAATATATTTGCATTGAATGTATTCGATAAGTAAATTGGACAACGCTCTATCGTGCGAGTCAAGTAAATACTTTTACGTAAATTCTATCTCATCGGCGGGAAGGCCTGGTGAACGACTGGCAAAGATATCGAAAATACTTGAATGTTATCTCGTCATCAATCGTTCTTTTGAAGGAGAATCCATGCTTGCTATTAAACTCAGGCATATACATGATTAGCAAGTTGATCAATACATATACATATAGCCTCATGTTAGTCATTCATAATTACTCATGATTTATAGCTCTAGTGTAAGAGTAATCACTAACAATAACGATTGAATTAGCATATATTCAAAGTGTGAAGGATTCAAAAATCCATTACGTCCAGTCTTTTTTACAAGCCAATATAACGAGAGGTAAACCCACTGCGCTCAATCATTGAAAAAAGTTCTTGTTTCTATGTGTCCGTTTTTCTTGGTATGCTTTGTGCGACGGTTCGTTCAACTGAAGCGGATAAAATTTTGCGCGCGTTTTTGACGCTACATTTCACCTTAATTGTCGGATGAATTAGAGAAAAATAAATAGATAAATAAATAATCTGCACACTTTGACTGCCTACAGATAGACAGTCAAAACTATTTTATCTGCTTGCAGATAACTGCGAACCGATTACACTATATTACAGTCAAACTGCACATGTTTGTGCAGATAAACTGACTAATGTAATCGTAGCTTTATATATGCAGAAGTAACAGAAACGCATTCGTACCCGAATGTGCGAAGTGAACACACGCAACACACACATACATCCATTGTTTGCAATTCGCATTGCAGCCGTATAATCCTGAGTCAAGCAAACGAGATTGCTACCAGCGAATTGTTCACGAGAAAGTACCGTGTGTACGTCCCGTCTCATGTGGCGGAGATAGACGGTGTGGTCCATGACGACAGTCTGACGATCGAAGATCTGATGAAGGATGGGGTAGACCGTTTCAAAACCCCGACCAGTGAAAATTTTTGAGTGCAAGCAATTGCACTCCTAATCGATAGATGGTAAATTTTACAAATCGGACTCGTTTCGCGTGACTTTTGCCGGATCTGCACTTAAAAATTATTTGGTAGTGAGTGGAGTTCGTCTACCTGTTCGGCTCTATGTACCACGAGTAATACACTGTACAAGCTGCAAACAGCTAGGGCATACGACAACCTATTGTTGCAACAAACTGCGATGTGGCAAATGTGAAGAAACCCATCAGGACGATCTCTGGAGAAGAGCAGCGGAAAAGTGTTGCTATTGCGGGGAGAATCCTCATGATCTATTGGTGTGCCCTACGTACATACAGCGTGCGGAGAAATTGAAGCGAACGCGAAAGAACACTCTAAACATTCTTACGCGGAAACTAGGAACCCGTTTGCACTCTTGCCAGTGTAAGAGGATACCTCTGACGACCCAGACGAAGGACCTTCCTACACGCAGGTTGAAGGAAGCAGGAAAAGATAAAATCTGGCTTCTCCTAAGCTTCCTCGTAAAGGCTTTAGAATGTCCTCTTCGTCACAAAATGATCAAACAAAAACGAAATGTGCTGACTCAAAACCGAAGCATTAAAGCCTGGTTTCAAAACACTTAGAGATGATAAGGAGTACCCAGCTTTCCAGGGGCATAAAAAAACCCGAATGACCCCAAATCACAACCAGAAAATCAATCATCATCAAACGTTGGATAATTGTAATTTTCTGATATCGTGAAATGGATATTAACAGCCTTTAATATTATTCTAAAAAGCCTCCTAACTGCTCTACTGCCAACAGTAAGGACATTTTTAAAACAGTTGACTGATCGATCCATCTTGCCCGCTGCGCGCCTCTTCTTCTTATACCGGTCAGATCATTATCGAGAATTTTAACCGTGTTGTTCTCCGACATTCTAACAACATGCCCGTCTTCCATCCGCACTCCGCCGAGGATGGTTCGCAACACCTTCAGTTCAAAAGCACCTAGTGCGCGATGATCCTCTTGGCCTCAGCTTTCAGTCCGATGTACGTATCTTCCATCTTCTCAAAGTTGCGTGCTATAATGTCAATATTGTCAGCGAAACCAAGTAGCTGGACGGACATTCTGAAAATCGTGCCACTCGTGTTTATCCTCACTCTTCTTATCACACCCTCCAATGCAATGTTGAATAGCAGACACGAAAGGCCATCATCTTGCCGTAGCCCTCTGCGAGTTTCGAAGGGACTCTAGTTCATCCCCGATACTCGAACAACGCACATCACTCGCCTTGACCAATCGTATAAGTTTGTCCGGGAATCCGTAGTCGTCGTAGATCCCCGGGGTTAGACAGAATTAAATTCAACTTGTTGAAAAATCTGCCCGACTCTGCCAAAAGGCGCTTGTTCAATTTATGCAACAAGTTCCTCGAGGGTAATTTTGTTCCACACGAATGAAGAGAAGTGAGAGTTATCACCATTCAAAACCCTGGGAAACCAGTCTCCGATCACAATTCGTTTCGGCTGATTGCTATGCTTTACTGTATTCGGAAATTGTTGGATAAAATTATTCTCTTCCGTCTAGACAATAGGGTCGAGACAAATGGATTGTTTTCAGGCACACAATTTGGGTTTCGCAGGGGCAAAGGAACGAACGATTGTCTGGCGATGCTCTCAACAGAAATTCAAATGGTATTTGCTCGTAAAAAAATGGCATCAGTTTTCCTCGACATCGAGGGGGTATTCAATTCAGTTTCCATTAACGTTCTATCTGAGAAGTTGCTTCAGCATGGTCTTTCACTAGTTTTTAACAACTTTTTATATGATCTATTGTCTGAGAAACACATATATTTCGCACATGATGATTTGTCGACAAAACGATTCGGCTACATGGGTCTTTGTAAGGGCTCATGCTTAAGCCCCATTTTATACAACTTTTACGTAAACAATATTGATGAATGTATCAACACATCCTGCACACTAAGACAACTTGCCAACGACAGCGTTGCGTCTATTATAGGACCCAAAGCTGCCGATCTACAAGGACCATTATAAGATACCATCGACAACTTGTCAACATGGGCTCTTCAAATAGGTATCGAATTCTTCACGGAGAAAACTGAGCTGGTTGTATTTTCAAGGAAGCGAGAACCAGTACAACTACAGCTTCAACTAAGGGGTGAAACCATAGCTCAGGCCTTCACATTTAAATATCTCGGGGTCTGGTTCGACTCCAAAGGTACCTGGGGATGTCACATTAGGTATCTGAAACGAAAATGCCTACAGAGAATCAATTTCCTTCGAACAATAACCGAAACTTATTTGGGCTCTTACCCAGGAGACCCGATCTGATTGTACAAAACGACGATATTGTCAGTGATGGAATATCGATGTTTCTGTTCCATTAAACTGGAAAGAATTCAGTATCGTTGTTTGCTCATTGCCGTGGATTGCATGCAACCAATTGCATGCAACCAATTCGATGAGTCGTAAAGTGCTGGCGGGCGTCTTACCGTGGAAAAACAGATTCTGGGATCTCTTATATCGATTGCGTATCCGATGCGACATCTTGAATCCGATGATGATTGAAAACTTTGAAAAGCTTATCGAGCTTAATTCATAGACCCGATTTATGTCCTTGTATTTTGACTACATGGCTCAGAATATAAATCCTTCTTTGTTTGTTCCCAACCGTGTGCAGTTTTTGGATACTTCTAATTCAGCTGTGTTTTTCGACACCTCCATGAAAGAAGAAATTCGTAGAATCAAGGATTTCACCGAAATTCGTGGAATCCCCGATTCCCACCTTAGCTAATAAGTCCGTTCTCTCAATGCGCCTTATGGAACAATGTGAGTGGACCCAAACCAAGGTAATCTGGTATGATTTTGCAGATAAAGCACTCAATTGTTCCCGTATTTTCCTCAGGGAATACGGTGAGTGCTTTCCAGACTTCACTAAACGGAGAGACTCAATGGAGTAGTGATCTCTGGGCAGAGTGTCAATGATCTCAAGGGTATACTGAATTGCAACTTGTTCTGCGACGTAAACTGAAGCTAGATCACTGAGTTTATAGGAAGCGGTGAGGGTTATCCTGACATCGAGCATGTTGTTTGGATGTGAGTCGAGTATTGTGATGCCAGGTCCCAACTCGTAGGTTTCCCTCGGACCCAAGGTATACCACCCTTTGTACCAGTCCGGGACGTCTTGGAAACTCGAAATCTTCATTATATGACTCTCATCTATAACTTTTTGAAAACTATCAATGTCGAAATTTAGTGCTCTCCCTATCTCTCTCTCGTCTACAGCACTCTTCTTTAGACAGCTGAAAGTATGACCTGTATAGACGATGCTTCGAAGCGTGCACCTGCCTTGAACTGACTGAGTTGCTGAAAACTACCCAAAAACGCCACATCAACGTCAGTGCACACCAACAAAGCATCTCTCTCGTTACAATCTGAAGAACCTGAAGATCCAGAAAACTCTAAAAAATTTGTGCCACAAACGAATGATGTATTTTAATTCAAAATCAATCCTTTGTAAGCCCCACTCTCCTCACATTCCTTTACTAACTCTAGGGGAGTATGCCGCCCCTTAATACGTCGTCCCTTCTTCTCGTATAGCAACAAGTTAATCGGCCATGTTAAGCTAAAGCTAATGAGCCAAATAAAAATTTTATTATAAAAAAAAATAACAAACGCAGGCTGGCTTCGTTTGTTAGATTTCGTTTAATTGGTTCAATAGAAAAAGAGCATGAGATAGTAAGTTAACCCCTGGAAACTGTTTTGTTATCCATTCACATTTTTGTATTTTACCTTTATTATCGATGCTCGGTGCTCATTGAATCGTTTTGAGTGCAATTACGATCAGCATAAATTACCAAACTGATATGCCTACTATCATCATTTATAAATATATTTGCTTAACATAAAAGGTCAACCACTCCAATGTATGACATTTATTTTTCTCGTGAATTTCTTCGTTATTACTATTTTTGGTATCCATTTCAATTCTATTATAATCAATTCCTATATTTATTATTTTTGGTCGATCGGGATAAGTTAGGTGCTCAAACTTCCTACCCTGCTTTCTCATTTTCACGTAAATTTGGCATGTCCTGAATCAGGGGTTGGAAATATTTTGAGCCGAAAGACCCAAAAATGCTAATAACAACCTTTCTAAAGAGCCTTTGTGTTATTCGTTCGTTGCCGTGTATGATACCCAAGTATTAATCCGTTGGAAACTACGATCCTGCCCTAACATTTTGGTGCCGTGACCAGGATACGGTTTCTTCCCAAAAATTCCGCCATCGCAAATCGGAAACCGACGCTTTCCGCCATCATTTCATTAAATCGCAATTGTTTCCGGATCATCACCATCCAAATATTATCCAGAGAATATCATCGCCGCAAATATTTTATTACCAGGCCTAATTTGCATAGGCACACGGTACGTATATTTCCGACGTGTGCAGGAATTAATCACAGGTGCCTTGAGATTTTTGCATTTGTTCCCATTCCATATACGGTGTTGGACGTGCCAGTAGAAAAATGCACTTGTTTTTTGTTTGATGAACAAATTATCTGCAGCCAGTATCGAACAACGTTCCTGTTTGTTGCTGTTCCGGATTCGCTGTTGATTTTACTTAAATACAAAGCATACAACTAGCCTTGAGAATTTAGTACCGCTCCAAGTTCTCTACTCCGTTTGTCGGGCTCTACCGGAGCTTCTCCTTGTGAATTCCGTCAGGTCTGCATCGGATTCATCGCATCTAAAATGGCGGACGATCGCACAAAGAAGTAGCTTCTCAATCGACGAGCAACACTCATCGCGTCTCTTGGAAGAGCGGATCAATTCGTTGAAAATTACGTGGCGGAACGGGACGCCGTGCAAGATTTAATCCGAATCGAAACTTTAGACACCGTGTGGATGGGACTGGATGTAGTACAAACTCAGCTAAAAGATATGGAAGAAAACAGTGAAGGTATGGCAAAACACCTCCAATTCCGTTCCCATTATGAAACATCCTACATCCGAATAAAAGCCGCTCTTAAATCGTACTTCCCCATGCTTCCTACTTTAACAAATGTAATCCCTCAGTTTGCATGTTCTGGGCTCTCGGGCATAAAACTACCAACCATTTCGCTTCCGGAATTCGATGGAGATTATAACCAATGGTTAACCTTCCACGATACATTCGTTGCTTTAATTGACGCTAATACTGAAGTTCCCGCCATTCAAAAGTTTCACTATCTTCGCGCTGCTGTCAAAGGAGAAGCAGCGCAACTCATCGAGTCCATTGCCATAAGCTCTGCCAATTATACAATCGCTTGGCAAACCCTCGTCTCTCGATACGCGAACGATTATCTATTGAAAAACGTGCTTAATCCACCGATCAGTGAGATGATACCTTTTTTATCAATCCGCATGTGTTTTTTTCATGAATATTCTTCGGTTTTCATGACATTATTTTAATGACCGTCGTTTTAAGCTGCAATTTGACATTTTAATCACTCATTACTCTATCTAAACAGGATACAATCGATTAAACTTTTCATGATATGTCGAAGTGAGTTCCACTTTAGAATTTACGGTAATTTAAGGTACTTCCAGAGCCGGTATTCAGGAACCAGCATGAACCAAACCGATTCGTATGGCCATATGACGAATAAATTGCAATAGTTTTGAGTCCAACTTTCAAGCTTTTCGGGATTATCATCTTCTATATCGGTTTGAATTTTAAAAATTCATCCTCCTTTAATTCCAGAATCGGAAGTCAGCATTGAATAAAATTAATTGATTTTGTGTGTGACTATAAGTTTATTTTAATTTGAATTTTTTTTCTGAAACTCGATTTGGCTTTATTTGAGAAAACGATTGAGCTTTGAGAAACGATTCGATACTGGAGCCGGAATTCGAAAATCGGTGTAGCCGAAGTCAGACAAATTTACCTGATTAGTTTACATTTGTTTCAAAATGTTTAAAAATCAGTATAGACATCTTTGAGAAATCGTAGTACGAGTTAAATTGTTGGGTGCCTTCCGAATCGAAAACTGAATACCACTAAAACTGAAATAAGTTTATTTGGTTGTTGACTATTCAAATCAGCAAATCTTAGATGATTCTTAGATATCATTTGAATCATAGATCGGTTCAGCCATATACGAGGAAAATAAGTTACACAATTTTAATTTCGTTTCACATATCATCCTGTAGTTCCGGAACCAGAAGTCGGATCCAAACATAATTCAGGAACCTTTTTAATGAGCATACGAATTTTCATATGAATCTGAGTTTGTAGAAAACGGTTGAGTCATCTTCGAAAATAAGGTAAAAAATTGAGTGAAATTATTTGTCACATACGCATTTGCTTATCTCGGCGAACTGATTCAAATGGTATATGGGTGTTTTGTTCTTCCAGCATTTATTGCTGTAAGTAGTATAAATCAATATAATTATGAAATTGTTCAGAATTGTTATATGTCATATTCGAACGATTGTGTTGCCAAAAACGAACCGTGCTAAAACCGGTCCGAGGCAAAATGTCATGAAAAATAATGCTGTTCACAGTCTTTTTGGTACTTAGAAACTATTGTATGTAACAGTATAAAAAATCGTGTTTTACGTTGCTCCCAAGCCTTTCTTTGCCATACAGCGCTCAAAACTTCTACTGCTGGAATAAAGTCGCTTACACAAAACTTTCGATATCTCCGTTAAAAAAGGACGGATTTTAACAATCTATGGCTTGTTGGATAGCTATTACCGTGCGGAATCTAAGTCTGAAAACATATTCTGTTTTCAAGGTCAATTGTGACAGATACTGTCAAAAAACTGAAAATTTTGACATAAAACTTCGTATAACTTTAAAAGTGAACATCCTATCTCAAAACCATTCAATAGCGTTCTCGGTGACCGGGAGACCTTTCATTTGCGACTAGATTGATCAAAATCGGTGCAGCCATCTCTGAGATCTCGACCTCTTAGTTGACAACACACATACAGACACACACACATACACACACACGGACATTTGCTCAGTTCGTCGAGCTGAATCGATTGATATATGAAATTTCGGCCCTCCGGGCCTCGGAAAATTTTTCGAAAGTTTGAGCGAATTCTATACCTATTTTTTTATATATATAAAAAAAAGTAAGAACGTCACCTTTTGGCCCTGCTGAATTTTTCCAGAATGAAAAAAGAGTCAGTTTCTGCCTCGCATTCCATCGTCGACGAATTTGAACGTCACACCACAACACTTCGTCAACTTGTTGAACCGATTGATGCTAGGAGCACCATGTTAGAGCACCTGGTTTTTTTTTGCGGCTTGACGATGGTACCCTCAAGGCTTGAGAAGATTTCGCTACGACTGCTGAAAATCCAGATTTCAATTGCCTGATCGACTTCTTACAGCGTAGAAGCCGTGTCCGATGACCGTTAATCATCAAGCTCAGCCCACCAATGTTCATCATTCACCTTCGTTTCGAAAACCCATATTTCATAAAATCGCTTCCTATGCGGTAGCCCAACGTAAATGTCACGCATGCGAGCAGCATCTCCCACTTTTTCAATGCCAACGGTTCGAAAATATGTTGCTCTCAGATCGCTTGAATATAGTAAATCATCAGCTCCTTTGCCACAATTGCTTCCGTCAAGATCATATTGCTCGCAATTGCCCATCGAAGTTCTCCTGTCGCCACTGCAAAAAACGACATCATTCACTGTTGCATCCTTGCTACCATAGAAACTTATCAAAGACCGTCCACTTCACGCGAACCTGTGTATACGCCGAAATAATGCAGTGAACATTCAACAATCAGCAACATCCACAAATGCGGCCGCAGTCCAAGCTAACAATTCCTACCCGTTTCCAAATACAAACGTTTTACTATCCACGGTCGTGCTACTAGTTGTCGATTGCAATGGCAAATCTCATCCCGCACGGGCATTGTTAGACAATGGCTCGCAATCCAATATCATAAGCGAACGATTGTGCCAACTGTTACACTTACAGCGGAGCAAGATAAATATACCCATATATGGCATAGAAAACTCGTCGTCTAGTGTCCGACATAGTGTCAGAACAAATATTCGATGGAGAAAAAATGATTTTGAAATTGATCTTGATTTTCTTGTGATGCCTCGCATTACGATAGATTTACCTGTTGTAAGCACCCCCGCGGACTGCTGGAATGCCACGAAAGATTTGTTTTTGGCCGATCCAACATTCAATAGAGCTGGTGCGATCGATATGCTTCTCGGTGCAGAACATTTCTTCGCGTTTGTAAACGCTGGTACTAAGTTTACTCAAACTGAAAATGGATAGTTACCGACAGACGCCGTTTTCCCGTAGAATCGCATCCCGTATTATGTCACCTCACACTTAGCGACCCGCTGCAAGATGCACTTGAACACTTTTGGCGAGTAGAAGAGCTAGGAAATCAACCCAGTTACTCTGTAGAAGAACAGCAGTGTGAATCGAATTTTTTATCTACCGTATCCCGTACACCTGAAGGAAGGTATATTGTCCGCCTGCCCCGCCTTTCCAATTTCGATTACATGCTTGGTGACTCTAAATCAACAGCCCAGCGTCGTTTTCATTACCTAAAGAGGCGAATTAGTCAAAATCCAAATTTGAATTATTTACCGCATCATGCCGTTTTAAAGAAATCTAGATCCACTACAAAAATTCGTGTGGTATTCGACGGATCCGCAAAAACATCGACCGGATATTCGCTAAATGATGCACTACAAATTGACCCTATCGTTCAAGACGAACAGCTCACTTTAGTACTTCGGTTCCGCAAGTATCCCATTGCCCTCTTGGCGGACATTGAAAAAATATACCGTCAAGTGTTGCTCAACCCCAACGACGCACCGCTACAACGCATATTTTTGCGATTTAATTCCAACGATACAATTTCCATCCTCGAATTACAAACGGTAACGTATGGCCTGTCTCCGTCATCATTTTTGGCTACCCGAAGCTTACAACAACTGGCAATAGATGAAGGTAATCTCTATCCACTCGGCGGACCAGCCCTACGTAAAGGATTTTATGTGCACGACTACATAGGAGGCGCAGAGACGGAAGAAGAGGCAATCCAAACACGTGTTGAATTAGACGAGCTACTAACAAAAGGTTGATTCACCCTTAGAAAATAGACATCGAATAACAGAAATGTTCTGAGAAGCCTCGATCAATCACAGATCGGTACACAACCCTCGCTCAAATTTGATCACGATGAAGCAATAAAGGCGTTGGGAATCAGTTGGGAACCCGTCTCCGATCAGTTGCGATTTGATTCCACTCCGATATATGATAGCAAATTACATACCAAACGATCTATTTTGTCCGCTATATCAAAGGATCTCGACCCGCTTGGTTTGACAGCACCTGTATTCATTCGAGCCAAAATGCTAATGCAAGAACTTTGGTTACAGCCCTGTGGATGGGATGATGAAATTTCGGATGACATACGCTATAAATGGGAAAATTATTGCATTGAGCTACCAAAAATCACATCTTACAGAGTGAATCGCTATGCATTCTTGTCAAATGCAACTGTCCAGCTTCATACCTGTGCAGATGCATCCCAGCAAGCATATGGAGCGTGTATATATGCAAGATCAACCGATCCCGAAGGTAACGTGAATGTGCAATTAATTGCATCGAATTCGAAAGTTGCCCAGCTGAAACGAATTTCCATGCCTCGACTAGAATTATCTGCGCTGTTATTGCCGCACGTTTACATGAAAAAGGGGTAGAATGTTATCGAGTCGATCACATTTGCGCCTGTTGAGCCCCTTTATCGACTCAGACGGAATTGTACGTGTCGGAGGTAGAATCAAGCTTTCCGAGCAGCCCTATCTGATCAAGCATCCAATCGTACTTCCCAGTATCCATCCATTTACACGATTAGTTGCCCATCATTATCACCTGAAATTGCTTCACGGTGGCGGCCGCGTTACCCTAGCTGCCATACGGTAGGAAATTTGGCCAATTGAAGGACCACGAGTAGTCAGCAACGTCATAAGAAACTGCTACAGATGTGCCCGTGCCTGTCCCGTTCCTGCCCAGCAACAAACCGTACAGCTACCCGAACAAAGAGTCACCCAGAGCAGACCATTTACGGTTACCGGTGTATATTTAAAAGCCATACACAAGCGAGCATCACCTACCAAGGCATACTGGACCATTTTTGTATGCTTTGTGACGAAAGCAGTACACATTGAGCTAGTCAGTGATTTGTCAACCCCCGCATTTTTAACTGCGCTACGACGATTCATCGCTCGCCGGGGCTCCCCTACTCATATGCACTCAGATAATGGCAAGAATTTCGAAGGTGCACGCAATGAACTGCATGCCTTATATAAAATGCTGCAAAACGAACAGACGACCGGAGAAATTTGCACCCATTGTGCAATCAAAGGCATACAATTTCATATGACCCCACCAAAGGCTCCTTATTTCGGAGAATTAAGGAATACAGCAGTCAAAGTGGCTAAGAAAGATATGTATCGCCAGCTGGGAAATGTGATGCTTTCTTTTGAGGATATGTCAACAGTGTTCTTAGAAATCGAAGCTGCAATGAACTCCCAACCGTTAACTCCTCTCACCGAGGATCCAAACGACTTGACAGTCCTCACACCCGCACATTTTCTTATTGGTACTTTGATGTCCGCTCTCCCCGATGCAGATGTCAGCCAGATCCCGATCACTCGTCTGAATCATTATCAGCGACTCCAACATCGAGTTCAACAGTTTTGGTACCAATGAAAAACGGAATACCTACAAGAATTGTGGAAGGAAAATGAACAAATTCCTGCAAATACTGCATTTCAACCCGGCAGGATGGTCATCGTTTTCGACGAGTTTCTTGCACCAGCAAAGTGGCCGTTAGCGAGGATCATCAACACAAATCCCGGACCGGATGGACTCACCAGCGTCGTAGAATTGTAGACCAGCAGAGGAATCATCCGTCGTCCCATCACTAAAGTGTGCCTGCTACCCTACCAGAAAAACTAAGCAAATATTAATCCGTTGGAAACTACGATCCTGCCCTAACATAACCATATACATTTAAAGACTATTTTCTTAACAAAAATTACTAGTACATGGAAACATATTTGAATGAAAGACTAATCAACTATTTGGATTGGTCCAAACTTTAATTGTTTATTTGTTTAAATAGTTCATCTGACAAAAAAATAGTCTTATGATCAACACGAGATATAAACGGTCAATTTAAAAAAGAAAAACACTTGATAATTTTTGTGCAAGCTTGTGGGATGGTTCATCAAATTCGAATAGATGCCCAACTTTGGAAAATGCTCGGATACATGCTGTTATAGGTTCATGGAGTCCAAATGTAGTACGATGGAACCTGGATTGAAGTAGACTAGTCGAGTTTAGAGATTTCTGAGAAGCACGGAAGTCAAAAATAGATAAAATCTTTGGAGAGTCAATATCACCGTTAATTATTCTAGCCATGAATCGAATAAATCTTTTCTGTACGCGTTCTATCTGCAAATTCCAGACCAGTTGGATCTCGGCGTTTTGTTGCATCGTTGACAAGTTTGACTCTATCAAGCGTTTGTCCATCAATATGATAGTCGGACACTATGGGATTGGTTTTATGATGAAAAGTTATAACTTGACATTTCACGGTATTGATTATTAAAAATTTTCGACGACACCAGGTTACGAAAATATCTAGGAGCTCCTGAAGATGGACACAATCTTCAACAGGACTGCCAAATACAGCTTCAAGCTATCAGCGTAAACCAATCTTCATCCAATGCCAAGTAGTAGAGCAGCATTGTTGAAGAACAGCAAAAACAGTAGTGGACCAAGACTACTGCCCTGGAGAGGACCCTATTTATTGGTGAACGAAGATGAAGTACAACAGCCAAGCTGCACACGTAATACTCTGTCGCATAGATAAAAGCTCAACCGTTTTATGAACCTTCTCGAAGCGCCTAGTCGAGACAATTTTGTTATAGGTATTCCATGATCTATTCGATCAAAAGCAGATTTTAGATCGGTATAGATTGTATCAACTTGTGACTTTTCTTCCATCCGCTTAATACATGTCTATGTAAGATCCAGTAGGTTCGTATTCACTGATTGTCCAGGCATAAAACCATGCTGATCGGTAGAAATGTATGTTTTCAATTGATATAATACGGCAGCACTAACTACTAACTCAAATA
Source organism: Malaya genurostris (assembly GCF_030247185.1). NCBI lineage: Eukaryota > Metazoa > Arthropoda > Insecta > Diptera > Culicidae > Malaya > Malaya genurostris. Next base: position 163,511,988 of record NC_080571.1, on the reverse strand, counting down.
GTTTCGACCCTGCAGGTAAACTTGTTATACCACGATAGCTTCATTCAGGCGATCGCCACTTTTTAAAACTGGAAACATGAAACACTGTTTCCAGATTGTCGGAAATATTCTCAAACGACTTATTAAAAATCGCACATAAAGGATTGGTTAAGACGTGGGCGCAGCGACTATAGACTACTGCTGGAATACCGTCATGTCCCACAGAGTATGACTTTTTTAGCCTTTTTGCGGCGAAATAGACATATTAAATTTTTTTATCATTACGCCTTCGATCTACTGGACACGCATTACATAAACTTTATATAATCCAGCATGCAATAACCGATATTCATCACTGGATTTCTTGAAGCTTTGTTTAGTTTCAGAAGAACGCCATTGACGGTGTTTTCGTTGCCAATAATTGCACTCTCAGTCGCTCGGAGTCGAGAATTCGCCCACGGAGGAGAAATTCGACGCTTCACAAAAGGCAAATTAGAGTTGAACCACTGCAACAATAGATTTCGAAACTGAACAGCCACATGGTCAAGCTCCTTTAAATATTCCCAATTACTATTAAGAAGAAATTCTATCAAAGAATCGAAATCTATTTTCCTATAGTTTAACTCTCTAGGTTCATTCAAAACAGCAGTTCGAAAAACCTCTTTACCATGATCTAGAGTAAATGAAATTGTTAAGGGCGGGTGATGAAGGTCAACGGGTAGTAGTGAAGCGGTGCTATTCTTCACATTTAATGGTGGCTCGAGAGGACCAAACACTAGATCGAGTATACGTCCGGTGTGATTCCTTTGTTGATTTGCTTGAAAAAGGTTTAAATAATCCATACCGTCGATCAAAGCGGTACTAGCGGCGGTGAGCTGAGATGAGCTAGAGTAATTATTTCCATCACTTCCTTCCGTCCACACGATGCGAAGCTGATTGAAATCACCACACACTAAAACAATATCATCGTATAGCGATTCACCGGATGCCTACGATACGGATCAATTATGGGCATCAATAACACCAACATCTTGGCTTTTGTTAGAAGGAATATAAACAGCGCAGATCTGTACTTTTTGATCACGCACAGTAATACTTGCGCACACTTGCTCTAGACAGCGTTTATTCATTGTTTCGATAATCGAGAATGTGTGTGATTGCGAGACGCAATCAAAACACTACCAAAACTTTTTCCACTATTCTGGGAACTCCGCTCGCAGCGGAAGATGTTGAACTTCATTAACTTTTCGTTTGAGTGTTTGAACAGAATGATTTTACAAGGATAAATTTTTAAATATTACCATTATTATTATTAAAAAAAAATGTCAACAATCTTCCCTCTTAAACGTCGAACGTTCTGGTAGTAGATCTAAATTTCGTTGTTGTTATCGCCGAACAGCGGTGTCAGTAGTAAGAGAATAATAATCGCGTGATCGGATCTAGGCGAAAAGATTTGAATTCTGTTTTTCCGGTGTCAGTAGCATAGTGTAGGAAGAACTACACTTGTTACACGACCATACTTGGGGACTCAAATTTAGTTTTCGACCCCCTCCAGTAGAAAATATAATAGAATTCATTTCTTTCTTCTGATCATGCTTATATAAGCTATGCCTAGGATAGCTTTTCTGTTCTAAATTTATAACTGATTCAATCTAAAATATCTATCCGTCTTTTCATTTCCTATCTTTTGCTCTCCCAGTATTAACTGGGAGAGCAAAAGATAGGAAATGAAATGCTTGCCGAAAAGAACCAATCAATACTGATATAGTGTTCTTGTTTTTACCTGACAAAGCAGGAGAATCAACTTACTCATTACCAAAAATCTCTTCTAACGAAGCAACGTGCTTTGATTTCTATGTGGAATAGTCGATCCTGAGCTTAGCTTTTTTAAACCGCTTCTTATACAGGCATTGCGTAGTCCACGCGTAATGATTGACTTCGAGTACCTCCTCGTTTGATGAATTTTTGAAGCTCAGTTTGCTTGTGGCAATTAATGCATTTTGCGATGTCAGACTGACATTCGTTAGCAGCATGTCCGCCTGCGCATTCAGGACAGCAACCAATATTAATACGTTGTAGCTTCATCATTTTATTAAAAGTAGAAGCGTTACTTTCAGCTGTAACGGTTGTATCACTTCGGTTTGCTTTGTTCAGCATTCTGATAACTTTCAGCTCACTTGACTCAGATAGATCGTTTTGTAGCTTGATTTTGTTAACGAGGTCCTCCTCAGTCAATACGTCCGTGATGCCTACAATTTTTAGTCGTGGTCGTAGTGGTTTTAAAAGTTCGTTCTTATAGTTCTCAAGCAATTGATTCTTTTCATTATCGATCTTTTTTTTTTCCAAAATTAGAAAATGCTCGTAGAGTCATCAAGTTGTTAAAATAATAATAATAATGGTCTGGTATAGGTAACGTAACCGACAAATACAAATTTTCCTCTTCTTACCATTTTATCGAAGTTGGCTGAGCCGATTTATACAAGCTTGGGCTTTGAAAGCTACTATTGGGTTCCGAGATCAAGTGGCTGTCAGTACTGGCTCCGGAGATATATTGGTATAAGCGACGCACATTTAAACATGTAAACCTTCTCGACAATGCTTGAAACATTCCTATTTTTTTCAAGAACTGATTGGCAAATCAGTTGAACCGGCCTAGCTCCGTAGCTGTTAAACGGTTAAAATTTTGGGAAAATTGTCTCCAGTTCAAGATGTGGTATAGCAATATGAATTATCTTGGGGGCAGATTTAACATGCTTATCAGACAATGGCTTTTGCAAAGTAATCGCAGTTTTATTGTTAAAGGTCAATGATTATCGAATTTACTGAAGTTTGATAATATAAATTTTATTATAAATATCAAAACCATGCTTTGGAAGAAAAAAAATCGAAAACATCCAAAGTATTAGAACATTCTTCAAAACAACGTACTCGCATATTTCTATAAATTGCCGTACAGCGAAATTAAATCAAAATGTTCAAGGCTATATTTAATGAGTTGAACCAAATATCATTTACGCTTTAAGATAACTGAATCTAACCTGGATACAATACCTAGTGGAATCAAAACAAATTTTTTCAAGTAGTACGTTCCGTTGGTTATTCAGAGATTTGTACCATACATTTGACATCAGTTGCCCTGACAATTGGCTCAAGTGATTCGTTATTCAGATATTTGTAGCATCAGGAATCAGGAATCAGAACAAATTGGCTCAAATGGCGCGTTCCCCTAGATATTTGGAGATTTGTACCTTGCATCAATATGTTTTTAGCATCATTTTGACGATATATAAAAAGGAAGGATTGAAAGGAAATGGTAAGGGTTGGACTAGGAGGGCGGGAAAAATTGACGACACAAAAACACATAAAAGCAGAAGTAAATTCTGTACTCCTAAGGGATGCTGATCAATCTGCTGGGGATCACATTCAGTGGAAGCAGAAGTAAATTCTGAACCTCTACGAGGTCCGAACAGTCTGCTGTTAAAAAAACCTCCAAGCCCCGAGAGGATTTAGAGATCTTACAAAAGCGACACCATTCTGCACTCCCGGAAGAATGCAGAACGATTCGCAGTATGTACGAGCAGAAGTAAATTCGGTACCCCCCAAAGGATGCCAAACAATCTGCTAAACAATATTTAAGGTGAATACAGAAAGGATTCATTCACTCCAGGTAGAACGTTGAACCCTTCTGACTATAGCTCCTTACCACATGGGGTGAGCAACAAGAGAATATCCTTTAATTTTAGCTCCGCATACACAGACTCAACCATGTATGGAGAACCAAAAACCGGATACGTAGTTGCGTCAATGCGGGACAGTTACATATCAGATGATATGAAGTACCGTAATAGCATTCACAAAAATCACACGAATAATACTCAGCACGTTGAATAGTAGCCATGTGATAATTGAGTTTGCAATGTCCAGCCAGAGCTCTGACCAGAATACTGCAATGATGCTTGGAGAAATGCAGTAGACACTTTGACATTTTCAGATTTAAATCTGGTAGAAATGCTTTTGTCTGAGCGCAAGTTTGCAAGCTGCGCCAGTAGCTGGCATGTTTGGATGCAGCCCAAGAACGAATCTTATGCTTTATCCAACTAGCTGGAAGTGGTAAAGCTGGTTCAGGACCAACGAAATCATTCATTGCACCAGCTCTAGCCAACACATCAGCCCATTCATTTCCAGTAATATCAGAATGGCCGGGTGCCCATAAGAAATAAACAGCATTTGAATTGCTGATATCTTCAGTTTGAATTCGACATGCGATCATTAGATTCGACCGTGAGTCATTCGAACTGAGTGCTTTTAAGGCTGCCTGACTGTCGGAACAAAAGTAAATTCGTTTACCACAGATCCTCTGCTGAAGTGCCGATTGTACTCCACACAGAATCGCGTAGATTTCTGCTTGGAACACAATACAGTATCTACCAAGTGAATGAGACTGCTTCAGTTTCATTTCACGACAGTAGACACCAGCACCAGCACGACCGTTCAACAGAGAACCGCCCGTATAATAAACTATGTGTTCATCAAGTTGTCGTTCCAGACAACCATTCCTCACGAGGAGGATAGCTCGCATTGAATGTTTTGAAAGGAAAACTGCATGTGAGAGCTAGGTCACTAGGAGCGAGTAAATACTCATCCCATGTAACCATTTGAGACCACAAGCGAGTGTGGCTAGTAGCATAATCTAATGGGTTACTGTTCCAAAGCCCTGTAACCTTAAGACGGTATGCACAAGATAATGCTTCTTGTTTTAGGAACACATGTAGTGGTTTAATGCACAGTAGCGCCTCTAGAGCAGCAGTAGGAGTTGTCGTGAATGCTCCTGTCATCGCCATTAGGACCATCCTTTGGAGATGATTTAGCTTTGACTGAACTGTCGCGATTTCTCCTTTTTGCCACCAAACAAGACATCCATATGCTAAAATTGGTCTAACAATAGTATCTGGGTTTGAGTCTCCATGATTTTCCAAAAGCTCGTCTGCATTGGCCGAAAGCCATGCAAGCTTTTTTAATCCTGAAGTCAATGTGAGCAGACTAATTCAGTTTTGAATCAAGAATAACCCCGACGTATTTAACTTGATCGACCACAGTGACCTCTGAACCGAAGAATTGTAACGGACGAGCTCCTGTGATTATCCTACGATAAGTGAAAAACACCATTGATGTTTTGCCCGGATTTACAGATAATCCAACCTGACAACATCATTGTCCAACAGATCGCAGGGCTTGCTACATTAAATCAAAGAGAGTGTTAATGCTTGTACCGGTCATCAATATATGATAATCGTCGGCAAAACCATAAGCCGAAGATCCAAGTTTATTAAGTTTCCTGAACAAACCATCAGCGACTAGGTTCCATAAAAGTGGGGATAGTACACCACCTAGAGGATATCCACAGACACTCAGCTTTCTAATCTCTGCTTGCCGAAGCGATGAACAAAGAAATCGATTACTAAGCATTGCGTGTATCCAATTTGTGATACTTGAAGGTATGCCATGACCACGGGCTGCTTCCAGAATTGAATTGAAAGACACGATATCAAAGGCACCTTCAATATCTTGGAAAACTCCCAAGCAAGAAAGCTTTTTCAATGTTGTACACATCATCATGTAACAGGGTTGTAGTGGACTTTCCACGCTGGTAAGCATGTTCATACCCTTTCTGCAGTAACACTGGGAAAACTCCATCCTTTCCAGGCGAATTGTACGGAGCAGAACTCTGAACTGCCCATTTTACCGATTCAATCGTCACAACGGTTCGAGCAAGGGCCCAGGAATCGTAACTACCTGAAAAAGTCTCGAAAAGAGCTGTCGGTGATAGATCTATACATCCTGGAAAGTGAGTGTTAAAAAGATAGTGAAGTACATCACTTTCATCAGTCAAGTGTTTACCATCTGAAGTTATTAAGAAACTGACATTAAAGGCCTTAGATTTCGAAAGTAACTTATTTAATCTGTTAGCCTCGTTGAGACTAGAGACATTTGTGCATAGGATTTTCCAACCTGTTCGCTCAGACGATCACAGAGCATTTTTGTAAGCCCTTCGAGCCGACACGAATGCCTCCGACCCATCTCTGCGTCGGTGGTTCCAAGCTCTTCTGCATAGTTTGCTTAGTCTAGCAAGTTCAGCATTCCACCAAGGAGTTCCTCTAGTAGCTCGCACAATCCGAAGTGGACAAGCCTCTTCATATGCTGCAACTATGAGTGAGTTTGTCTCGTCGACAACATTTTCCAAATCAATTGGGATTTCAATTGTTTTTTGGTATCCGTAAAATCTAGTCGCCAAGCCCTCTTCATAGAGGTTTGTAGATTTAGGATTACGATATGTGATAATATCAAATTTAACGTTTGTAACATCAAAGCAGATGTACTTATGATCAGACAACGAAGGTTCGAGCTCATCGGAGACGAGCAATTCACCAACTCATGCGCAATTCTATCAGAGCAGAGAGTTACGTCTAAAACCTCCTCTGTTCCAGATCTCGCCAAAGTTGGACGATTTCCTGCATTGACTATGTGCAGGTTTGTACTGCTCACAAATTCTATCATATCAGAGCCTCTCAAATTTATATCTGTGCTGCCCCAAATGATATGGTCAGCATTTATGTCACTGCCGATTACAAGCGGTATATCAGTTTTGCAGCAGTATGATACAACCTTTTTGAAGTCATCGCTTGGCGAAGGTTGGTTATGCGGCAAATAAGCCGAACAATAGACATATTATCTGGTTATGCCATCAATAGTCATACCAACTGTGACAGCACAAATATCCCGATTTGTGAGCTCCGATATGAGAGAAACATCGAGAGCACTATTTGCAAGTATGCATGCTCGAGGCATTTCACGTGGATTAGTCATACCGTTCTTGTTGAAGGCAACAAAGACTGGGTTTAACAATTTTCCAACGTAGAAGTTTCCCTTTTGGCAATATGGTTCTTGAACCAAAGCTACAGAAACTTTACCTTCTTCCAGAAGTCTGGATAGATTTCTAGTTGCTGTACGTTTATGCTGGAGATTGATTTGTGCTACTCTAACCATTATCAATTAGAGTACTGAACACTGCTGGAGATGGCACTTATCGTACAACAATTAGAAGAAACCAAATATATTGGTTTATAACCAAGTAAGGATTTTTTAAAATGTTTTAATCATTTAAATCCCACGAGTTGCGAAGAAAGAAGTCGTCCACTGTGCCAGAGCTTCGCTTAACACAGTAAGGCAAAACCCCAAGATATTCCGCATGGTGGGGTTCAATTTCAAACCACTAACGGAGCTTGATGAGCACTTGGCGCCCTCATCAAAATAAGGCTGTTGCCCAAGTCTAATCCTGCACGGTCAGGGGAATCCGGGTGGGAGGGTACTTAGTGAACCCCCTACTCGTGGGTTCAAAAATGAATGTGACTAAACAACAAAAGAAAACAAACAAGGAAGGAGAGGTGTAAACCCGTCTGTGAGAAAGGGTTTGAGGATATCTCACTTTCACTAGCTTTCACTAGCGAGAGAAGCAGCATCAGAAAGGACCTAAAGCTGAACTCGCTTAAGCCGAGAAAAACCGAAAATGTAAGAAATACCAGGAGGCTCTAATGGCCCGTTGGTAAACGACTGGACAATGCGCAATACAGGCCCCAATGTGGTATAGCCTCTTGTCCAGTAACTCCTATCCCTACCAACCCCGGTGGGACCTTGGTCGTATGCTGACAGGGAAAAGGGGGCTTGCTTTCTCTTTACAGAGAGCAAGCCTACCCGAGCGTCTGTTCACCATGTCGGGGCGGCTCGAAACAGCTTCTGTTCTCCATGTTAGGAGCGGCTGATTACCGTCCTTGTGTCAGTGTGGGACTCTAAACAGTGCTGACACGATGGCCCTCCGGTGAGACAGGAGGTTGGTGCAGGCTTAACAAGCCGCCCGGAAAACACTTGTTACGAATAATCAGGATATAAATACGACTCGGAATATTCGGAACAGCCATATGCGACATATGTTTATATATAAATATAAATATATATATATATATATATATATATATATATATATATATATATATATATATATATATATATATATATATATATATATATATATATATATATACATATATATATACATATATATATATATATATATATATATATATATATATATATATATATATATATATATATATATATATATATATATATATATATATACACATATATACTTTATCGAGGCTTCTTGATTCAACTGTTCAGAGTAGTGATCCATGGGCGACCGTGTAACACCGTAATCAAACTTGGACACCATTACTCGTGATAAAGCAGGAATTAAGACAAAAAAACAAAGTCAAACTATTGAAAGTGATTAGCGTAGATTAGTTAGGACAGGCACAGAATTATGTGCTGTAGGGAAGTTAGTGCGTTGAAATGTAAAAGCTTTTAAAAGAAATATAAATAAAGGGCGGTTTGTCGATTTAACAGAAAAAAGGTAAAATTTGTTCATTGAAAGAAATACCCCTTTTGCCGCTCGGGTACGTCGTACACAGATGACGAGAAGGAAGCATTTTACGCGCAGCTGGAATGAACCTACGACAGCTGTCCACGGCGGAATGTAAAACTTGTCATCGGCGACATGAATGCTCAGGTAGGCCGGGAGGCAATGTACAGGCCTGTGATCGGGCTGCAGAGCCTGAACGAGGTAACAAACGACAACGGCCAACGATGCGTAAACTTTGCAGCCTCCCGAGAAATGGTAGTTCGAAGCACCTTCTTCCCCCGCAAAGATATCCAGAAAGTCACCTGGAGATCACCTGATACGGAAAATCAAATCGACCACTTTCTCATCGACGGGCGATTCTTCTCCGACATCATCAATGTCCGCACTTACCGCAGTGCCAACATTGATTCTGACCACTACCTTGTCGCGGCTTGTATGCGCTCAAAACCATCGACGGTGCACAACACTCAACAATCTTGAAGACGGATGGAGTAATATAAGATCCGCCGTGAGTAGCACTGCTTCAACCGTACTAGGTGCGAGGTTATCGAATCGAGGGAATGACTGGTTTGACGGCGAATGTCAGCAGTTGGTCAAAAAGAAGAATGCAGCAAGAGCGAGAATGCTGCAACATCGCACTAGAGCGAACGAGGACGATACAGACATGCACGGAACAGACAGAACACGGTTTTCCAGTGGAAAAAGCGCCACCAGGAAGAACAAGATCGCGAAGCTATGGAACAGCTGTACCGCGCAAATGACACATGGAAGATCTATGAGAAGAGAAATCGCTCACGTAGAGGCTACACGCCACAGGCCGAAATGTGCAGAGATACCAGTGGTAACCATCTCACGAACGAACGTGTAGTGATCGACAGATGGAAGCAGTACTATGACGAGCATCTGAATGGCGAAGCACAGGATACAGAGAACGACACAGGAATCAATTAGGGTGCACGCTCAGCCGACGACAGATTTTCAGCACCTGGTCTGACGGAGATAAGTGAGGAGATCGGCAAGCTGAGGAACACCAAAGCCGCGGGCAATGACCAGTTACCAGGCGAGCTGCTCAAACATGGCGGAGAAGCACTGGCTAGAGCGCTGCACTGGATGATTTCTAAGAATTGGGAGGAGAAGATTCTACCGCAGGAATGGATGGTTGGAGTGGTATGTCCCGTCTACAAAAAGAGCGATGAGCTAGATTGTTGCAATTACCGCGCAATCACATTCCGTCGTCTATCACCAATAGCTAAGGAATTCGTAGGGCCGTATTAAGTGGGATTTACTGGAGCCCGCGCCACTACGGATCACATATTCGCGATAAGACAAGTACTCCAGAAGTGTCGTGAATTCAACATACCCACGCATCACCTATTCATTGACTTCAAAGCGGCATACGACACAATCGATTGAGAACAGCTATGGCAGATCATGCACGAATACGGTTTCCCGGATAAACTGACGCGATTGGTCGGAGTGGAAATCGTTACTGCGCGGTAGTAGCGCTTGACACCAAAAACGCGTTTAATAGCGCTTGTTGGGATATTGCTGACTCCCTCCTTCGACTGGGAGTACCAGAAGAGCTATACTGGAAAGCTACTTCCAGAACCGGGTGTTGCTCTACGAGACCGAATAAGGCTTACACAGCACTTCTAGACCGGCCGAAATACAACAGGGATCCATTCTGGGCCCGCTGCTGTGGAACATAATGTTGGATGGCAGAATGGTTATGCTTTCCACGGGAGTCGAAAACAAACTTCGGTTCGGGTGTTTTTCCGTTGTCGGGGAACTCTTCGTCGGTGTTGTATAAATCCTTCGCCGGGGATTAGACGAGTAGATTGGGACGTAGCTCTGGTATGGATCGTCGGAGCGCCAGTGAACCGGAAGTCATCCTCCAATCGGAATCTTTGGAGCGACCCAGGTATCGAAAGCGAAGGTCACTTCAGACCTTCCATCGGAAGGAAATTATTCGCCGGTTTAGGCTAGATCCTTCGTCTAGGACAAGCCGAGTAGAAGCCACAGCAAGTCGAGTCATCGGGGCGCCAGTGAACCGAAAGCTATGCTAAAACCGGAATCACCGGATCGAGACTCCTTCGAGTGTTCCGGTGGCATAACATGAATGGTCGGTGTCGGGAGAACTTCCTGCATCGGGGAGCTCTGTGTTGGTGTAGGCTAGATCCTTAGCCATGGACTAGCTGAGTAAAAGCCCAAGCAACGAAGATGAACGAATTGTCGGGGCGCCAGTAAACCGGAAGCTACGCTTCAACCGAAATTACATTATCGACCTCGGCACTAATTAGTATGTTCCGTGGGGCAAAACATGAGGGGAGCTCTCCGTCGGCGTAGTCTAGATCCTTCGACGGTATGACTATATGAGTAAATTGCGACGTATCTCCGGTATGGATCGTCGGGGCGCCAACCGGAAGCGCACGAAATGACCTCAAAATCCTCCTGGTCGATCCCTTGTAGCGAAACGAGTGGCTCAAATTCGAGAGGTAAATGTACCAAAGTAAGAGAGAATGACGCAGACGTCCATGGCGATGCATAAGTCCGGGAAGGGTGCTTTGAGCACCGATAGGCTTCCACTCCGAAGTAATACCTAACAGTAGTTCCGGGAAGGTAGGGTTAGGGATCCAAGGTGTTTTAGTGGGCAGTTCCAATTATACAGTGGTAGTCCTGTGGAGAGTCCCACATTCTGTGCGTAAATGCATTTCATCCTGTACAAAAAAAAGCTGTTAAGCTGAATAATGAAAGTCGAAGCATTCTCAGTACAGCAGGGTTCGAGTTGAGGAAATGGTCATCGAACTCTGCTGACTGCTTATTATCTAATATTCCTGATGCGTTGTAAGATCACAGATCACTTCTTGAAATGGACGGTACCGATGATAATTCAATCAGCACTTTGGGTCTATGGTGCAATGCCGAAAGGGATACGTTCCGATTTAAAGTTATAAATCTTTCTTTTATCTGCACCATTACGAAACGAGTAGTGGCTTTGGAAATAGCTTAACTGTTTGACCCACTTGGAATAGTGGGCCCAATAATTATTAAGGCTTAGGTTTTCATGCAAATGCTAAGGACGAAAAAGCTTTCCGGGGACGAAATCCTTCCCAAAAGTTTCAGCGATGAATGGGATAAATACCGAATCGATTGAACCACATAGAAATTCTTGTCAGTTCCTCGTCTGATGAAGGACCAGGCTCAGCAAAAAAACATTCAACTCCACGGGCTCTGCGATGCGAGTACATATGCCTACGGAGTATGCATCTACGTAAGAAGCGTTGGCCATGACGGTGTTCGTCTTCTAACAGTTAAATCAAGGGTAGCCCCAGTTACGTCCATTATACGCTTGGAACTTTGTTCTGCTGTACTACTTAGTCATCTGCACAGTCAAGTTGCAGAAAGTCTAAATATTAACGCAGAATCATTCATGTGGTCCGATTCTATGATCACACTCCTTTGATTACATAATTTACCGTCAGTGCAACGGCTGAGCGATAGTTGTGTTTAGAATCACGTCTCTGATCTGGAAAATCCAGCAGCCGTGCTCTCCCGAGGAACTGCCCCAAACGAGCTCTCCAATTTATCGCTCAAGTAGAGTTTAGCTCGAGTAACCGCTGTTCATCCCGATTCGGGTGGGCTTATACGCGTCGTGAGCGTGAAGGTCAAAAGTACGCCTACTTCCATCAATGATGAAACTTCTGATCCAGCGTCGAACTCTACGGTGAGAAGTTATGATCCCGACAATCAATAACTTGAACATTCTATAAAATCTGACGACGAGTAATAACTAGTTCAATTGGAAAATTAGTATTTCGCGAATTTAGAAATTAGCATTTTGTGATTTTTTTTATTTGAATGAATTAGGATTCCATTAGTAGCCGGTATGCTGCGAAAGCAAAATAAATCTATTGTCGCCAGACGATGAAATAACACTCGCGTGAGATAGCACAGTATACAGTAAAACGCTGCAAGAGCGAAGTAGAATCGCTATAAATCAATATGATATATAAAATCGTGACACACAGTGTTCCTACTTATCCGATCAGAACCAAGTCTAAGGTAAACTTCAATATTCAAAAGAACTATTTGAGAAGACCTATCGCTGTGCTATTTGTAATCATTATTCGTTTGTGAAGATCTCAAGCGCAAGCTTATTGAACAGAAGCATGAAATTATACGCAGAAAAAAAAATTTGTTGGAACTGCCTTTCGTCCAGTCACATGAGTTGCATAAGCAAAAGGTTTCTTATGTACTACATATTTCTAAGGAATGAGGGCAGTTTAGCCTGAAGTGTTGTGTACAGAAATCTTCATTTGCGAATGAAAGCGGAAGTTCTAATTTGGAATAATATTCAATCGCATTTTGTTTTAAGTATTATCATAAATAATTCTTGAATGCACTCAAGATTCTTACTTCCTGAAATCCTAGCATCAACTTCAGAATCCTAGATAGTGTTTCACAATTATCGTCTTATTGTTAAAATTTTAGTCTATTCTTATTATTCGGCCTACAATGAACAAATTGCAATGTAATCGACACATTAGCACTGATATCATAAGATATCATATCACTTGATATCTCATACAATTTTTCAAAAACAACTAACACCCAATGCATTCCAATCATATTTTGAGCCAGCGCGTAGAACTGCTATAAAAAATCTCATTGTTATCGAAGATTCAGTATAAAAACAATTCCCAAAACTTATATCATAATCAATTTATGAGGATTATTTTGTTCTTGAACCGATTGACAACTCTTATCAACAACATGTATCATTTCCGCATCACGAGTATTGTGATGCCAGATCTCAACTCATAGGTTCCCTTCGGGTCCGAGGTATACCACTCTTCGTACCAGTCCGCGACGTCTTGGCAATTCGGAATCTTCCTTATATGACTTACATCTACAACTTCTTCAAAACTATCAATGCTCAAATTTAGTGCTCTCCCTATTTCTTTATCGTCTACAACTCTGTTGCTCTATTCATATTCAGCATGCACCTCTCTTCCTAACAACATGACAATCGGCCACGTTAAGTTGAAGCAAATTAGCCCAATAAAATTTTATTTGAAATAAAAACATGTACCGCTAGGTATAAGCCACTTGACTCATTCGTGGAAAGGGAAAACGAATAAAACACACTTTTCACTTTGTGTGCACTGTCACAAAGTGTGCTCGTAAATAACCTTGTCCGTGCGCAAACAAGTTTTCACGCGCTCACTTCGTCTCTCGTACACAAATTTTGTTTTCTTATTGAGTCTTCTCTCGCGGGAAAAGTATGAGACACACAGAATTTCACTTCCACGCTTTCAACGTCGCACTTGTGCATGCATGAGCATTCCGATGGCTTGTTATTATCGAGCGATACGGAACAGATGCGAAGAAAAGAGTGTACCTTGGCAGAACCTACTGGCATACAGCTTTTTGACTTAATACTGCGTGTCAAATGATAGACAAAAATCGTAATGCCCGCAGTCAATTGTCACAATCTGTAGCGTTTGCAGTGTCAGTTCTGTATCCAAATGACTAACTGATTTTTACTTCAATATAATTTATTGTTATATCATATATATTATATTATATCGTTTATTTACCCCCGGTTTTAACCTAATTATGGTCGTTCACCGGGTTTGTCTCAAGTTGGGGTTGGGATTTAGGGGTAGTTGGGAGGAATAAGAATGGGAGTTTAGAAGAGAGAGAGTTTTTACAACTAGTAAATAATTTTTACATTGTATAGATTGTGAGGGCCCCGGCAGATGGCCGCTTGGGTGCTGGGTCGGTGGAGATCGGGACTAGGTTCTTGGTCCCGGTCCTGTATTAGGGCGATGGTTGTAGGAGGAGATCCTTTGCGAGTGGTGTTCAGTGATCGGCATTCCAGAAGGCCGGTTTTCCGCTGAGGCGAAGTCGTGCCTCGGGTAGCAGTGAAGCAGTGCTCTGGTTGTTGGTTGTGGTCGTGGCTAGGTCCTGGTGAGGCCGGTGTAATGGTTGGAAGTAGGACTAGGCCGTGGTCAACATCCCAGGAGGGGGGGTTAGCCCCTCGGCAGATGGCCCACGAAGCGCTATCGTTACTCGGGTGTATGTTTGGCAGTGACCGGGTGGTCCGGGCGGTGGATGCTGGGTCTTCGCCGTGATTCTGAAAAAAGGAGCAGTGAGGAGGTTGAGGGAGGTTTGGTAAAGTGGGTTCGGAGAGGGGAAGTTTAGAGTTGGTTTAGGAGGCGGGCGCATTTTAGGAAGAGGATTATGGTGGTTTCGGAAACGGGATCGTTGGAGAGGGCGTTGCGGATGGATGAGCTGATATTATATTGGGTTCTAAGGTTGTGGTATTCGGCACAGCAGGTAATGATACAGAGAGCCGCAATGTCCAGGGATCCAACATACTGTGGTTTGGTCGTTGGTGTATTGTTGGATCGCCTGGACTAACGGGTGTCCAGATCTTTCGGCCTCCAAGGTGGTGATAACCGTCAAGGAGTCCGAGTAGACTACGGCCTCGAATCTCGGGGGGATAACCTCGATACAAGCAAAGATGGCAGCGGCTTTTGCAGAGAAGACCGAGCTTTCCGGGTTTAGGCTCCGGTGTAGGGTGAAGTTTGGTTCCCACACCCCAATTCCGGTGCCATGATCTCTTCGAGAACCATCAGTATAGAAGGCGGGGATTCCTGTAAACTGGTCGGCGAAGATTTGGAGGAAGTTGCTTCTAGATTCTGCTTTAGGGGGTTTGGCTCCAAGAGAGAGTGCCAGGGAATTGTCGGTTCTGGGATGGTCTGGTTGGAACCAGGGCTTTTTCCAAACCCGATGTAGGCACGCCAGTTTGGATAGGTTGTTTCCGGTGAAGCTTTTGGACAACCTTTTAGCTAGTTTCTGTAATAGGCAGTCTTCCTCTACGTTAGTTTTTTCTAGCCACCCCAGTGCTCGGCGGAATGTAATCCAGGCCGAGGCGGAATGGGTATACACCAGATTCGAAGCATGCGGCTACTGCTGGGGTGCTAGGAAGTAGGTTTGAGGCAATTCTGACGGTTTTATTGTAGGTAAGCGAGAGTATCTTGATTATACGACTCCATGTCAGTGATTGAGCTAGAAGTAACCCGAGAGTCAAGTCGAGATTCGCAATATTTTTTTACCAGTCCAAAGAGGTGCGTGAAGTTCAGTTTCTGGTCGAAGTTAATGCCGAGAATTCTGGGATGGTTCACGAATGGCACTTGGACTGTTCCTATTTTGATTGTGGAGTCGGTTTCCCTACGAACATATAGAGGATATAACCCTGGAGGACGCCGTTGTTTTCGACGAATGTTTGGGATAGCGATCCACCGATGCTGACTTGGAAGCTCCTTCCTTGAATTAAGTCTTGCAAGAAGGCATTCGTCCATTTATACCCCAGTCAACCAGTTAGCGAAGGATCCCTTCCCGGTTGAATATGTTATAAGCCTTTGCGATGTCGATACAAAGAGCATCATCGTGAAGGCCCTGGTTAATTTGGTCTAGTATTGCATCACAGAGTGACCCAAGATGGGCATCTGTGCCTTTACCTTGACGGAATCAAAATTGCTATTGGTCTAGTAAATTACGCTCTTCGAGAAAATTAACGAGGTATCTATTTACTAGTCTCTCTATTGATTTACCTACGCAGGAGAGAAGGCTAATTGGGCGGAAATTGCTGGTAGAAAAGGACCCCGCATAACCTTTGGGGATTGGAACAGTGATAGCTGTTTTCCAATTGTTAAGAATTTTATCTATGGACCATACCTTGTTGAAGAGATTCAGAAGTGTGATGCGACCTGAGGGTGGAAGACGCCGGAGCATATCGTAATTGATAGTGTCCGAGCCCGTCGATTTTCCTTTTGCAGAATTGAGAGCGAAGTAAAGCTCTTCATTCTGGTCGGGTTGAATAGTTATGGGTGAGAATTTTCGGAATCAGGGCATGTGAAGAAAGGATTTGGGAAGTGCGGTGTCGGCAGAGAGCGATTGAAAGTAACGTCCGAGGTGTTCCGCGATATCGTTCGGGTCTGAAGTATGTAGCCCGTAACTTCGAGAGAACATTTTTTCTTTTTTGCCTTCGCTTACCGCGTAAGGCGTTGACCCTTCTCCACCACTCCGTTGTGGAGGAGTCCGCTGAGATGCCCTCGAGGAATCTATTCTAGCTGTCGGCTTTCGCCTTGGCTATGATTTTTCGGGAGGAGCTTCGTTGACGGCGAAATTCTTGCGCCTTTGCATCTCGTGTGACGTGGTCTAGTGGGATTTTCTTTAAGGCTCTTAGTGCCTTACTACGGGAACTCACTGCAGTTGCCACTTCCGGAGACCACCAGTTGACTGCCCTTTTCGGTGGGTGCCCACTGGTTCTCGGAATGTTAGCCTCTGCCGCCCTGAGGATAATGTCTTCCAACACCTCTGTAGAGGCTTCCCGGTCCGGGGGGACTAGGGCCTCAATGTTGTCTTCGTACTCTTTCCAGTTGGCTCTGTGGGTGATACATATTTTCCTCCGCGATGCGGCAGGGGGACGTTTGTTCAGGAAAATACATATCAGTAGGTAGTCACTGTTTCCGGTGTCCGTCCATGTTTACCAACTGCAAGAGCTGACCAACGACCGAGACGCCAGGGACAGGTCTAGTGCCGATGTGTGAGTGCCTCTGAAGAATGTCTTACTCCTGTCGTTGAGGATAATGGCGTTGCAGTCTTCGACTGCACGCAAGATTGCCGCTCCACGTTTACTACAGCGTGCCGAACCCCAAGGGCTGTGGTGTGCGTTGAAATCTCCCAGGACAAGGAAGGGAGGGGGAAGTTTCTGAAGGAGGTCCTTAAGTTTTCCGCCCATTCCTTTCACTTGATTCGGGATGTACACCGACACCACGAAGCAGGGGGTTGGAGTCCAACGAAAGGAGACTGGAATCAATTTTACAGACCTTGAATGGAGTGTCGTTTCTCACGGCAATTCCAATGGTCTGATAAATGTTTTTGCCAGTGGTCGCATTCCAGGAGTAACAGTTGGAGAGCCAAGGACCAACGTCTCTAGTTTGCCTAATCTCCTGGAGTGCGATCAGGGTTGGGTTGAGTGTGGAAATAAGGAGTTGAAGATCACTCAGGGCGTTCGAGAGACCATTTACGTTTCATTGAAGGGCGAGCATGATCTGCGTTGACCGGTTCTGATTGTCAGTCGAAGTAAAACAGTCGTTGGATCTGAAAGAAATTTCAATGGACCGATTGAAGAAGGTGTGCAGGTGAGTCGTAGGGGGTAGAGATGTTTGGGCTGGGTGGGGTGCTGGGTGCTAAAACGGGGCATGAAGGGAGATGGTTCTGCATGCCGTCGGCTGTTGTGTTGTTGACTGAGTTGAGAAATGACGTGGGGGCAAGCGAGGGGGACCGTCTGTGGGTGGGTCTGTCTTTCGGCGGTTGCCGCTGTCGGTGGAGTGGGGCCGATGTTTCTTACAACAGGCTGTCGCCTACCAGGAGAAACTGGGGATGGGACAGCCGTACTTTTCATGCATTCGTCGTTTCGGAGTGCCCCCGGAGACGGGATGATCCGAACTCCCGTCCTGGACCACACTGCCCACCGAAACTGGTGGGGAGGCAGGTACAGGAGAACGGCCGCATTGGCTCGAGTCCGTTGTGGGATTGTGATTGTCTGGGCGGACGGCCCGCTCTCGTCTCCGACCGGCTCTCAGGGGAGGGCTCGGGGTAGCTCCTCCAGTCATCCGGTGGTATAGGGTTGGGGTTAGGTGGACTTAATGGTGGAGTTACGAGACTGGTTGTTGGTAAAGAACTGGGTTAGGGGTTCCTAAGATCTAGTTCTGTGCTTTTAGGGTGGTTGAAAGGGGTTTTGGTGGGCAATGCATGTTGGCTTTGATAGTGTGAGAAGGGAAAGGTGTGTCGCTTTTCAAGGGGGGTTTATTCGGAAATTTCCATCGTCATCCCTTCTGGGGTGGGAAGTTCGTCACTGGAGATGCTGAACATGTCAATAGAGGAGGAAAATAAGTATAGGGGCTGTTCGGTGTCGTTGTTCGAAGTTTGGGTTCGGACGCCGGATAGGCATTTACTTTTAGATTTTTTCTTTTCGGCACTTACTTTATTTTTCCGACGGCTGGGCCGGTGGAGAAGTTGCAGATTCCTGGGGGTTATTTTTAGTTTGTTTTTATTTTTGTGTGGGAGCTCGGTAACTAAGGTTTGGGGTAAGTTGTCGATAAGGACAGCTGCCACTTTCGCGGGGGTGGGGCCTTCACCAATCTCTTTAGCCAGTGGAGTTTTGCTCCGGGTTGAACGGGGGGTCGATTGTTTGGCCTGCAATCCAGCGACCTGTTTCCGCAACTTCTCCATTTCACGGGCAGCATTTGGAGCGCGTCTTTTAGGTCTTGGATCTCCTGAGCTTTGGTGTTATTGGGGGTGCTGTTTTGGCCTTCAGGGGGGTTGCCGCGCTTAGCTCGCAGTTGTGTAATTTCTGCACGAAGGAGGGCAATGGTCCGGTCTTTTTCGTCATTCTGGCCTGACAGCCGCTCCTCCACCTTGCTGGCGTAGGAATCTCCGGGCTGGCTAGATTAACGGACTCCGCGCGTTTCAGGAAATGATATTCTTTGGTCCGTTTCAATTTGCACGATTTCTGTTTCTTCGATGTATTTTACCCACTTCCTGAAGCGTGCGCTGTGGTCACCTCCGCAGTTAATGCACTTGGATTGGGAAGTTTTTTTTTCTGAAGAAAGAATTGCATGGCTGAAATCGTCAACTTTCAACTTGTTCATTGACTATCTATCGCCTTCAAAAGCATGTATCAAAAATCTATCCTGACAATGTCTAGGTAATTTAATTTAGATGCGATGAGTGCACAAAAACATATATAAGGTCGCGATAAAAATGAAGTAAATGTTATTTTTGTGAAGGTAAATCGATTTCTATGCACGGCTGCCAAACAAGCGGTTATTATATGCAAACTTGTACCTAAAAATATCGTAACTCTTCTGGTCACCCGGCCTATCGAGAGTCCTTTGCACATATGCGAGAGCATGGAGAGAAATATAATACGCAGAGCGAGGCACGTTGTCGATTCAAGCTTACACATTGGGATGATTCATCTGGACTTCTATCTAAACTTAATTTTCATATAGGGTAACGGCTCCCTATTTCATCTGAGCTCCTATTTCCATCTCATCCCGTCACCTCATTACTTTGGACTTGAATAATATTTTACAACCTACCTGAACCAAACTGTGAAATGTTTGAAATGATTATAAAAACTATTTTCACACTTTCCTATTGAAAGAAATGGTTTTAGATTCTTCGGTGGTCGTTTTGCCTTTCTCTATAGAAAGGTATTAGAATTGCTGAAAAAAACGACTTTCGAACGTAGCCTCGGAGACCCATAGTGTTATATACCATTCGACTCAGTTCGACGAGATTGGAAAATGTCTGTGTGTGTATGTGTGTGCACTTTTCGAAGCTATTTTTAACGCTCAATTTTCTCAGAGATGGCTGAACCGATTTTTATTTATTTATTTATTTATTTATTTATTTATGGAGCAAGGGAAAAGCCCGATGGAGATGAAATCTGGTAATCTCTCTCTCCAGCAGGCATAAAACCTTCTCATTATTTGTATTAACAGATTACAATGATCCAACAGATACATTTGGACTTATTACTAACAATTGAAACTAACAATTAAAACTAACAAATAAAACTAAATCTATAACCCTATAACTTAGGGGGGATTTTAACAAACTTAGGCTCGTTTGAAAGCTACTGTCTGGCCATTGATCAAGTTCGAAGATCAAATGGCTGTGACTTTTGGTTCCGGAGATATGATGGTATAAATGACGTAACCGACTAAACGTGTTGTTTTTTTACCGCGCAAGTTTCTCAGAGCTGGCTGAACCTATTTTAATAAGTCTACGCCCGTTTGAAAACTATTGTTTGGCCATTGATCAAGTTCGAAGATCAAATGGCTTTGACTTTTGGTTCCGGAGATATGATGGTATAAGTGACGAAACTGCCAAAACGCGTTGTGTTTTTACCGCGCAAGATTCTCGGAGATGGCTCAACCGATTTTAACACACTTAGGCTCGATTGAAAGCTACTATCGGAGTATTGATCAAGTTCGAAGACCAAATGGCTGTGACTTTTGGTTCCTGAGATATGATTGTATAAGTGACGTAACCGACAAAACACGTTGATTTTTACCGCTCTCATATATATATATATATATATATATATATATATATATATATATATATATATATATATATATATATATATATATATATATATATATATATATATATATATATATATATATATATATATATATATATATATATATATATATATATATATATATATATATATATATATATATATATATATATATATATATATATATATATATATATATATATATATATATATATATATATATATATATATATATATATATATATATATAAGGGTGCCAATATTCTGGGATCACCTCCAATTTCGTGAAGCGCTAGTGCTGAAAAGTTTAAACACGTCGAAAAATGTCCTCAAGCAAAATTTAAGCTAAGTTGGACATGCGTAAGGGGTGCTGCCCGGCGGTTAAGTTTTGAAAATTTTCGATCTTGAAAAAGCACCATGTACATGAAATTTCCAAATTCGGAAATTTTTTTTGATGCCGAAATTCTTAAAACTGCATGAAACATCGAAATTTAGTGTCATCTCAAAAAAATTTTTTTTTTGAAAATATCAACTTTCTGGGACTTTTTCTAAGTCCCAAAAAGTCGATTTTTTCAAAAAAAAATTTTTTTTCGAGATAACAGTAAATCTCGACGTTTCATGCAATTCTAAGCTTTTTGACATCAAAATTTTTTTTTCGATTTCGAAAATTTCATGTACTTCCCCCTCTGGTGATTTTTCAAGATATGTGAAAATTCCACTAAGTGAACTGAGAAGGCTTTTTGCCTTTCTCTACAGAAAGGTATTAGAATTGCTGGAAAAACCGACTTTCGAACGGAGCCTCGGAGACCCATAGTGTTATATACCATTCGACTCAGTTCGTCGAGATCGGAAAATGTCTGTGTGTGTGTGTGTAAGTGTGTACTTTTCAAAGATATTTGAACGCGCTCAATTCTCTCAGAGATGGCTGAACCGATTTGAACAAACTTGGGCTCGTTTGAAAGCTACTATCGGATCATTGATCAAGTTCGAAGATCAAATGGCTGTGACTTTTGGTTCCGGAGATATGATTGTATAAGTAACGTAACCGACAAAAAGCGTTGTTTTTGAACGCGCTCAATTTTCTCAGAGATGGCTGAACCGATTTGAACAAACTTGGGCTCGTTTGAAAGCTACTGTCGTGCCATTGATCAAGCTCGAAGATCAAATGGGTGTGACTTTTGGTTCCAGATATATGATTGTATAAGTGACGTAACCGACAAAACACGTTGATTTTTACCGCTCTTATGTATAAGGGTGCCAAAATTTTGGGATCACCTCTATTTTCGTTAAGTTCTAGTGCTCAAAAGTTTGAGCTTCTCGAAAAAAGCCTCCATGCAAAATTTGACCTAAATCGGACATGCTTAAGGGGTGCTGCCCGGTGGTAAAGGTTTGACAATTTTCGATCTTGAAAAAGCACCATAGGGGGGAGTACATGAAATTTCCAAACTCGAAAATTTTTTTTGATGCCTAAACTCTTAAAACTGCATAAAACATCGAAATTTAGTGTCATCTCAAAAAATTTTTTTTTGAAAAAATCAACGTTCTGGGACTTTTTCCCAAAAAGTCGATGTTTTCAAAAAAAATTTTTTTTGAGATGACACTAAATCTCGACGTTTCATGCAATTCTAAGCCTTTTGGCATCAAAAATTTTTCTTCGATTTCGAAAATTTCATGTACTCCCCCCTATGGTGATTTTTCAAGATATATGAAAATTCCACTAAGTGGACTAAGAAGGCTTTTTTTTTAGATTAGCATCACTGTTCTCATACAAATAGGACGCAAATGTCAAGCACTAGTTTGGAAAAATGATGCTGACTGTGTGACATAAATACTGAAGCATGCTTTTGTGAACTACTCGAATCAATCTGAATCAATTGGTGACAAAATTAGTATCCAAAATTATTTAATAAAAGTATGAAACATATTTTCATGAGACTGTTTTGAAAGAAGAGAAAGGCATTATCACACCACTAGGTGGATTAAGAAGAGTTTTTTAGATTAGCATCAGTGTTCTCATACAAATAGGCAACGCAAATGTCAATTACTAGTTTGGAAAAATGATGCTGACTGTGTGACATAAACACTGAAGCATGCTGTTGTGAACTACTCGAATCAATCTGAATCAATTGGTGTCAAAATTAGTATCCAAAATTATTTAATAAAACTATGAAACATATTTTCATGAGACTGTTATGAAAAACCTGTTTTAATCCACCTAGTGGTGTAATGATGCCTTTCTCATATCAATCATACTATCATTCCTATATAATACTGTGGTATTCTACAAAATTATTTTTCTTCGATTCTTAAAAGAAGAATCGAAATAGATTTGTTTGACCGTCTACTGATAAAAACTATCAATTGGAAAAGATTTGAGGTCGATTTAGAAAACTTTTTACGGTTTTTCGCTCTTTTCAGTGATGGTATAAAATTTTTAACACACTTTACCCTATATTTCCGGATCCGGAAGTCGGATCCGGATAAAATTCAGGAATTACGTATGGGACCACAGGAACTTTCATTTGAACCTAAGTTTGTGAAAATCGGTCGCGCCACCTATGAGAAAAGTTAGAACACATATTTTCATTTTTTTGCACATTTTACCCTATAAAGTTAGTGCAAAAAACGTTACATACACACATACGCACATACACACACACAAACACACACATACACACACGGACATTTTGCGTACTCGACGAACTGAGTCGAATGGTATATGACACTCGGCCCTCCGGGCCTCGGTTCAAACGTCGGTTTTCATAGTGATTGCATAACCAAAAAAGGCGAAAAAAAAATTTTCTTCGATTCTTAAAAGAATAACCGAAATTGGTTTATTTGACCGTCTGCTGATAAAAACCATCAAATTGGAAAAGATTTGAGGTCGATTTAGAAAATTTTTTAAGGTTTTTCCCCATTTTCAGTGATGGTGTACAATTTTAAACACACTTTACCCTATATTTCCGGATCCGGAAGTCGGATTCGCATGAAATTCAGGAATAACGCATCGGACCACAGGACCTTTCATTTGAACCTAAGTTTGTGAAAATCGGTCGCGCCATCTATGAGAAAAATTAAACCACATATTTTCTTTTTTTTGCACATTTTACCCCATAACTCTTGAACCGAAAGTCGGATCCAAATAATATTCAGGAATTTTGTATGGGACCTCAATACCTTTCATTTGAATCTAAGTTTGTGAAAATCGATTCAGCCATCTCTGAGAAAAGTTAGTGCACTTATTTTCACAATTTTTTGCACATTTTACCCTATAATTCCGGAACCGGAAGTCGGATCCAAATAATATTCAGGAATTTTGCATGGGACCACAAGACCTTTCATTTGAATCTAAGTTTGTGAAAATCGGTTCAGCCAGCTCCGAGAAAAGTTAGTGCAAAAAAACGTTACATACACACATACGCACATACACACACACACACACACATACACACACATACACACACACAGACATTTTGCGTACTCGACGAACTGAGTCGAATGGTATATGACACTCGGCCCTCCGGGCCTCGGTTCAAAAGTCGGTTTTCACAGTGATTGCATAACCTTTCTATATGAGAAAGGCAAAAAGGCGAAAAAAAATTTCTTCGATTCTTAAAAGAATAACCGAAATCGGTTTATTTGACCGTCTACTGATAAAAACCATCAAATTGGAAAAGATTTGAGGTCGATTTAGAAAAATTTTTAAGGTTTTTCCCCATTTTCAGTGATGGTGTACAATTTTAAACACACTTTACCCTATATTTCCGGATCCGGAAGTCGGATTCGCATGAAATTCAGGAATAACGCATCGGACCACAGGACCTTTCATTTGAACCTAAGTTTGTGAAAATCGGTCGCGCCATCTATGAGAAAAATTAAAACACATATTTTCTTTTTTTTTGCACATTTTACCCCATAACTCTTGAACCGGAAGTCGGATCCAAATAATATTCAGGAATTTTGTATGGGACCTCAATACCTTTCATTTGAATCTAAGTTTGTGAAAATCGATTCAGCCATCTCTGAGAAAAGTTAGTGCACTTATTTTCACAATTTTTTGCACATTTTACCCTATAATTCCGGAACCGGAAGTCGGATCCAAATAATATTCAGGAATTTTGCATGGGACCACAAGACCTTTCATTTGAATCTAAGTTTGTGAAAATCGGTTCAGCCAGCTCCGAGAAAAGTTAGTGCAAAAAAACGTTACATACACACATACGCACATACACACACACACACACACATACACACACATACACACACACAGACATTTTGCGTACTCGACGAACTGAGTCGAATGGTATATGACACTCGGCCCTCCGGGCCTCGGTTCAAAAGTCGGTTTTCACAGTGATTGCATAACCTTTCTATATGAGAAAGGCAAAAAGGCGAAAAAAAATTTCTTCGATTCTTAAAAGAATAACCGAAATCGGTTTATTTGACCGTCTACTGATAAAAACCATCAAATTGGAAAAGATTTGAGGTCGATTTAGAAAAATTTTTAAGGTTTTTCCCCATTTTCAGTGATGGTGTACAATTTTAAACACACTTTACCCTATATTTCCGGATCCGGAAGTCGGATTCGCATGAAATTCAGGAATAACGCATCGGACCACAGGACCTTTCATTTGAACCTAAGTTTGTGAAAATCGGTCGCGCCATCTATGAGAAAAATTAAAACACATATTTTCTTTTTTTTTGCACATTTTACCCCATAACTCTTGAACCGGAAGTCGGATCCAAATAATATTCAGGAATTTTGTATGGGACCTCAATACCTTTCATTTGAATCTAAGTTTGTGAAAATCGATTCAGCCATCTCTGAGAAAAGTTAGTGCACTTATTTTCACAATTTTTTGCACGTTTTACCCCATAATTCCGGAACCGGAAGTCGGATCCAAATAATATTCAGGAATTTTGTATGGGACCACAAGACCTTTCATTTGAATCTAAGTTTGTGAAAATCGGCTCAGCCATCTCCGAGAAAAGTTAGTGCAAAAAAACGTTACATACACACATACGCACATACACACACACACATACACACACACACACACATACACACACAGACATTTTGCGTACTCGACGAACTGAGTCGAATGGTATATGACACTCGGCCCTCCGGGCCTCGGTTCAAAAGTCGGTTTTCACAGTGATTGCATAACCTTTCTATATGAGAAAGGCAAAAAGAGAAAGGCATTATCACACCACTAGGTGGATTAAGAAGGGTTTTTTAGATTAGCATCACTGTTCTCATACAAACAAGCAACGCAAATGTCAAGCACTAGTTTGGAAAAATGATGCTGACTGTGTGACATAAACACTGAAGCATGCTTTTGTGAACTACTCGAATCAATCTGAATCAATTGGTGTGAAAATTAGTATCCAAAATTATTTAATAAAAGTATGAAACATATTTTCATGAGACTGTTATGAAAGAAGAGAAAGGCATTATCACACCACTAGGTGGATTAAGAAGGGTTTTTTAGATTAGCATCACTGTTCTCATACAAACAAGCAACGCAAATGTCAAGCACTAGTTTGGAAAAATGATGCTGACTGTGTGACATAAACACTGAAGCATGCTTTTGTGAACTACTCGAATCAATCTGAATCAATTATTGTCAAAATTAGTATCCAAAATTATTTAATAAAAGTATGAAACATATTTTCATGAGACTGTTATGAAAGAAGAGAAGGGCATTATCACACCACTAGGTGGATTAAGAAGGGTTTTTTCCATTTAAAATAAACTTACTTTTCAATTTAGGACACATTTTCGTCTCAGGATTTACAGTTCGTCATGTTTCTGATTATCTACTAATCGATTCGTCTCAAAACATGATCACTATTTCGCACAATTATACTACCATTGAATGCTGGATGACTTCATAATTAGTATTGTTCACTTACCATTTATTTAATTATCGATTAAAAACTTCTACCCGAGCGTCTGTTCCCAATGTTGGGGCGGCTCGAAACAGCGTCTGTTCTCCATGTTAGGAGCGGCTGATTACCGTCCTTGTGTCAGTGTGGGACTCTAAACAGTGCTGACACGATGGTCCTCCGGCGAGACAGGAGGTTGGTGCAGGCCTAACAAGCCGCCCGGAAAACACTTGTTACGAATAATCAGGATATAAATACGACTCGGAATAATCGGCAAAGACCTACGCGACGAAATAAGGACTACTATTGGAAGCTTGGCACATGGAACTGCAAATCGCTAGGCTTCCCAGGATACTACTGAATGCTGCATGATAAGCTTCAAATCCGCTCCTTCGATGTCGTAGTACTGCAGGAACTTTGTTGGACGGGATAGAAGGTGTGGAAAAGTGGGCATCGAGTGGCTACCTGTGGCACAACCAACGTTCTAGGAACAAGATTTGTAGTGTTGGGCAAGATGTGCTAGCGCGTGATTGGGTGGCAGCCAATCAGTGATATAATGTGCGTATTGAATATCAAGGGCCGTTTCTTCAATTACAGCATCATCAACGTGCACTGCCCACTTGAGACGAGACCCGATGACGTGAAGGAAGCATTCTACGCGCAGCTGGAACAAACCTACGACAGTTGTCCACGGCGGGATGTAAAACTTGTAATCGGCGACATGAATGCTCAGGTAGGCCGGGAGGCAATGTACAGACCCGTGATCGGGCTGGAGAGCCTGCACGAGGTAACAAACGACAACGGTCAACGATGAGTAAACTTTGCAGCCTCACGTGGAATGGTAGTTCGAAGCACCTTCTTCCCCCGCAAAGATATCCACAAAGCCACCTGGAGATCACCTGATCAACATACGGAAAATCAAATCGACCACGTTCTCATCGACGGGCGATTCTTCTTCGACGTCATCAATGTCCGCACCTACCGCAGTGCCAATATTGATTCTAACCACTACCTTGTCGCGGATTGTATGCGCTCAAAACTATCGACGGTGCACAATACTCGTCGAACAAAAACTTCGGGACTCAATCTCGAGCAGCTACATAGCATTCGTACTGCAGAGGAATACGCGCAACAACTGGAGCTAGTGCTACCAACGGAAGAGAAGCTTGGCGCGGCGGCTCTTGAAAACGGCTGGAGGAACATAAGATCCGCCGTAAGTGGCACTGCTGCAACCATTCTAGGTACGAGGTTATCGAATCGAGGAAATAACTGGTTTGACGATGAATGTCAGCAGTTGGTCGGAGAGAAGAATGAAGCAAGGGCGAGGATGCTGCAACACCGCACTAGAGCGAACGAGGAACGGTATAGACAGGCACGGGATAGACAGGACGCGGTTTTTCGGAAGAAAGAGCCACCAAGAAGACCAAGATCGCGAAGCGATGGAACAGCTGTACCGCGCAAATGAGACACGGAGGTTCTATGAGAAGGTGAACCGCTCACGTAGAGGCCACACGCTACATTCCGAAATGTGCAGAGATACCAGTGGTAACCTTCTCACGAACGAACGTGAGGTGATCGACAGGTGGAAGCAGTACTATGACGAGCATCTGAATGGCGAAGCACAAGATACAGAGAACGGTACAGGAACGATCAGCCTACGACAGATTCATAGCCCTTGATCTGTCGGAGATAAGTGAGGAGATCGGCAAGCTGAGAAACATCAAACTCAAACATGGAGGAGAGGCACTGGCTAGAGCGGTGCACTTTATGATTTCCAAGATTTGGGAGGATGAGATTCTACCGCAGGAATGGATGGATGGAGTGGCATGTCCCGTCTACAAAGAGGGCGATAAGCTAGACTGTTGCAATTACCGCGCAATCACATTGCTGAACGCCGCCTACAAGGTACTCTCCCAAATCCGTCGTCGTCTATCACCAATAGCGAAGGAATTCGTAGGGCCGTACCAAGCGGGATTTTCTGGACCCCGCGCCACTACGGATCACATATTCGCGATAAGACTTCATGATAGTACTTCAGAAGTGAAGACGGTACGACCACTTTGTTGTAATTTATTGAAACATTGATTTTTGGGCAAGTGTTGCTTTACAAAATATTTATTTTGCGTTAAAAGCCGACGTTTCGAAGGAATATCTCTTCATCTTCAGGGCAACTATAAGGCTAACATACATGATTAGTCACAGTTTTCTCATTATACAATTTCATAACAAATTGTTTACTCACAAACGACAACAAATATTTTTCGTCAAGTGGATTGAAACATTTAAAATGATCAAAAATGGGAACGGCTACTCTACACTAAAAGCAAAACCGGTGTGAAAACATTAATTTTGAACGAACTACGATTTGAATTTGTATGCTTGTTTTAACTTACACAGTTACTTCCCCCGCACATCAAACCAGATTAAACATTGAAATATTTCTCAGTCATGGCTGATAATAGAGCAAAAATCAGAAAGAGATAGATGAGCAGCAATAGACAGCGAAAATGAGGAGATGTACACGTAGAAAAAGAAAGATACTGTTGTTAATGTGAGAGAGAGTACAACAAACCAGAGTATGCTGCATTTAAATTATGTGTATCGGTTCTAAAGTTAATGGTGGAACCATCTGTGAAAATGTGACACATTTCTAAAATTTGCAGTGCATTGATCCTATTATCTTGATCTAGAATCTTTGCACTGTCCAAATCAAAGCTGTGTTCAGATTCAATCATGTGCACCATTAACGCTGTCTTTTTAAATTCATCCGCTTTGCTCTCACTCTGATCGGTGCCCGACGAGACGAATTTTTGGTACCGCTGTATCAAAGGACGGTGTCCAGACAACCGCTGTTTCAGTTGCTGTGTGGTTAAGCCAATGTATGAGCTATCGCATTCTGTACACGGAATGCGATAGATTACATTGCGCCTTAGAAACTTCGAAGTGGAATCCGTGAGCCTCGAAAAAAGTGATGCGTTAGTCTTTATGCACTTTAACCCCAAACGCACATTCTTGTGGTTCCTCTGAATAATCTTAGCCAGAGCTGGGGTAAGTGCATCCACATGGTGAAGCGACCGGTACACCATTTGGTCACTGTCGCTTTTGTTTCGGTTGTCATCGCTCAGTTTGTTCACAAATCTATTTATAAGTCTGTTGATGAGTGAACTTGGATAGTTGTTGCGGATTAAATAATCATGCACTGTTATCTTTTTCTCAGTTACAGATTTGCACGTTGACAACCGAAACACTCTCCAAATGAAATCAGTGGCCGTGTTTAGTTTTTGCGAAAGTGGATGAAAGGAGAGATAATTCAAAATTCGCCCCGACGCAGTAGGTTTTTTGTACCAGTCGGTGACGATTTTTTGCTTCTCTGTTCTTATTAAAAGCATGTTTAGGTACGGCAGTTGGTTGTTTTCTTTTACTTCGCATGTAAATTGAATATGAGAGTTATATGCATTCAATCAACATCATATTTTTTAAAAAATGGTATGGGAATACCGATCGTCTTCATCACTTGATCGAGCAAGGATTCCATTACTAAATCGGCAAGTGCAGGTGACAATGGATTACCCATCGCCGTGCCGGAGGTTTGCCTGTAGTAAGTGCCACGGAAGACAAAATAACTGGAGGAGAGATTGAAATCGACTAGTTGAGTGAATAAATCACTGTCTTTGATGGTTGTATTTTTCTCGATCGAACTGCAATAATTTTGCTCCACTTTGATAACCAGGTCTCGGGGAATGCAAGTAAACAAACTAACGACATCGAAAGAAACCAATACGGAGTTAGGTGGAAGGGTAACGTTGTAATGGAATCCTTGCTCGATCAAGTGATGAAGACGATCGGTATGCCCATTCCATTTTTCAAAAAATATGTTGATGATTTGGTCACCGCTCTCCCAAGAGACAGAATTGAATATGTGAGTAACGCATTGAATGCATACAACTCTCATATTCAATTTACATGCGAAGTGGAAGAAAACAACCAACTGCCGTACTTAGACATGCTTTTAATAAGAACAGAGGAGCAAAAAATCGTCACCGACTGGTACAAAAAACCTACTGCGTCGGGACGCATTTTGAATTATCTCTCCTTTCATCCACTTTCGCAAAAACTAAACACGGCCACTGGTTTCATTGGGAGAGTGTTTCGGTTGTCAACGTGCAAATCTGTAACTGAGAAAAAGAAAACAGTGCGTGATTATTTAATCCGCAACAACTATCCAAGTTCACTCATCAACGGACTTATAAATAGATTTGTGAACAAACTGAGCGATGACAACCGAAACAAAAGCGACAGTGACCAAATGGTGTACCGGTTGCTTCACCATGTGGATGCACTTACCCCAGCTCTGGCTAAGATTATTCAGAGGAACCACAAGAATGTGCGTTTGGGGTTTCAGTGCATAAAGACTAACGCATCACTTTTTTAGAGGCTCAAGGATTCCACTTCGAAGTTTCTAAGGCGCAATGTAATCTATCGCATTCCGTGTACAGAATGCGCGCTCATACATTGGCTTAACCACACAGCAACTGAAACAGCGGTTGTCTGGACACCGTTCTTTGATACAGCGGTACCAAAAATTCGTCTCGTCGGGCACCGATCAGAGTGAGAGCAAAGCGGATGAATTTAAAAAGACAGCGTTAATGGTGCACATGATTGAATCTGAACACAGTTTTGATTTGGACAGTGCAAAGATTCTAGATTAAGATAATAGGATCAATGCACTGCAACTTTTGGAAATGTGTCACATTTTCACAGATGGTTCCACCATTAACTTTAGAACCGATACACATAATTTAAATGCAGCATACTCTGGTTTGTTGTACACTCTCTCACATTAACAACAGTATCTTTCATTTTCTACGTGTACATCTCATCATTTTCGCTGTCTATTGCTGCTCATCTATCTCTTTCTGATTGTTGCTCTATTATCAGCCATGACTGAGAAATATTTCAATGTTTAATCTGGTTTGATGTGCGGGGGAAGTGACTGTGTAAGTTAAAACAAGCATACAAATTCAAATCGTAGTTCGTTCAAAATTATTGTTTTCACACCGTTTGTGCTTTTAGTGTAGAGTAGCCGTTCCCGTTTTTGATCATTTTAAATGTTTCAATCCACTTGACGAAAAATATTTGTTGTCGTTTGTGAGTAAACAATTTGTTATGAAATTGTATAATGTGAAAACTGTGACTAATCATGTATGTTAACCTTATAGTTGCCCTGAAGATGAAGGGATATTCCTTCGAAACGTAGGCTTTTAACGCAAAATAAATATTTTGTAAAGCAACACTTCACTAAAACGCCATCTTTCAATAAAGTACTCCAGAAGTGTCGTTAATACAACGTACCCACGCATCACCTATTCATTGACTTCAAAGCGGCATACGACACAATCGATCGAGAACAGCTTTGGCAGATAATGCACGAGTACGGCTTCTCGGATAAACTGACGCGATTGGTCAAAGCAACGATGGATAAAGTGATGTGCTACGTTCGAGTATCTGGGACGCTCTCGAGTCCCTTCGAATCTCGGAGAGGGCTACGTCAAGGTGATGGACTTTATTGTATCTTGTTCAATATTGCCCTATTGACGATCGAGGATCGACACGAGTGGCACGATCTCCCGAAAATCCGTACAACTTTTTGGCTTCGCTGACGATATTGATATTGTGACACGTAACCTTGAGAAGATGATGGAAACCTACATCGGAACGAAAGCTGAAGCTAGGCGTATCGGACTGGTCATAAATGCGTCGAAAACAAAATACATGAAAGGAAGAGAGAAGAAACACTATGCCTCCCACCACGAATATTGATAGACGGTGACAATATCGAGGTGGTTGACGAGTTCGTGTATTTGGGCTCACTGGTGACCGCCGATAATGACACCAGCAGAGAAATTCATAGACGTATTTTGGCAGGGAATCGTGCGTACTTTGGACTCAGAAAAACCCTCCGATCGAGAAAAGTAGGCCAACGCACGAAATTGACCATATACAAAACGCTCATTAGACCGGTTGTTCTCTATGGCCACGAGACCTGGACTATGCTGGCAGAGGACCAATGCGCCCTCAGTGTTTTCGAAAGAAAGGTACTGATGACCATCTATGGCGGAGTGCAGATGGAAGATGGAACGTGGAGACGGCGTATGAATCACGAATTGCAACAGCTGCTAGGAGAACCACCCATCGTACGGACAACTAAAATCGGACGTCTACGATGGGCTGGGCATGTCATAAGGATGTCGGACGACAGCCCAGTAAAAATGGTTCTTAAATCTAATCCGACTGGTACAAGAAGAAGAGGAACGCAGCGAGTAAGGTGGATCGATCAAGTGGAGGGTGATCTATGAAGCATCCGTGCCTTGAGTGGTTGGCGACGAGCAGCCATGGACCGAGTTATGTGGAGACGTATGCTTGATACAGCAAAGGACACCCCAGGCCTATAGCTGTTAGATGATGATGATGATGATTAAAAACTTCAAAAATTACCCGACAAGCAATAAAAGTCTTCAAAAATAATTCATCCATGATAATCTACATAACTCCACAGTTCACCATAATCTACAGTTTCCAACTCGAACAACACACCGTAGTAACAATTTGTTTCGTGTTCGAGCAGTTACAAGCCTTGATCAAAGACGGATTCATCGGACCATTTTAAGCGCAGACTGAGATATTGTAATGTAGTTCTTTGTTCTATAATGTATTTATAGTCAACAGTATTTCATTTCAATAATTAATTTCGTAATAGAGGAAAGAGTTCTAATAAGCTTCTCATAAGAAAATAGATAGAGATAATTCTAAATGTATTAATATATTCCCCCTCGAGAAAGTGAGTCTTTCATTGCAATACGGCTGATGAACATAACCTTCAATGATTCCGGCACTAGTGATGAGAATTGATTGATATTAACACTTTTTCCAAAACCACCACATTCTCAGTTTTTTTGCTTGCCTTGGACATAATGCCCCAGGATATGAATAATGTGCTTCACAACTAATCAGTGGTATGCCACACAATAAGAGACATTTTGCCTCAAAACAATGATGCATTATGCATCTTAAAATGTCCGTAAAGGGATTGTTTTGAGAAAATTAGTACATCAATGAATTGGCGGACAAAATGCTAATTTAGTCGAAGCAACAATTTACATCGAAAAGCTACCTGATGATATTTTCAGTTTTTTTATTTCATATTTTCCAGCAAACGATAACTGCCAAACTTGCATAGAATTATTGCACAGAAAGATCTTATGAAAAGTAAGAGGGCGTTTTGGCCAATAGGGGCGCTTCATTTGAGTTTTTCTTACAACATAGGACAATCCTTCCCACAAAGAAATCCTTTCCACTGGGACTTCACTTCATGTTAATAATCAATTGCACATCCAAGCATGAATAAATAGAATTTAAGCGGACTCTGAATAAAAATCAAATTTGTATCATTTTATTATTAGTATTATAATATTATATTAAAAAATAGCTAGTATTATAAGATTAGAAAATAACTCAAAACATTACATTTTGACATCAATTCGCCATATCAATATGAAGAATAATCATATGGTAAGAATTTTTAATAACTTCGATATGTGAATGTCGCCAATTTGTGGTTTAACAGTAACTTGAAACACAAAATTTTAAACCTTATAGTGATACTGCTGATACACGGATTGAATAATTAAAAGAGTAACGGCCCTAATAATGTTTCTCTTATTGTACTAAAAATCAATTCACATGTTTTCGCCAAAATACTTTCCCATTGCTTCAATACAATTATTCAAACCGGTTACTACCCTGACTGCCTCCAGGTGGCTACAGTCATTTCTGTTTTCAAATCTGGTTACCGTTGTGATTGTAATAATTACCGTTCTATATCTACTTTGTCCGTCTTCAACAAAATATTTGAAAAACTTCTAGTTACTATACTTATTGTATTACTAAGCAAGCAAAATATCCTCTATAAATTCTAATATGGCTTCAGACGAGGTTTAATCACACATACCGTTATAATTGAATTAGTTGACGAAATTATAAGCGAGATCGATGATTAAATTATAGTTGGTGTTTTAGTTTTAGACCTTAAAAAAGTACTTTGGATAAACTCAATCAAGGGCATTGATAATTCAATTATTCGTGGTTACTGGACTAATGCAAAAAAATTGTAACCTTTTTTTAATCAATATTATAATAAAATTATAAGGCACTGCATGAGCTTTATTATGCCAAGGGTATTATCTAATTTTAATTAACGACTAACTTAAAACTAGAATAATATCATTAGGAAATGTCGTATCGGGATCGCGGACTCTCGAAAATTCAGCTTACAGCAAGCCATCGGCAGTGATCGGTGAATAGAATATAGCATGAGAGTATTCCAGATGACATTGGCATCCTTCGGTCCGCGTGGGTCAATGGGACATACCTCCAGGCTACGAAGACCCGGCGGGTGGCCCGCATGCTGGTCATCGACTGGAGCGATCTTCCGTTGTCGGCGATAGTAATGTTACGGAAGAGAGTGAAAGAGAGTTGAATATTTTGGAAAACGGGATAAAAAGGGGGTTTGGGAACAGAATGTCTAAAAACGACAGAGATCTGATAAGTTGCCATCGAGATGGGAAGAGACGGGGGAAAGGGGCGAAAAAAATATTGACAAAAAAGATCTTGTTAGTTCCAATGACGATGGGGACGGGCATCGAAGGAATCGGGCGGATGTTAGTGTCGAACCTATAGGTGGAGATTATACTTTCTGATCAAGGTATAACAGACTACACTTGTATATTATGTTAATGTATTTGAGGTAATGGTATATGAGAAGCATATATAACTATACCGACTTGCCACCACATCCCGAACCATAACCTCAGGAGGCCTACCTCGGGCGCTAAGGGATTCCAGTAGCCAGTAACACGACATGCTTCTCCGCGATCCCAACACGTCTAAGATGTGCGTTGAAGGTGTAGTAATTTGACATGAGCCACGACATAAAACGAATGAAATCGCGACTCACGTTCATCCCCCTGAATCAAGGTTTCGTCGATACCCTAGGGATACTAGAATGTAGCCATCGTCCCAATTAGCCATTGCTCCATGAAGTTTGTCAATTTTCGAGAGTTTTCTGACGAAATATACTAAAAAAATCATGGAAGCAGATTGGTCTTTCATAAATATCACCTTCTAATGCGCCCACCTTAGCCAATGAGTCTGCCTTTTCATTGCTCGGAATGTAACAATGCGAAGTAACCCAGACTAACGATATTGTATAAGACCATCCAGATAACGTTCTCAATTGTTTCCGTATATTCCCCAGGAAATATGGGGAGTACTTCCCTGGCTTCATTGCTCGGAGAGCTTCTATTGAGCTTAGACTGTCCGTAACATTGAAGGAATGGTCTTTGGGCCAGGTTTTGATGATCTCGAAGGTATAATGAATGGCAGCTAATTCTGCGACATAAACTGAAGCCGGATGACTGAGTTTGTACGAAGCGGTGATTGAAGATGCTGAAGCCTGTGGACCTGTTGATGTTTGAGCTGTCAGTTTAAAATACCTTTTCACAGTTGACTGTTCTAAATTTATTATAAAAGATATAAAGGGGCACTAGAGGGCGAATGTGATCCGGATGTGATCAGAAGTTCTTCGAGACTCATAGTATGAGTCGACTGCATGCAGCCTTAGGCAATACGCAAACAACGATACTGAATTCATCCAGAAGCATCCATGTTCCATTACGGACAATGTCGTTGTTTGGTAGATCCTAATCGAGTCTCCTAGGACCCTCACAAAGTTCCAGTTATTGTGCGAAGAAAATGGATTCTTGTTTCAGATATTTTATCCCCAGGCGCCTTTGAAGTCAAACCAGACCCCGAGATATTGAAATGTGAAAACCTGAGCTATGGTTTCACCCCCTAGTAATTGTGCTGGTTCTCGCTTCCTTGAAAATACAACAGCAGAGTCTGAGTATACTTTTTTAGCGAAATCGAATATCCAGCGGTTAGAATATTCCTCGCTTTCGTTCGTGGTGTTTTGGTTGCACATTCGTTGGGCTGTGTTCCAAAGAGTGCTCATTGATGTTTCTTTTGTTAATTCGCCAGCAAACAGCAAACGCCAATAACCGC
This sequence comes from Malaya genurostris, assembly GCF_030247185.1. Lineage (NCBI taxonomy): Eukaryota > Metazoa > Arthropoda > Insecta > Diptera > Culicidae > Malaya > Malaya genurostris. The sequence continues at coordinate 163,475,353 of NC_080571.1, read as the reverse complement.
GTTTTTTGCTTTAATTAGCTTCTGCCTTTGCATCGCGTAGTTGCAATAATTATCTGGTGTTCCATTCGCTCTAAACTGTTTGAACGCTGAGGTTCTTTCCGCGTTCAGTGATGAGGACTTTGTCCCACCATGGATCGGAAGAACGGTTGTTAGTTTTCGCGCCGGGTACACGTTTCGTCTGAGCTTGAATCGCGGAGCCAACCAAAATAGTGTTCTCTTTATTCGGGGGAAGCTCTTGTGTTGATTCGAGTTTTTCAGACATCGTATTTGCGTAGTCTTTCCAATCAATATTTCGTATGAGTTCATACGAAGCATTGATTGTCTGCGATGGTCCTAATCCGGTGATTGGAATTACGATAGGTAGATGATCATTACCGGTAGATGATCACCTTCCACTTGCAATCCAACCGTAGCGATGTCGAGCAAAATAATAAATCCAGCGCACATGGTCTTACTAGTGGTGCAGGAATCCGTGTCATATCTCCCGTATTTAGTTTCGTCAGATTAAAGTTTTCGTATATATGATGTATTATAGTTAATTTGTTTTCGTCGAGAAGATAACCCTATTCCGTACCATGTGAGTTAAAGTCTCCTGAAACCAACGTCGGTGCGGGAGGAAGCTTTATGACATAACTGAGCCGTCGATGCTCAATCGAGACTCTTGGGGGAATATAGATGGAAGCAATGCAAAGGCCCTCGATTGTAACATAACATGTGACAAATTCAGTACTTGGTGTCGGAGGGAGTTCAATTCGATAGAAAGTGTACCACTTTTCGATCCCCAAAAGTACTCCTAGTAGGGGTCATCTCGATCCAGGCGAATAATGGTAAAATCGCGGAAGTTTAAGGGTATTTAAGAAGATAGCTAAGTTTCGCACAATTACAGCTAACACTTTTTAATGTTTCCCTCCCAGGAGTTATCTGCACGACTCCCTCCACACTTAATACAACGGGATTCATTGCAACAATACGATGCTAATTGTCCCCGTTGTTTGCAATTGGTGCAGTTCATGACCCGTGGCACAAAAAGGTGAACAGGTAGATGAACTGGTCCAGGAGGATGTAACTCCGAGCCGAGCTAAAGAAAGTCATTCGATGCAAGTCTGATGGGGTACACGACTTAGTCCCATCCTCACCAATCGACACTGAACGCAATTACTTGCATTCCTGTATCTTGACACTCTTGAGTAGAGGATTTTTAAAACCGCCTACCACATGCTTAAGAACGTCTACGCAAGTCAGACTCGGATCGATGATCACGTCATCTATCTCGACTTCGCGAGCCGGTACGTATATGCTATACTCCCGCGCGAATAGCTCACATCGAACGATCTCGTTGGTCTGTTTTGCACTGGCTAACAAGACCCTGGGCTCTTCTGGGCGTACTTTTTTAATTTTTTACAGTATTGTATGGTGAAGTCAGGACTTTTGAAAGTCTAGGAGGCTTAATTTTTTCCATTGGTTTTTAACCGGATGTAAACGGAGTGCACGCCTGTTGGGATAGTTTCTAATACGAGATTTATTGCCAGTAGAAGTATCCATTTCACCATCTGGGGGAAGGTCGGGTAAATTAGAATTATCTGACATGGCACGGAAATATCTGTCCGGGTAAAATTTGGAGGGCAAATGTCATGGTATTAAGGCCATCGTCCAAGTACCATGCGCGCGGGTGGTTTTAGGAAATTTTCGATGGAAATTTCGAAAAATTTGCCAAAACCAAAAACATACAGACCTTTGAAATACATTTATCTATCTACAGGGTGAAAATGGCTGGAAAATTCGGAGGATTTTCCGAGTCTTATCAAAAATAGCTCTGAAAAATGAGTGTTTTTGTGATCTTTCACAATTATCTGGAAAAATAAAGCGATGACATAAACTTTTTTTTTTCAAATAAACTTTATTATGGATACACAGATTATATTCGGACACATTTTTGGAAAACCTTTTCTCGCTTTTCATAGAAAATCCACGAATTTCAAAAATTTCCACGAAATCGGTTATATGAAATTCGTTGATTTTCCATGAAAAGCGTGAAAAGGTTTTCCAAAAATGTATCCGAATGTGATCCTTGTTGCCAGCATGAGGTTTTTTTTGAAAAAAAAAATTCATTCCATCGAATTATTTTTCCAAATAATTGTGAAAAATTACAAAAAAAGCTCATTTTTTCAGCGCTATTTTTGATAAGACTCGTAAAATCCTCCGAATTTTCCAGTCATTTTCACCCTGTAGATAGATAAAAGTATTTCAAAGGTCTGTATGTTTTTGGTTTTGTCAAATTTTTCGAAATTTCCATCGAAAATTTCCTAAAACCACCCGCGCGCATGGTACTTGGACGATGGCCTTAAACGACAGATGTAAAAGAAAATATAACGGTACTTAGTTTTAAGATCTCGAGTGATGAACGCCCGCTAAGCCCGGTCCTGGTCAATCGGTATCTTGCAGTCTCTTGTTGCACAGTCATAAACTATGTAGTTGTGCCTGTGTGCAAAATAAGCTCAGCGAGGAAAAAAGCACACAGCACCGGTCCACGATGCCACTCCAAGCGTTCAATCACTATTTACAGTTTGCAGTATTTCAATACACTAGCACTTGAAACTGCCTAACAGTATTGTTTGTACTGTTTTGTGTTGGTACGGTACACTAGCTCACCGAAACAAAAGTTTATTCCTTAATTGGCCTTGAATCGGGTTAGCACAACTCACAGCTGCTGTACAACGAACTAGCATCCGAACGGCGCGATGGTCGCGTAAGGTATGAATTTGTATCCATTGAAAATGACAGCAGCAACCTTGCTTCAATAAACATTGGTGTACCACAAGAAAGTAATATTGAACCACCATAATTCCTTTAATATGTTAATGACATAGGTATTTTACTCGACTGTTTGAAGAATCTGGGCATACATTTTGACTCTACATTAACCTGGACTCACCACATAAAGTTCTCAGCGTGCTCTATTGCAATTTTATTTCGCATTTATTCATTCACAGCTCAACTACATGGCATCGGTGGGAAGCGAGCCACTAGTTCTTATCTAAAAAAAAAACAAACTCTGCAAAACAGATGCCTAAAAATCATACTCAATAAACCCTTACTGTTCCCGAGCTTATTATTATACTCTTATAGTAACCATAATATTTTACCAATAACATACTTATTGCTGTTCATCAATGATAATCTGCATAATTCCACAGTTCACCATAATCTACAGTTTTCAACCCTAACCCATTCTCGAACAACATTCCGTAGGAACCATTTTTTTCGTGCTCGAGAAGTTATAAGTCTTGGTCAAAGACGGATTCTTTTTGTTGTTTCAACTAAATATAATGCACTTCCACCTGATAAACAAGGAATAAATAATCGTTCCTTTTTTTCGGCATTGTACCTAATGTAGTTCGTCGTATATTTGTATTTCCCTTACAACATAGCGTAGTAATTAAATTGTGGAACCCTTAAAAGGAAACCTTTTCCACTCTGACTCCACTGCACATCAAAGAATGAATAAATAGAATCTTTGCGGACTTTGTATCAAAATTAAATTTGTATTTCTTGTATTATATTATTTGATTTGAATATAGTTTAAAACATTACATTTTGGCATCAATTCGCCATACCGACACCAAAACTAATCGTATGGTAAAAATTTTCAATACGTGACTTGAAACATCAAATTTAAAACCTTATCGTTAACCTTATAGTGATACTGCTGATACACGGATTAGATATTTGACAGAGTGACGGCCCTGATAACGTTTCTCCTAGTGTACTAAAAATGAATTCACATGCTTTCGCCAAAGGTGGCCAAAGTCATTTCTGTTTTCAAATCTGGTTACCGTTGTTTTTGTAATAATTACCGTTCTACTTTGTCTGTCTGGAACAAAATATTTGAAAAACTGCTGGTCACTAGACTTATACACTAGAATTATAAGGCAAGCATAATATCCTCTATAAATTAAAATATGTCTTCAGATAAGGTTTAGCACACATACCACTATAATTTAATTAGTCGACGAAATTATAAGCGAGATCGATGATAAAATTATAGTTGGTGTTTTAGTTGTGGACCTTAAAAAAGCTTTTGATACATTAGATCATAATATACTTTTGGACAAACTCAATTGCTAAACACCACGGTGTGTGATCTGGGCGGGCAAGAAGAAGACTCAAAACCACGCCATGGGCGGCCCTGTCTGCCCCTTCGGCCGAGGAAATAAGACGGCCTCAACGTAGTGCAGCAAAATCTCAACCACTGTGCAGCTGCACAGCAATTGCTGCATCAGTCGGTTGTAGAATTAAGTACAGACGTCGTTATGCTGCGGATAGATCCGGGTCAGCGACCATCTGGACCACGGGCCATTATTCAATCCAGGAAGTGGTGACAACGCAAGCCGAGGGAGTAGCCATTGCGAAGATAAATGGCGTATACTATTGCAGCTGCTACGCCCGGTATGGTAAAATAGACCAGTTCCGCGATGGTAAAATAGACCAGTTCACCCACCTGGTCGACAGGCTGACCGTAGACCTGCTGGGTAAAAACCAGTCGTCATAGCAGGAGATTTCAACGCATGGCAACGGCGTGGGGTAGCCTTCACACTAACCAGAGAAGGCAGATGCTGCTAGAGGCACTCGCCAAGCTAGTTGCGGTACTGGTGAACGATGGTGAGAAAAGTACCTTCCAGCGGAACGAAGTTGAGTCGTTCATCGACGTGACTTTTTGCAGTCCCGGCCTGGCCGGAGACTTAAGCTGGAGAGTGGAAGGTGGCTATACCCATTGCGACTACCTAGCTATACGCTATACGATAGGCTGTCTAGCGAGGTACAACAGTAGGGGAAATGCCCCCGGAACCCGAGCGCGGAAGGTTGCCGACTTCGACCGTGAAACGTTTAGTGCAGTCCTCGCACTGGAGAACCACACAGTGAACATAGATGGGGAAGAGTTGGTAGCCGTCCTGACATGGGCGTGCGACGAGACAATGCCGAGGAAGGCACGACCAACAAGAAAGCTCTCGGGCCAGTTGAATATGCCTGTAAACGTGCTTCAATGGCGATAGCGGCGCTTTCGCGAATAATGGCCAATAGCTCGCCGCCGCTGCGTTCTAGCAAACGCAGGTTACTGGCAGGAGTGGTAGTTTCGATCCTTAGGTACGGAAGCCCGGTATGGGCGTCGGCACTCCGAGTGGAACGCAACGTAAAATGGCTGTAGAGCACACACAGACTGATGTGTCTACGTGTAATTAGTGCGTGCCGTACTGACTCAGTTCCTCACAGGTCACGAATTAGACAGAAAAACTACACTAGAAAACCGAGTCCAGAGGATGTACCATAACGAGGAGAACTGGAACGCAGTGTCGACCGCGACCACCCAGATCGAGGGAATCTTGCAGCGGAATTGGAGCGCAGAACAACAGGCACCCGCGACCGCCATGGTTCCATGGTCGGGGAACTTTTCCATCGGTATAGGTTAGATCCATCGTCGGGGATTAACCAGCCCTGTGTCCTCGAGGCGCCAGCGAACCGGAAACTAAGCTCCAATTAAACAGTGGTAGTCCGGTGGAGAGCCCCATATTTTGTGCGTAAATGCATTTCACCTGGTACACAAAAAAAGACATTTTCCGATCTCGTCGAACTGAGTCGAATGGTAGATAACACTATGGGTCTCTGAGGCTCCGTTTGTTTTTTGCCTTTCTCTATAGAAAGGTATCAGAATTGCTGGAAAAACCGCCTTTTGAGGTTTTTCCAGCAATTCTGATACCTTTCTATAGAGAAAGGCAATAAACAAACATATTGCGGTAACCCCAAAAAAAAAGTGGAAAATTTGTGTTCAACAATGAATTGAAACATCAAATTTGAAACCTTATCGTAGAACGCGTTCCAAAATTCCATATGGAGCGATTTGAAATAGTATCGACAGCATGAATCATTGACATCCACTCTTCTAGCTGGTTGACGTGCTCGGATTGCACTAATAATAAGTACTTATTATAAATAGCCAATACTTTTGACATGCTTATTTTGATAAGGTGTTTTCAAACTTCTGGTTGCTAATTCTGGATTATCAGGCGCAAAATTGCCGTAATTGTAAACGCTTTTGACTAGGTGATTTGACAATTGATTTATTTTATTTCTTGATGTAGATTAAATTCTGAGTACAAATACAGGGTCCGCCATCTAACATTTTTTTTAACTAGCGGTTATTTCGACATTGATAACCTTTATGCCACTTCTGATTTGAAAGAAACATAGTTTTATCCTTCCGCTGAACGAAAATGGTTGTGTATACGCTTAAGGAACGTGTTATCGCTTCGCCAATTGGGCTTGCGATCAGCTTGAAGAAGACGCCGATTTTTGCCAAAAAATCATCTTCTCGGATGATCTCGGATTTCCATCTCGGCGGTAGCAAAATTGTCGCATCTGGGGGACGGAAAACCCGCACGTTATCATGGAGAAGCCGATGCATCTTCAGAGAGTGACGATTTAGTGCGAATTTTGGTCTGGTGGCATCATTGAGCCATTTTTCTTCGAAAATGAGACAGTGAAGTGAAAAGTGTCAGTTTTCTTCGTATTCACTACATCCAGTTATGTCCCTGACATTACAAACCCGTACATTTTTTCTCGAAGAGGGCTACATGATTACTACTTATTTCAATAACAGTAGCTAAATTCATAGAGAAATAATATAAGTTCATGTAGTTAGAAACGTTTAAAATTATGGTATCAGGTGTACAACTTTGCTTCCGCCGTTTTCCGATAGGTGGTTGTACCGGCTGAGGATGGTCAAAATTCATAGATGATAATGCCTTTAAAGTGAGTGTGTACAGTGCCTAACGAATTGTCATCGCCGTTTCAGTGACAGTTGTTCTTGTTTTCGTATTGTTCACTCTCGAAAATGTCCGTTTATGTGCCCAATTTTCGCCATTTGCGGGAAGTTTTTATTTTCTGTTACAATTCGAAAAAAATGCAGCCGAGGCGCATCGAATGCTCTCAAAAACTTACGGTGATGCTGCTCTGAGTAAAAGAACGTGTCGGGAGTGATTTTAACGTGTCCATTTTTAACACGATTACGATGTCGAAGACAAACATGGTGGTGGAAGAGAAAAAACCTTCAAAGATGAACAACTAGAAGCATTGCTTGATGAAGATTCGTGTCAAACCCATGAAGAGCTTGCCGAATCGTTGGGAGTGAGTCAGCAAATCGTTTCAAGGCCCTGGGCATTACTCAGAAAGAAGGAAACTGGGTGCCGTACGAGTTGAAACCGAGGGAAATCGAGCGGCTATTTGTATGTGAACAACTGTATCAAAGATAAAATCGTAAGGGGTTTTTACATCGAAACCGTAACCGGTGATGAAAAGTGGGTTCGATACGATAATCCTAAACGCAGAAAATCATGGGGAAAGTCCGGGCATGCTGCTTTGTCGAAGGCAAAACCGAATATTACGGCGCCAAGGTTATTGGGCGATGGGTCATAATTTGTATTTGGTGGGATCAGCTAAATTAAGTCCGAAAAATTTATCGCCGCACACATGCAAAAGCGAATATCCAGCGAGCGAATGGATGTAACTTTTAGTTTCGTCATCCACTCACTAGACAAGCTACCTGCTTCGTTGGAGGCTGGCTTTTGTCTACAATAATAATAGATTCCCTTTCGTGAGAAGGTTCATACGGTGTAGAAAGGAGTGATTCTTTTCCTTGCATGACGTAAATCCTCCCTACAACGATCGAAGTAAAACGGCTACTAAATGAGATTTGAGAAGAAAGGAATGAGCGAAACCGTCGGCCGTGCGAGAATAACCAAACAGATGACATCATGACGGCATGCTGTGATTGGCTGGTGAAAACATAGGTCGACTCAAACCAATTTGTGAATGCAATTGAAATACTGAAACGACGCTTTCATACATGTTTAAGTTAAATGTCTCCGAATCGTTGTTAAATTATATAAATTAATCAACAAATGACTGAGTTATTATCGTTCAAAATTATTACTGCTAAAGGTTACGAGCCAATTTTTGAAACTTTTAATTAAAACCCGGCCCCGTCAAAAGTGAGGCGTTTTTAATGACAAAATCCTTTTCTTTCGTACCTTTGAAGCAGTTGTTCACACGTGAAGAAACGGCCTTTGAAGCCTCTTGATACCAATTCATAAGGCATCTAATTGTTCAACTTTCGGATCACTTCCATTACTACAAATCGTTGGAAAAGGATGACTGAATGACTCCACATGATTTTCCAGGTTCTTCTTGCATTTGCGATGGGTCATAATCAAGTAAATCCTTTTTTCCTTTCTCTATAGAAAGGTAAAAAATTGCTGGAAAATCCAAATTTCGAACGGAGCCTCGGAGACTCATAGTGTTATATACCATTCGACTCAGTTCGACGAGATCGGAAAATGTCTGTGTGTATGTATGTGTGTGCACTTTACGAACATATTTTTACGCGCTCAATTTCCGCAGAGATGGCAGAACCGATTTTAACAAACTTATGCTCGTTTGAAAGCTACTGTCGGGCCATTGATCAAGTTCGAAAGCGATTTCCGAAATTAAATTTTTTTTATGTCAAACGTCTTAGAGTTGAGATTTTGTGTCATCACAAAAAAATCTTTCTGGGAAGAGATCGACTTTTTTCGACATTTGAAATTTTTTTTTCAGAAATTCGATTTTTCGCTGCTATTTCGCAATGGTTCAGAATCTGTCAATTTTTATGGCTGCGCTCTGTTGTTTACACTCTTCTCTAACCACTTGTGCAGTTGTTTATTCGTTTTCATTAGTTTGTTTCGAAATGCGTGGACTTTCAGCAGAACAACGTCGAAAAATTGTGTACAAATGGTGCACAGAACGCGGACTGTCACTGAGAAAGATAGCAAAAATGGAAGGAGTAAGTGAAAAAGCCGTGCGAAATGCAATCAGGAAGTTCGGTGAAAATAAATCGAAAACGGGTCGAAAAAAGGTCATACTAACAATCAGTTGGATAAATGTATACTGAAGGCGTTCGAGCAAAAAAATTGAGACACTTCGAAGTCAAATGTTCTTCGTGCTAAAGAACGTTTGAATCTTCAAACCTATAAGAAGCAGAAACAACCAAAACGTAGTCCGAAACAAGAAGCATCGATCAGGCCGATGGTTCGAAAGCTGTATAATATGATTCTTGCTGGAAATTTGAACTGCATAATCATGGACGACGAAACCTACGTGAAACTCGATTGCAAATCCGTGCTGGGACCACAATATTAGACGGTGCGAGAAGGGCAAGTGTTAGGCCAGTCCGAGACATCGATTGAAGTCGAAAAATTTGGTAAATAAGCTATTGTCTGGCAAGCAATTTGCAGCTGCGGTAAGATTTCGAAACCCTTCATCACCACTGCTTCAATAAACAGCGAAATATACATCAAGGAATGTTTACAAAAACGACTTCTACCTATGATTCGAAACCACAAGGATCCTGTTGTTTTCTGGCGAGATCTTGCTTCTTGCCACTACTCGAAATCAACCGTATACTACCAAAAATGTCACTTTCGTCCCAAAATACATGAATCCACCAAATTGCCCACAACCTCGACCAATTGAGGAATTTTTTGCATTAACGAAGGCACATCTTAGGAAACATGTCTCGGCAGCTGAACACATCCAACAGTTCGAAAAAGATTGGAAAAAAGTGTCAAAACTTGTCGCCAAGAAGTCTGTATGGAATTTAATGAGGAACGTTCGCAAGAAGGTGCGCCAGCTAGCCTACAATGGCTAAGTAGCAAATGTTGAGAATAATAATCTGTTGTTGTAGTCTAATATTATCAGTATATCGAATAAAATTTGAATATCTAACACTTGTGAATTATTTATAGCGAAATCAAAGTGCGTCCATACTTTCTGGGACAGTCTTTATAAACAAAATTAAAGGTTTTAATGCCATCAGGTGAAATTTAAAGAGATTCTGAAATGATAACTATAGCTTAAAATTAGTTTATTATGGTTGATTATAAGTTTAATCTATGTTGAACACTGAATTACTTAATTGCAATATCCGACTTTTGTAATACTCATTGGTACTACTTTAAACAGTGCTTTTCAGTTCCAGTGTTGATTTAACTCCAAACATAAATCAAATAAACATAGATTTCCCAGTGTAATAGTAATGTAGTTGAGCAACCCGTGCCAGCAAAAGCACCGTCTGGTGGAGAATGGGTGCGTAAATGCTCCTAAAATGCATGCATAAAGTTGCCTGCGTATTTAACACAACCACAGTAGCTAATGGAAAAAAGTACACCCGTTTCTCACTAGAGGTGCTGTTAGTGTCACCGTACTGTAGGAAATCTATGTTTATTTGATTTATGCTAAAACCTAGACTGAGATCAGCTGTCTCTGTTGGATCCATTGGGTAGATTTCGAGTTGCTTTCTGTTTTATTTTCTAAGAGCCGAAGCGAGGATATTGTATCTAATTCATCACAATTCGTTGATTTAAATCCGAGTAATACGCAGAACAACATGGCGACTCTACTTATGAGTGACTCTTTTATACACACACACTATGTATATATATATATATATATATATATATATATATATATATATATATATATATATATATATATATATATATATATATATATATATATATATATATATATCTATATATATATATATATATATATATATATATATATATATATATATATATATATATATATATATATATATATATATATATATATATATATATATATATATATATATATACTATTTTCTAAATGGAATTATTCCGCTATTCAAACATTGCATCATTTTCCAAACTTACCACAAAGTTCAGTTTCATAACGATTACTTTTAACTACACGTATTGAGGTATAACGATAAGCGTAATCTGGACATATCTGGTGATTTCATATCAGCTTTTATAGAAGGGACGAATAGTGTACCCCTCTCAAGGAAAAACGAAAAACGTATAAACACAATATAGGAGAAATACAGTTTCGTGCATGTAGACGATTGATA